>NC_142131.1:90053750-90395625 GCF_024610735.1 Ursus americanus | reverse complement strand
TCGTTGGGGTTGAACTCCTGCTAGCAAAACTACCGGGATGAGGGAAGGGTTCAGACTGTGCCTGGGCCCTGTGGTCTCTTCCAGGTCAGTGTATGGCATTTCCTTGCCCTTGTCACAGGCACCTGGGAGCATGTCTGCAAGTGGAGAAAGACTTTCCCGTGGGAAACCGGTTTTTGTCAAACGGGTCCCAGTGCTGTGCTCCTCTCTTTTCACTCCTGCTGCCAGAAGCCCAGGGAGGATGGGAGGGCTTAGAACATGGCTGGGCACTGTGGTTTCTTCCAGAGAAGTGGAGGGCATTTGCATTACCTTGCCACAACCACTTGGGATAGGGTCTGCACCTGAAGAAAACTGTTTCCGTGGGAAGCCGGCTTTTTGCAAAGGGGTCTCAGGGCCGTGGTCCTCGGGTGTCCCTCTGGCTCCCCAAAGCACAGGGACGAAGTGACCGGCTTACACCATGCCTGGGCCATGTTGTTTCTTCCACCTGGGTGTTTGGCATTTTGTTGACCTGGCTACCCTCACTTGGGATAGGTTTTCCACAGCAAGAGCATATTGTTCGTCGGAAGCCGTTTGGGCTCCAGCGGGTGTCCGGGCTGTGTTCGTTGGGGTTGAACTCCTGCTAGCAAAACCGCCGGGATGAGGGAAAGGCTCAGACTGTGCCTGGTCCCTGTGGCCTCTTCCAGGTCAGTATATGGCATTTCCTTCACCTTGCCACAGGCACTGGGGAGCATGTCTGCCCGTGGTGAAGGACTTCCTCGTGGGAAGACGGTTTCTGTCAAACGGGTCCCAGTGCTGTGCTCCTCTCTTTTCACTCCTGCTGCCAGAAGCCCACGGAGGAGGGGAGGGCTTAGAACATGGCTGGGCACTGTGGTTTCTTCCAGAGAAGTGGATGGCATTTCTTTACCTTGCCACAACCACTTGTGAGAGGGTCTGCACCTCAGGAAAACTGTTTCCGTGGGATGCCGGCTTTTGGCCAAACGGGTCTCAGGTCCGTGGGCCTCGGGTGTCCCTCCGGCTCCCCAAAGCACAGGGACGAGGTGAGGTGCTTAGAACATGCCTGGGCAATGTTGTTTCTTACACCTGGGTGTGTTTCATTTTGTTTACCTGGCTACCCCTATTTGGGATTGGTTTTCCACAGCAAGAGCATACTGCTCATCGGAAGCCGTTTTTGCCCCAGGGGTCTCCGGGCTGTGTTCGTTGGGGTTGAACTTCTGCTAGCAAAACCGCCAGGATGAGGGAAGAGCTCAGACGGTGCCTGGGCACTGTGGTCTCTTACCTGACCCGTTCCCTAACTGGAACCCAAACCCTATACCCTGACCCAGACCCTTAGCCTGATCCTGACCATTACCCTGACCCTAACCCTAACCCTAACCCTAACCAGAACCCTAGCCCTAACCCGAACCCTAACACTAATCCTAACCCTAACCCGAAACCTAACCCTAACCCTAACCCTAACCCTACCAAGAAAACTACCCCTAACCCTAAACCTAACCCTAAGCGTAACGTGAACTCTAACCCTAACCCTAACCCTAAACCAAACCCTTACCCTAACCCTAACGCTAACCCGAAACCTAACCATAAACCTAACACTAACCTTAACCCGAAACCGAACCCTAACCCGAATCCTACCCCTATACCGAATCCTAACCCGAACCCTAACCCTAACCCTAACCCTAACCCCTAACCTGACCCCAAACTCGAACCCTAACCCTAACCCTAATCCTAAACCTAACCCTAACCCGAACCCTAACCCTCACCCGAATCCTACCACAAACCCTAACCCTAACCCTAACCCTAACATGAACAGAAACCCGAAACCTAACCCTAACCCTAACCCTAACACGAACACTAAACCTAACCCTAACCCTAACCATAACGTGAACCCTAACCCTAACCCTAACCCGAACCCGAACCCTAACCCTAACCCGAACCCTCACCCTAACCCGAACTCTAACCCTAACCATAACCCCAACCCGAAACCTAACCCTAACAGTAACCCTAACCCGAAACCTAACCCTAACCCGAACACTAACCCTAACCCTAATCCTCAGCCTAACCCTAACCCTAACCCTAACCCTAATCCTAAAGCAAACCCTAACCCTAAACCTAACCCTAACCCTAACCCGAACCGTAACCATAACCCTAACCCTAACCCTAACCCTCACCCGAACCCTAACACGAACGCTAACACTAACCCTGACTCTAACACTAACATTAAACTTAACCCTAACCCGAATCTGAGCCCTAACTCTAACCCTAACCCTATCCCAACCCTAACCCTAACCCAAACCCTAACCGTAACCCTAACCCAAACACTAACCCTAATCCTAACCCTAACCCTAACCCTAACCCTAACCCTAACCCTATCCCTAACCCTAACCCTATCCGAACCCTAACCCTAACCCAAACCCTAGCGGTAACCCTAACCCTAACCCGAACACTAACCCTAACCCTAACCCTAACCCTAACCCTAACCGTAACCCTAACTCTAACCCTAACCCTAACCATAATCGGAACCCGAACACTAACCCTAACCCGAACCCTAACCCTAACCCTAACGTGAACCCGAACCCGAATCCAAAACCTAACCCTAACCCGAACCCTAACCCGAACTCTACCCGTAACCCTAACCCTAACCCTAACCTAACCCTAACCCTAACCCGAACCCTAACCCTAACCCTAACCGTAACCCTAACCCGAACGCTAACCCTAAACCGAATCGTAACCCTAACCCTAACCGTAACCCTAACCCTAACCCTAACCATAACCCGAACCCGAAACCTAACCCTAACCCTAACCCTAACCCTAACCCTAACCCTAACGCTACCCGAAACCTAACCCTAAACCAAACCCTAACCCTAAGCCTAACCCTAACCCTAACTCTAACCCTAACTCAAACCCTAACCCGAACCCTAACCCGAACCCTAACCCTAACCCTAACCCTAACTTAACCCTAACCCGAACCCGAACGCTAACCCTAACCCTAACCCGTACCCTAACCCGCCCCGAACCCTTACCCGAACCCTAACCCTAAACTGAACCGGAACCCTAACCCGAACCCTAGTCCTAAACCGAACGCTAACCCTAACCTGAACCCTAAAAGGACCCTAAACCTAACCCTAACCCTCAGCCTAACCCGAATCCGAATTCTAACCCTAACTTAACCCTTACCCTAACCCTAACCCGAACACTAACCCTGACGTGAACTTGAACCCGAACCCTAACCTTAAACCAAACCCTAACCCTAACACTAACCCTCAGCCTAACCCGAACCCTACCCCTAACCATAACCCTAACCCTAAACCTCAGCCTAACCCTAACCCTAAACCTAACCCTAACCCGAACACAAACCCTAACCCTAAGCCTAAACCGAACCCGAACCCTAACCCTAACCCTAACCCTAATCCTAACCCTAAACCTAACCCTAACCCCAAACCCTAAAACCTGACCCTGACCCTAACCCTAACCATGACCCTCACCCTAAACCTAACGCTGACCCTGACACTGACCCTAATCCCTAAACCCTGACCCTGATCCTAACCCTAACCCGAACCCTAACCCTAACCAGAACCCTAACCCTAAGCTGAAACCTAACCCTAACCCGAACCCTAACCCTAACCCTAACCCTAACCCTAAAACTAACCCGACCCTAACCCTAACCCGAACCCTAACCATAACCCGTACCGTAACCCGAACCCGAACCCGAACCCTTACCCGAAACCTAACCCTAAGCCGAACCCTAACCCGAACACTAACCCTAACCCCATCCCTAACCCGAACCGGAACCCGACGCGAACTGTCAACCGAACACGAACCCTAACCCTGACACTGACCCTGACCCTGATCCTGACCATGACCCTGACCCTAATCCTAACCCTAAACCCTAATACCTGACCCTGACCCCAAACCTAACCCTGACCCTGACCCTGACTCTAAACCCTAAACCCTGACCCTGACCCTACCCTAACCCGAACCCTGACCGGAACCCGAACCCTAACCCTGACATGAATCTGAACCCGAACCCTAACCCTAACCCGAACCCGAATCCCTAACACGAACCCAAACCCGAACCCCTAACCCGAACCCTAACCCTAACCCGAACCCTAGCCCTAACCCGAACCCTAACCCGAACCCGAATCCTAACCAGAACTCTAACCCTAACCCTAACCATACCCGAAATATAACCCTAAACCTAACCCTAACCCGAACCCTAACCCTAACCCGTACCCTAACACGAACCCTAACCCAAAACCTAACCCTAACAGTAACCCTAACCCTAACCCTCTCCTAATCCTAACCCTTACCCTAACCCTTACTCGAACCCGAACCTGAAATGTAACCCGAACCCTAAACCTAACACTAACCCTAACCCTCAGCCTAACACGAACCTGAACCCGAATCCTAACCATAACCCTACTCGAAACAGAACCCTAACCCAAACCCTAACCCTAAACCGAACCATAACCCTAACCAGAACCCTAGCCCTAACCCGAACCCTAACCTTAATCCTAACCCTAACACGAAACCTAACCCTAACCCTAACCCGAACCCTAACCTTAACATGAACCTGAACCCGAAACCTAACCCTAACCCTAACCCTAACCCTAACACGAAAACTAACCCTAACCCTAAACCTAACCCTAACGTGAACCCTAACCCTAACCCTAACCCTAAACCAACCCCTAACCCTAACCCTAACCCTAACGCTAACGCGAACCCTAACCATAACCCTAACCCTAACCTTAACCCGAAACCGAACCCTAACCCGAACCCTAACCCTAACCCGAACCCTAACCCGAACCATAACCCTAACCCTAACCCTAAACCTGACCCTGACTCTTACCCTGACCCTAAACCCTAAACCCTGACCCTGACCCTGACCCTAACCCTAAACCGAACCCTGACCCGAACCTGAACACTAACCGTGATGCGAACTTGAACCCGAACCTGAACGCGAACCCCTAACCTGACCCCAAACCCGAAACCCTAACCCTAACCCTAACCCTAAACCTAACTCTAACCCGAACCCTAACCCGAACACCAATTCTAACCCAAACCCTAACCCTAACCCTAACCGAAAACGAACCCGAACCCGAACCATAACCCAAACGCGAACCCTAACCCTAACCCGAACCCGAACCCTATCCCTAACCCTAAACTTAAACCCTAGAACCTCACCGTGACCCTAAAACTAACCCTATCCTGACCATGAACCTGACCCTGACCCTAGACCCTAAACCCTGACGCTGACCCTGACCCTAACCCAAACCCAAAACCTGACCCGAACCCTAACCCTAACCCTAACCCTAACCCTACCCGAACCCTAACCCTAAAACAAACCCTAACCGTAAACCTAACCCTAACCTGAAGCCGAACCCTAACCCTAACCCTACCCGAACCCCAACCCTAAACCAAACCCTAAACCTAACCATAACCCTACCCGAACCCTAACCCTAAACCAAACCCTAACCCTAAACCTAACCCGAACCCTAACCCTAACCCTCACCCGAATCCTAAACTAAACCCTAACCCTAACCCTAACCCTAACATGAACAGAAACCCGAAACCTAACCCTAACCCTAACCCTAACACGAACACTAAACCTAACCCTAACCCTAACCATAACGTGAACCCTAACACTAACCCTAACCCTAACCCGAACCCTAACCCTAACCCAAACCCTCACCCTAACCCGAACTCTAACCCTAACCATAACCCCAACCCGAAACCTAACCCTAACAGTAACCCTAACCCGAAACCTAACCCTAACCCGAACACTAACCCTAACCCTAATCTTCAGCCTAACCCGAACCCGAACCCTAACGCTAACCCTAACCGAACCCTAATCCTAAACCAAACCCTAACCCTAAACCTAACCCTAACCCTAACCCGAACGGTAACCATAACCCTAACCCTAACCTTAACCCGAAACCGAACGCTAACCGAAACCTGACTCGAACCAGAACACTAAACCTGACGCGAATTTGAACCCAAAACCTAACCCGAACCCGAACCCCGAACCCGAACCCCTAACCCTAACCCTAACCCTAACCCTACAAGAACCCTAACCCTAACCCTAAAACTAACCCGAACCCTGGCCCTAACTCAAACCCTAACCCGAACCCTAACCCTAACTCAAACCCTAACCCGAACCCTAACCCTAACCCGAACCCGAACCCTTCCCTAACCCTAACCCTAAACCTAACCCAAAACTGAACCCGAACCCTAACCCTAACCGTAACCCTAAGCCGAACACTAAACCTAACCCGACCCTAACCCTAACCCTATCCCTAACCTGAAACCTAATCCTAACCCTAACCCGAACCCGAACACTAACCCTAACCCTAAAACATAACCCGAACCCTAACCCTAACCCGAATTCTAACCCTAACCCTAACCCTAATGAGAACCCGAACCTGAATCCAAACCCTAACCCTAACCCAAACCCTAACCCGAACCCTAACCCTAAGCCTAACCCGAACCCTAACCCGAACCCGAACCCTAACCCTAACCCTAACCCTAACCCTAACCTTAACTTAACCCTAACCCGAATCTGAGCCCTAACTCTAACCCTAACCCTATCCGAACCCTAACCCTAACCCAAACCCTAATCGTAACCCTAACCCGAAAACTAACCCTAACCCTAACCCTAAACCTAACCCTAACCCTAACCCAACCCCGAACCCAAATCGTAACCCTAACCCTAACCGTAACCCTAACACTAACCCTAACCATAATCGGAACCCGAACCCTAACCCTAACCCGAACCCTAACCCTAAACCTAACGCGAACCCGAACCCGAATCCAAACCCTAACCCTAACCCGAACCCTAACCCTAACTCTAACCCTAACCCTAACCCTAACCCTAAACTACCCTAACCCTAACCCGAACCCTAACCCTAACCCTAACCGTAACCCTAACCCAAACGCTAACCCTAACCCGAATCGTAACCCTAACCCTAACCGTAACCCTAACCCTAACCCTAACCATAACCCGAACCCGAAACTTAACCCTAACCCGAACCCTAACCCTAACCCGACCCTAACCATAACCCTATCCCTATCCGGAAACCTAACCCTAACCCTAACCCGAACCCGAAACCGAAACCTAACCCTAACGCTAACCCTAAACCGAACCCGAAACCTAACCCTAACCCTAACCCTAACCCTGATCCGAACCCTAACCCTAACCCTAACATGAACCCTAACTCTAAACCTAACCCGAACCCGAAGCCAAACACTAACCATAACCCAAACGATACCCGAACCCGAAACCTAAACCAAAACCGATCCCGCACCCTAACCCTAACCCGAACCCGAACACTAACCCTAACCCTAAAACATAACCCGAACCCTAACCCTAACCCGAACTCTAACCCTAACCCTAACCCTAATGAGAACCCGAACCTGAATCCAAACCCTAACCCTAACCCAAACCCTAACCCGAACCCTAACCCTAAGCCTAACCCGAAACCTAACCCGAACCCGAACCCGAACCGTAACCCTAACCCTAACCCTAACCTGAACCCTAACCCTAACCCTAACCCGAACCCTAACCCGAAACCGAACCCTAACCCTACCCGTAACCCTAACCCGAACACTAAACCTAACCTGACCCTAACCCTAACCCTATCCCTAACCTGAAACCTAACCCTAACCCTAACCCTAACCGGAACCCGAACCCTAACCCTAACACGAACCCTAACCCTAACCCTAACCCTAACCCTAACCCTAACCCGAACCCTAACCCGAAACCGAACCCGAAACCTAACCCTAACCCTAACCAGAACCCTAACCCTAACCCTAACCCTTACCCTAACCCGAACCCGAACCCGACCCCTAACCCGAAACCGAACCCGAACCCTAACCCTAACACTAACCCGAACCCTAAACCTAAACCGAAACCTAACCCGAACCCAAACCCGAACCCTAACCCTAACCCTAACCCTAACCCGAACACTAACCCTAACCTGACCCAAACCCTAACCCTATCCCTAACCTGAAACCTAACCCGAACCCTAACCCGAAACCGAACCCGAACCCTAACCCTAACTCGAACCCGAACCCTAACCCTAACCCGAACCCTAACTCGAACCCTAACCCGAACCCGAACCCGAACCCTAACCCGAAACCGAACCCGAACCCTAACCCGAACCCGAACCCTAACCCTAACCCTAACCCTTACCCTAACCCTAACCCGAACCCGAACCCGACCCCTAACCCGAAACCGAACCCAAACCCTAACCCTAACCATAACCCGAACCCTAAACCTAACCCGAAACCTAACCCGAACCCGAACCCTAACCCGAACCCGAACCCTAACCCTAACCCGACCTCTAACCTGAAACCGAACCCGAACCCTAACCCTAACCCTAACCCGAAATCTAACCCTAACCCGAACCCTAACCCGAACCCTAACCCTAACCCTAACCCTAACCCTAAACCGAACCCTAACCCTAACCGTAACCCGAACCCTAACCCTAAACCGAACCCTAACCCGAACCCGAACCCGAACCCTAACCCGATCCCTTACCCTAACCCTAACCCGAACCCTAACCCGAGCCTGAACCCGAACCCGAACCCGAACCCTAATCCTAACCCGAACCCGAACCCTAATCCTAACCCGAACCCGAACCCGAATCCATACTCGAAAGCGAAACCAATACCGAACCAGAACCCGAACCCGAACCCTAACCCCTAACCCGAACCCGAACCCGAATCCATAACTGAAAGCGAAACCGATACCGAACCCGAACCGTAACTGAAACCGAACCCTACCCGAACCCGAACCCGAACCCTACCCGAACCCGAACCTGAAACCTACCCGAACCCGAACCAGAACCAGAACCCAAACCCCTAACCCGAACCCGAACCCGAAACCCATAATTGTTTGTGCCAATGTAAAGAAAATGCCATACGCTTATCTGTAAGAAACAACAGTGCCCTGGAACAGTCTGAGCCTTAATATCAGCACTGTGCTTTTGGGAGCGGGAGTTAAAGCGGAGGCAAACAGCACTAAGACACATTTGGCAAAAATCGCGTTCCAATGAATAATATTTTCTTCCCTTTCAAACCCAAACGTAAGTGGTTGTGGCCAGATAAATAAATGCCACACCCTTATGTGTAAGAAACAACAGTGCCCAGGAACGGGTTTCTACGTGAAGAAAATATTTCTCGTCGGAACTCCGCTTTTTTACTTTACCTTCCACAACCCCTTGTGATAGGGTTTCCACGTTAAGAAAATAGTTTTCATTGGAAGCCGGTTTTTCCCAAATGTGTCTAAGTGCTGTATTCCTCGGGTTTCACTCATGCTACCAAAAGCACAGTGATGATGTTAGGGCTTAGACTGTTCCTGGGTAATGTTGTTTCTTACACATAAGGGTGTGGCATTTTCTTTACATTGCCACAACCACATATGATAGGGTTTCAACATGAACAAAATATTTTTCGTTGGAAGCGGTTTTTTGTCAAATGTGTCTCAATACCGTGTTGTTTGGGATTAACTAATGCTACCGAAATCACTATGATGATGTGAGGGCTCAGACCGATCCTGGAAACTTCTGTTTCTTACAGATAAGCGTATGGCATTTTCTTTACATTGGCACAAACAATTATGATAGAGTTTGCAAAAGAGAAAATTTATTTCATTGAAAGGCGGTTTTTGCCAAATTTTCTCAGCTGTTTGCCTCGGTTTTAACTCATGATACCAAAAGAACAGTGATGATCTTAGGGCTCAGACCATCCATGGGACCAGTTATTTCTTACAAATAAGCATATGGCACATCCTTTACCTTGCCACAACAAATGAAGATAGAGTTTGCACATCAAGAAATATTTTTCATTTGAACCCGTTTCTGCCAAATATGTCTCAGTACTATGTCCTCAGCACTTGGGAGGATGTCTGCACGTGGAGAAAGACTTTTTCGTGGGAAGCCGGCTTTTGTCAAACGGGTCCCAGGGCTGTGCTCCTCTCTTTTCACTCCTGCTGCCAGAAGCCCAGTGAGGATGGGAGGGCTTAGAACATGGCTGGGCACTATGGTTTCTTCCAGAGTCGTGGATGGCATTTGCTTTACCTTGCCACAACCACTTGTGAGAGGGTCTGCACCTCAGGAAAACTGTTTCCGTGGGAAGCCGGCTTTTGGCCAAACGGGTCTCAGGGCCGTGGGCCTCGGGTGTCCCTCCGGCTCCCCAAAGCACAGAGACGAGGTGAGGGGCTTAGACCATGCCTGGGCCATGTTGTCTCTTCCACCTTGGTGTGTGGCATTTTGTTGACCTGGCTACCCCCACTTGGGAGAGGTTTTCCACAGCAAGAGCATATTGTTCGTCGGAAGCCGTTTGGGCCCCAGGGGTCTCCGGGCTGTGTTCGTTGGGGTTGAACTCCTGCTAGCAAAACCGCCGGGATGAGGGAAGGGCTCAGACTGTGCCTGGGCCCTGTGGTCTCTTCCAGGTCAGTGTATGGCATTTCCTTCACCTTGCCACAGGCACTGGGGAGCATGTCTGCACGTGGAGAAGGACTTCCTCGTGGGAAGCCGGTTTCTGTCAAAGAGTCCCAGTGCTGTGCTCCTCTCTTTTCACTCCTGCTGCCAGAAGCCCAGGGAGGAGGGGAGGGCTTAGAACATGGCTGGGCACTGGGGTTTCTTCCAGAGAAGGGGATGGCATTTGCTTTCCCTTGCCACCACCCCTTGGGATAGGGGCTGCACCTCAGGAAAGCTGTTTCCGTGGGAAGCCGGCTTTCTGCCCAACGGGCCTCAGGGCCGTGGGCCTCGGGGGTCCCTCCGGCTCCCCAAAGCACAGAGACGAGGTGAGGGACTTAGACCACGCCTGGGCCATGTTGTTTCTTCCGCCTGGGTGTGTGGCATTTTGTTGACCTGGCTACTCCCATTTGCATATGTTTTCCACAGCAAGCACCTATTGTTCCTCAGAAGCAGTTGTTGCCCCAGGGGTCTCCGGGCAGTGTTCCTTGGGCTTGAACTCCTGCTAGCTAAACTGCTGGGATGAGGGAAGGGCTCAGACTGTGCCTGGGCCCTGTGTTCTCTTCCAGGTCAGTGTATGGTATTTCCTTCCCCTTGCCACAGGCACTGGGAGCATGTCTGCATGTGGATAAGGACTTCCCCCTGGGAAACCGGTTTCTGTAAAATGGTCCCAATGCTTTGCTCCTCTCTTTTCACTCCTGCTGCCAGAAGCCCAGGGAGGAGGGGAGGGCTGAGAACATCCCTGGGCACTGGGGTTTCTTTCAGAGAAGGGGATGGCATTTGCTTTCCCTTGCCACCACCCCTTGGGATAGGGGCTGCACCTCAGGAAAGCTGTTTCCGTGGGAAGCCGGCTTTCTGCCCAACGGGCCTCAGGGCCGTGGGCCTCGGGGGTCCCTCCGGCTCCCCAAAGCACAGAGAGGAGGTGAGGGACTTAGACCATGCCTGGGCCATGTTGTTTCTTCCACCTGGGTGTGTGGCATTTTGTTGACCTGGCTACTCCCATTTGCATATGTTTTCCAAAGCAAGCACCTATTGTTCCTCAGAAGCAGTTTTTTCCCCAGGGGTCTCCAGGCAGTGTTCCTTGGGCTTGAACTCCTGCTAGCTAAACTGCTGGGATGAGGGAAGGGCTCAGACTGTGCCTGGGCCCTGTGGTCTCTTCCAGGTCAGTGTATGGTATTTCCTTCACCTTGCCACAGGCACTGGGGAGCATGTCTGCATGTGGATAAGGACTTCCCCCTGGGAAACCGGTTTCTGTAAAATGGTCCCAATGCTGTGCTCCTCTCTTTTCACTCCTGCTGCCAGAAGTCCAGGGAGGAGGGGAGGGCTTAGAACATGGCTGGGCACTGGGGTTTCTTCCAGAGAAGGGGATGGCATTTGCTTTCATTGGCACCACCCCTTGGGATAGGCTCTGCACCTCAGGAAAGCTGTTTCCTTGGGACGCCGGCTTTCTGCCAAACGTGCCTCAGGGCCGTGGGCTTCGGGGGTCCCTCCGGCTCCCCAAAGCACAGGGACGAGGTGATGGGCTTTGACCATGCCTGACCCATGTTCTTTCTTCCACCTGGGTGCATGGCATTTTGTTGACCAGGCCACCCCCACTTGGGATAGGTTTTCCACAGCAAGAGCATATTGTTCATCAGAAGCCCTTTGGGCCACAGGGGGTCTCCGGGCTGTGTTCCTTGGGGTTGCACTCCTGCTAGCAAAACCGCCGGGATGAGGGAAGGGTTCAGACTGTGCCTGGGCCCTGTGGTCTCTTCCAGGTCAGTGTATGGCGTTTCCTTCCCCTTGCCACAGGCACCTGGGAGCATGTCTGCACGTGGAGAAAGACTTTCCCGTGGGAAGCCGGTTTTTGTCAAACGGGTCCCAGTGCTCTGCTCCTCTCTTTTCACTCCTGCTGCCAGAAGCCCAGGGAGGAGGGGAGGGATTAGAACATGGCTGGGCACTGTGGTTTCTTCCAGAGAAGTGGAGGGCATTTGCATTACCTTGCCACAACCACTTGGGATAGGGTGTGCACCTCAGGAGAACTGTTTCCGTGGGAAGCCGGCTTTTTGCAAAGGGGTTTTAGGGCCGTGGGCCTCGGCTGTCCCTCCGGCTCCCCAAAGCACAGGGACGAGGTGAGGGGATTAGACCGTGCCTGGGCCATGTTGTCTCTTCCACCTTGGTGTGTGGCATTTTGTTGACCTGGCTACCCCCACTTGGGATAGGTTTTCCACAGCAAGCACATCTTGTTCGTCGGAAGCCGTTTTTGCCCCAGGGGTCTCCGGGCTGTGTTCGTTGGGGTTGAACTCCTGCTAGCAAAACCGCCGGGATGAGGGAAGGGTTCAGACTGTGCCTGGGCCCTGTGGTCTCTTGCAGGTCAGTGTATGGCATTTCCTTCCCCTTGCCACAGGCACCTGGGAGCATGTCTGCACGTGGAGAAAGACTTTCCCGTAGGAAGTCGGTTTTTGTCAAACGGGTCCCAGTGCTGTGCTCCTCTCTTTTCACTCCTGCTGCCAGAAGCCCAGGGAGGATGGGAGGGCTTAGAACATGGCTGGGCACTGTGGTTTCTTCCAGAGAAGCGGAGGGCGTTTGCATTACCTTGCCACAACCACTTGGGATAGGGTGTGCACCTCAGGAGAACTGTTTCCGTGGGAAGCCGGCTTTTTACAAAGGGGTCTCAGTTCCGTGGGCCTCGGCTGTCCCTCCGGCTCCCCAAAGCACAGGGACGAGGTGAGGGGCTTAGACCCTGCCTGGGCAATGTTGTTTCTTACACCTGGGTGTGTGGCATTTCGTTGACCTGGCTACCCCCACTTGGGATAGGTTTTCCACAGCAAGCACCTCTTGTTCGTCGGAAGCCGTTTTTGCCTCAGGGGTCTCCGGGCTGTGTTCGTTGGGGTTGAACTCCTGCTCGCAAAACCGCCGGGATGAGGGAAGGGTTGAGACTGTGCCTGGGCCCTGTGGTCTCTTCCAGGTCAGTGTATGGCGTTTCCTTCCCCTTGCCACAGGCACCTGGGAGCATGTCTGCACGTGGAGAAAGACTTTCCCGTGGGAAGCCGGTTTTTGTCAAACGGGTCCCAGTGCTCTGCTCCTCTCTTTTCACTCCTGCTGCCAGAAGCCCAGGGAGGAGGGGAGGGCTTAGAACATGGCTGGGCACTGTGGTTTCTTCCAGAGAAGTGGAGGGCATTTGCATTACTTTGCCACAACCACTTGGGATAGGGTGTGCACCTCAGGAGAACTGTTTCCGTGGGAAGCCGGCTTTTTGCAAAGGGGTTTTAGGGCCGTGGGCCTCGGCTTCCCTCCGGCTCCCCAAAGCACAGGGACGAGGTGAGGGGATTAGACCGTGCCTGGGCCATGTTGTCTCTTCCACCTTGGTGTGTGGCATTTTGTTGACCTGGCTACCCCCACTTGGGATAGGTTTTCCACAGCAAGCACCTCTTGTTCGTCGGAAGCCGTTTTTGCCTCAGGGGTCTCCGGGCTGTGTTCGTTGGGGTTGAACTCCTGCTCGCAAAACCGCCGGGATGAGGGAAGGGTTGAGACTGTGCCTGGGCCCTGTGGTCTCTTCCAGGTCAGTGTATGGCGTTTCCTTCCCCTTGCCACAGGCACCTGGGAGCATGTCTGCACGTGGAGAAAGACTTTCCCGTGGGAAGCCGGTTTTTGTCAAACGGGTCCCAGTGCTCTGCTCCTCTCTTTTCACTCCTGCTGCCAGAAGCCCAGGGAGGATGGGAGGGCTTAGAACATGGCTGGGCACTGTGGTTTCTTCCAGAGAAGTGGAGGGCATTAGCATTACCTTGCCACAACCACTTGGGATAGGGTCTGCACCCCAGGAAAACTTTTTCTTGGGAAGCCGGCTTTTTGCAAAGGGGTTTCAGGGCCGTGGGCCTCGGCTGTCCCTCCGGCTCCCCAAAGCACAGGGACGAGGTGAGGGGATTAGACCGTGCCTGGGCAATGTTGTTTCTTACACCTGGGTGTGTGGCATTTCGTTGACCTGGCTACCCCCACTTGGGATAGGTTTTCCACAGCAAGCACCTCTTGTTCGTCGGAAGCCGTTTTTGCCTCAGGGGTCTCCGGGCTGTGTTCGTTGGGGTTGAACTCCTGCTAGCAAAACCGCCGGGATGAGGGAAGGGTTCAGACTGTGCCTGGGCACTGTGGTCTCTTCCAGGTCAGTGTATGGCATTTTCTTCCCCTTGCCACAGGCACCTGGGAGCATGTCTGCACGTGGAGAAAGACTTTCCCGTGGGAAGCCGGTTTTTGTCAAACGGGTCCCAGTGCTCTACTCCTCTCTTTTCACTCCTGCTGCCAGAAGCCCAGGGAGGATGGGAGGGCTTAGAACATGGCTGGGCACTGTGGTTTCTTCCAGAGAAGCGGAGGGCATTTGCATTACCTTGCCACAACCACTTGGGATAGGGTGTGCACCTCAGGAGAACTGTTTCCGTGGGAAGCCGGCTTTTTGCAAAGGGGTCTCAGGGCCGTGGGCCTCGGGTGTCCCTCCGGCTCCCCAAAGCACAGGGACGAGGTGAGGGGCTTAGACCCTGCCTGGGCAATGTTGTTTCTTACACCTGGGTGTGTGGCATTTCGTTGACCTGGCTACCCCCACTTGGGATAGGTTTTCCACAGCAAGCACCTCTTGTTCGTCGGAAGCCGTTTTTGCCTCAGGGGTCTCCGGGCTGTGTTCGTTGGGGTTGAACTCCCGCTAGCAAAACCGCCGGGATGAGGGAAGGGCTCAGACTGTGCCTGGGCCCTGTGGTCTCTTCCAGGTCAGTGTATGGCATTTCTTTCGCCTTGCCACAGGCACTGGGGAGCATGTCTGCACGTGGAGAAGGACTTTCTCGTGGGAAGCCGGTTTCTGTCAAACGGGTCCCAGTGCTCTGCTCCTCTCTTTTCACTCCTGCTGCCAGAAGCCCACGGAGGATGGGAGGGCTTAGAACATGGCTGGGCACTGTGGTTTCTTCCAGAGAAGTGGAGGGCATTTGCATTACTTTGCCACAAGCACTTGGGATAGGGTGTGCACCTCAGGAAAACTGTTTCCGTGGGAAGCCGGCTTTTTGCAAAGGGGTCTCAGGGCCGTGGGGCTCGGCTGTCCCTCCGGCTCCCCAAAGCACAGGGACGAGGTGAGGGGCTTACACCGTGCCTGGGCAATGTTGTTTCTTACACCTGGGTGTGTGGCATTTTGTTGACCTGGCTACCCCCACTTGGGATAGGTTTTCCACAGCAAGCACCTCTTGTTCATCAGAAGCCGTTTTTGCCCCAGGGGTCTCCGGGTTGTGTTCGTTGGGGATGAACTGCTGCTAGCAAAACCGCCGGGATGAGGGAAGGGTTCAGACTGTGCCTGGGCCCTGTGGTCTCTTCCAGGTCAGTGTATGGCATTTCCTTCCCCTTGCCACAGGCACCTGGGAGCATGTCTGCACGTGGAGAAAAACTTTCCCGTGGGAAGCCGGTTTTTGTCAAACGGGTCCCAGTGCTCTGCTCCTCTGTTTTCACTCCTGCTGCCAGAAGCCCAGGGAGGATGGGAGGGCTTAGAACATGGCTGTGCACTGTGGTTTCTTCCAGAGAAGTGGAGGGCATTTGCATTACCTTGCCACAACCACTTGGGATAGGGTCTGCACCTCAGGAAAACTGTTTCCGTGGGAAGCCGGCTTTTTGCAAAGGGGTCTCAGGGCCGTGGGCCTCGGGTGTCCCTCCGGCTCCCCAAAGCACAGGGACGAGGTGAGGGGTTTAGACCGTGCCTGGGCAATGTTGTTTCTTACACCTGGGTGTGTGGCATTTCGTTGACCTGGCTACTCCCACTTGGGATAGGTTTTCCACAGCAAGCACCTCTTGTTCGTCGGAAGCCGTTTTTGCCCCAGGGGTCTCCGGGCTGTGTTCGTTGGGGTTGAACTCCTGCTAGAAAAACCGCCGAGATGAGGGAAGTGTTCACAGTGTGCCTGGGCCCTGTGGTCTCTTCCAGGTCAGTGTATGGCATTTCCTTCCCCTTGCCACAGGCACCTGGGAGCATGTCTGCACATGGAGAAAGATTTTCCCGTGGGAAGCCGGTTTTTGTCAAACGGGTACCAGTGCCCTGCTCCTCTCTTCACTCCTGCTGCCAGGAGGCCAGGGAGGATGGGAGGGCTTAGAACATGGCAGGGCACTGTGGTTTCTTCCAGAGAAGTGGAGGGCATGTGCATTACCTTGCCACTACCACTTGGGATAGGGTCTGCACCTCAGGAAAACTGTTTCCGTGGGAAGCCGCCTTTTTGCAAAGGGGTCTCAGGGCCGTGGGGCTCGGCTGTCCCTCCGGCTCCCCAAAGCACAGGGACGAGGTGAGGGGCTTAGACCGTGCCTGGGCAATGTTGTTTCTTACACCTGGGTGTGTGGCATTTTGTTGACCTGGCTACCCCCACTTGGGATAGGTTTTCCATAGCAAGCACCTCTTGTTCGTCGGAAGCCGTTTTTGCCTCAGTGTCTCCGAGCTGTGTTCGTTGGGGTTGAACTCCTGCTAGCAAAACTGCCGGGATGAGGGAAGGGTTCAGACTGTGCCTCGGCCCTGTGGTCTCTTCCAGGTCAGTGTATGGCGTTTCCTTCCCCTTGTCACAGGCACCTGGGAGCATGTGTGCACGTGGAGAAAGACTTTCCCGTGGGAAGCCGGTTTTTGTCCAACGGGTCCCAGTGCCCTGCTCCTCTCTTTTCACTCCTGCTGCCAGAAGCCCAGGGAGGATGGGAGGGCTTAGAACATGGCAGGGCACTGTGGTTTCTTTCAGAGAAGTGGAGGGCATTTGCATTACCTTGCCACTACCACTTGGGATAGGGTCTGCACCTCAGGAAAACTGTTTCCGTGGGAAGCCGCCTTTTTGCAAAGGGGTCTCAGGGCCGTGGGCCTCGGTGTCCCTCCGGCTCCCCAAAGCACAGGGACGAGGTGAGTGGCTTAGACCGTGCCTGGGCAATGTTGTTTCTTACACCTGGGTGTGTGGCATTTTGTTGACCTGGCTACCCCCACTTGGGATAGGTTTTCCACAGCAAGCACCTCTTGTTCGTCGGAAGCCTTTTTTGCCTCAGTGTCTCCGAGCTGTGTTCGTTGGGGTTGAACTCCTGCTAGCAAAACTGCCGGGATGAGGGAAGGGTTCAGACTGTGCCTGGGCCCTGTGGTCTCTTCCAGGTCAGTGTATGGCATTTCCTTCCCCTTGCCACAGGCACCTGGGAGCATGTCTGCACGTGGAGAAAGACTTTCCCGTGGGAAGCCGGTTTTTGTCAAACGGGTCCAAGTGCCCTGCTCCTCTCTTTTCACTCCTGCTGCCAGAAGCCCAGGGAGGATGGGAGGGCTTAGAACATGGCTGGGCACTGTGGTTTCTTCCAGAAAAGTGGAGGGCATTTGCATTACCTTGCGACAACCACTTGTGAGAGGGTCTGCACCTCAGGAAAACTGTTTCCGTGGGAAGCCGGCTTTTTGCAAAGTGGTCTCAGGGCCGTGGGGCTCGGCTGTCCCTCCGGCTCCCCAAAGCACAGGGACGAGGTGAGGGGCTTAGACCGTGCCTGGGCAATGTTGTTTCTTAAACCTGGGTATGTGGCATTTCGTTGACCTGGCTACTCCCACTTGGGATAGGTTTTCCACAGCAAGCACCTCTTGTTCATAGGAAGCCGTTTTTGCCCCAGGGGTCTCCGGGCTGTGTTCGTTGGGGTTGACCTCCTGCTGTCAAAATCGGCGGGATGAGGGAAGGGTTCAGACTGGTTCTGGGCCCTGTGGTCTCTTCCATGTCACTGTATGGCATTTCCTTCCCCTTGCCACAGGCACCTGGGAGCATGTCTGCACGTGGAGAAAGACTTTCCCGTGGGAAGCCGGGTTTTGTCAAACGGGTCCCAGTGCTCTGCTCCTCACTTTTCACTCCTGCTGCCAGAAGCCCAGGGAGGATGGGAGGGCTTAGAACATGGCTGGGCACTGTGGTTTCTTCCAGAGAAGTGGAGGGCATTTGCATTACCTTGCCACAACCACTTGGGATAGGGTCTGCACCTCAGGAAAACTCTTTCCGTGGGAAGCCGGCTTTTTGCAAAGGGGTCTCAGGGCCGGGGGGCTCGGCTGTCCTTCCGGCTCCACAAAGCACAGGGACGAGGTGAGGGGCTTACACCGTCCCTGGGCAATGTTGTTTCTTACACCTGGGTGTGTGGCATTTTGTTGACCTGGCTACCCCCACTTGGGATAGGTTTTCCACAGAAAGCACCTCTTGTTCGACTGAAGCCGTTTTTGCCTCAGGGTCTCCGGGCTGTGTTCGTTGGGGTTGAACTACTGCTAGCAAACCCGCCGGGATGAGGGAAGGGTTCAGACTGTGCCTGGGCCCTGTGGTCTCTTCCAGGTCAGTGTATGGCATTTCCTTCCCCTTGCCACAGGCACCTGGGAGCATGACTGCACGTGGAGAAAGACTTTCCCGTGGGAAGCCGGTTTTGGTCAAACGGGTCCCAGTGCCGTGCTCCTCTCTTTTCACTCCTGCTGCCAGAAGCCCAGGGAGGATGGGAGGGCTTAGAACATGGCTGGGCACTGTGGTTTCTTCCAGAGAAGTGGAGGGCATTTGCAATACCTTGCCACAACCACTTGGGATAGGGTGTGCACCTCAGGAGAACTGTTTCCGTGGGAAGCCGGCTTTTTGCAAAGGGGTCTCAGGGCCGTGGGCCTCGGGTGTCCCTCCGGCTCCCCAAAGCACAGGGACGAGGTGAGGGGCTTAGACCATGCCTGGGCAATGTTGTTTCTTACACCTGGGTGTGTGGCATTTTGTTGACCTGGCTACCCCCACTTGGGATAGGTTTTCCACAGCAAGCACCTCTTGTTCGTCGGAAGCCGTTTTTGCCTCAGGGGTCTCCGGGCTGTGTTCGTTGAGGTTGAACTCCTGCTAGCAAAACCGCCAGGATGCGGGAAGGGTTCAGACTGTGCCTGGGCCCTGCGGTCTCTTCCAGGTCAGTGTATGGCATTTCCTTCCCCTTGCCACAGGCACTGGGGAGCATGTCTGGACGGGGAGAAGGACTTCCTCGTTGGAAGCCGGTTTCTGTCAAAGAGTCCCAGTGCTGTGTTCCTCTCTTTTCACTCCTGCTGCCAGAAGCCCAGGGAGGATGGGAGGGCTTAGAACATGGCTGGGCACTGGGGTTTCTTCCAGAGAAGGGCATGGCATTGGCTTTCCCTTGCCACCACCCCTTGGGATAGGGTCTGCACCTCAGGAAAGCTGTTTCCGTGGGAAGCCGGCTTTCTGCCCAACAGGCCTCAGGGCCGTGGGCCTCGGGGGACCCTCCGGCTCCCCAAAGCACAGGGATGAGGTGAGGGGCTTAGACCATGCCTGGGCAATGTTGTTTCTTCCACCTGGGTGTGTGGCATTTTGTTGACCTTGCTACCCCCACTTGGGTTAGGTTTTCCACAGCAAGAGCATATTGTTCGTCGGAAGCCGTTTGGGCCCCGGGGGGTGTCCGGGCTGTGTTCCTTGGGGTTGAACTCCTGCTAGCAAAAGCGCCGGGATGAGGGAAAGGCTCAGACTGTGCCTGGGCCCTGTCGTCTCTTCCAGGTCAGTGTATGGCATTTCCTTCACCTTGCCACAGGCACTGGGAAGCATGTCTGCACGTGGAGAAGGACTTCCTCGTGGGAAGCCGGTTTCTGTCAAAGGGTCCCAGTGCTGTGCTCCTCTCTTTTCTCTCCTGCTGCCAGAAGCCCAGGGAGGAGGGGAGGGCTTAGAACATGGCTGGGCACTGGGGTTTCTTCCAGAGAAGGGGATGGCATTTGCTTTCCCTTGCCACCACCCCTTGGGATAGGGTCTACACCTCATGAAATCTGTTTCGGTGGGAAGACGGCTTTCTGCCCTACGGGTCTCAGGGCCGTGGGCCTCGGCTGTCCCTCCGGCTCCCCAAAGCACAGGGACGAGGTGAGGGGCTTAGACCATGCCTGGGCCATGTTGTTTCTTCCACCTGGGTGTGTGGCATTTTGTTGACCTGGCTACCCCCACTTGGGATAGGTTTTCCACAGCAAGAGCATATTGTTCGTCGGAAGCCGTTTGGGCCACAGCGGGTCTCCGGGCTCTGTTCGTTGGGGTTGAACTCCTGCTAGCAAAACCGCCGGGATGAGGGAAAGGCTCAGACTGTGCCTGGGCCCTGTGGTCTCTTCCAGGTCAGTGTATGGCATTTCCTTCACCTTGCCACAGACACTGGGGAGCATGTCTGCACGTGGTGAAGGACTTCCTCGTGGGAAGCCGGTTTCTGTCAAACGGGTCCCAGTGCTGTGCTCCTCTCTTTTCACTCCTGCTGCCAGAAGCCCAGGGAGGAGGGGAGGGCTTAGAACATGGCTGGGCACTGGGGTTTCTTCCAGAGAAGTGGAGGGCATTTGCATTACCTTGCCACAACCACATGGGATAGGGTGTGCACCTCAGGAGAACTGTTTCCGTGGGAAGCCGGCTTTTTGCAAAGGGGTCTCAGGGCCGTGGGCTTCGGGTGTCCCTCTGGCTCCCCAAAGCACAGGGACGAGGTGAGGGGCTTAGACCATGCCTGGGCAATGTTGTTTCTTACATCTGGGTGTGTGGCATTTTGTTGACCTGGCTACCCCCACTTGGGATAGGTTTTCCACAGCAAGCACCAATTGTTCGTCGGAAGCCGTTTTTGCCCCAGGGGTCTCCGGGCTGTGTTCCTTGAGTTTGAACTCCTGCTAGCAAAACCGCCGGGATGAGGGAAGGGTTCAGACTGTGCCTGGGCCCTGTGGTCTCTTCCAGGTCAGTGTATGGCATTTCCTTCCCCTTGCCACAGGCACCTGGGAGCATGTCTGCACGTGGAGAAAGACTTTCCCGTGGGAAGCCGGTTTTTGTCAAACGGGTCCCAGTGCTCTGCTCCTCTCTTTTCACTCCTGCTGCCAGAAGCCCAGGGAGGATGGAAGGGCTTAGAACATGGCTGGGCACTGGGGTTTCTTCCAGAGGAGGGGATGGCCTTTGCTTTCCCTTGCCACCACTCCTTGGGATAGGGTCTACACCTCATGAAATCTGTTTCCGTGGGAAGCCAGCTTTCTGCCCAACGGGCCTCAGGGCCGTGGGCCTCGGGGGTCCCTCCGGCTCCCCAAAGCACAGAGACGAGGTGAGGGGCTTAGACCATGCCTGGGCCATGTTGTTTCTTCCACCTGGTTGTGTGGCATTTTGTTGACCAGGCTAACCCCACTTGGGATAGGTTTTCCACAGCAAGAGCATATTGTTCCTCGGAAGCCGTTTGGGCCACAGGGGGTCTCCGGGCTGTGTTCCTTGGGGTTGAACTCCTGCTAGCAAAACCTCCGGGATGAGGCAAGGGCTCAGACTGTTCCTGGGCCCTGTGTTCTCTTCCAGGTTAGTGTATGGCATTTCTTTCACTTTACCACTGGCACTGGGGAGCATGTCTGCACGTGGAGAAGGTCTTTCTCGTGGGAAGCCGGTTTCTGTCAAAGGGTCCCAGTGCTGTGCTCCTCTCTTTTCACTCCTGCTGCCAGAAGCCCAAGGAGGAGGGGAGGGCTTAGAACATCCCTGGGCACTGGGGTTTCTTTCAGAGAAGGGGATGGCATTTGCTTTCCCTTGCCACCACCCCTTGGGATAGGGGCTGCACCTCAGGAAAGCTGTTTCCGTGGGAAGCCGGCTTTCTGCCCAACGGGCCTCAGGGCCGTGGGCCTCGTGGGTCCCTCCGGCTCCCCAAAGCACAGAGAGGAGGTGAGGGACTTAGACCATGCCTGGGCCATGTTGTTTCTTCCGCCTGGGTGTGTGGCATTTTGTTGACCTGGCTACTCCCATTTGCATATGTTTTCCAAAGCAAGAACCTATTGTTCCTCAGAAGCAGTTTTTTCCCCAGGGGTCTCCAGGCAGTGTTCCTTGGGCTTGAACTCCTGCTAGCTAAACTGCTGGGATGAGGGAAGGGCTCAGACTGTGCCTGGGCCCTGTGATCTCTTCCAGGTCAGTGTATGCTATTTCCTTCACCTTGCCACAGGCACTGGGGAGCATGTCTCCACGTGGATAAGGACTTCCCCCTGGGAAACCGGTTTCTGTAAAATGGTCCCAATGCTGTGCTCCTCTCTTTTCACTCCTGCTGCCAGAAGTCCAGGGAGGAGGGGAGGGCTTAGAACATGGCTGGGCACTGGGGTTTCTTCCAGAGAAGGGGATGGCATTTGCTTTCATTGCCACCACCCCTTGGGATAGGGTCTGCACCTCAGGAAAGCTGTTTCCTTGGGAAGCCGGCTTTCTGCCAAACGGGCCTCAGGGCCGTGGGCTTCGGGTGTCCCTCCGGCTCCCCAAAGCACAGGGACGAGGTGAGGGGCTTTGACCATGCCTGGGCCATGTTGTCTCTTCCACCTTGGTGTGTGGCATTTTGTTGACCTGGCTACCCCCACTTGGGATAGGTTTTCCACAGCAAGAGCATATTGTTCGTCGGAAGCCGTTTGGGCCCCAGGGGTCTCCGGGCTGTGTTCGTTGGGGTTGAACTCCTGCTAGCAAAACCGCCGGGATGAGGGAAGGGCTCAGACTGTGGCTGGGCCCTGTGGTCTCTTCCAGGTCAGTGTATGGCATTTCCTTCACCTTGCCACAGGCACTGGGGAGCATGTCTGGACGGGGAGAAGGACTTCCTCGTTGGAAGCCGGTTTCTGTCAAAGAGTCCCAGTGCTGTGTTCCTCTCTTTTCACTCCTGCTGCCAGAAGCCCAGGGAGGATGGGAGGGCTTAGAACATGGCTGGGCACTGGGGTTTCTTCCAGAGAAGGGCATGGCATTGGCTTTCCCTTGCCACCACCCCTTGGGATAGGGTCTGCACCTCAGAAAAGCTGTTTCCGTGGGAAGCCGGCTTTCTGCCCAACAGGCCTCAGGGCCGTGGGCCTCGGGGGACCCTCCGGCTCCCCAAAGCACAGGGATGAGGTGAGGGGCTTAGACCATGCCTGGGCAATGTTGTTTCTTCCACCTGGGTGTGTGGCATTTTGTTGACCTTGCTACCCCCACTTGGGTTAGGTTTTCCACAGCAAGAGCATATTGTTCGTCGGAAGCCGTTTGGGCCCCGGGGGGTGTCCGGGCTGTGTTCCTTGGGGTTGAACTCCTGCTAGCAAAACCGCCGGGATGAGGGAAAGGCTCAGACTGTGCCTGGGCCCTGTCGTCTCTTCCAGGTCAGTGTATGGCATTTCCTTCACCTTGCCACAGGCACTGGGAAGCATGTCTGCACGTGGAGAAGGACTTCCTCGTGGGAAGCCGGTTTCTGTCAAAGGGTCCCAGTGCTGTGCTCCTCTCTTTTCTCTCCTGCTGCCAGAAGCCCAGGGAGGAGGGGAGGGCTTAGAACATGGCTGGGCACTGGGGTTTCTTCCAGAGAAGGGGATGGCATTTGCTTTCCCTTGCCACCACCCCTTGGGATAGGGTCTACACCTCATGAAATCTGTTTCGGTGGGAAGACGGCTTTCTGCCCTACGGGTCTCAGGGCCGTGGGCCTCGGCTGTCCCTCCGGCTCCCCAAAGCACAGGGACGAGGTGAGGGGCTTAGACCATGCCTGGGCCATGTTGTTTCTTCCACCTGGGTGTGTGGCATTTTGTTGACCTGGCTACCCCCACTTGGGATAGGTTTTCCACAGCAAGAGCATATTGTTCGTCGGAAGCCGTTTGGGCCACAGCGGGTCTCCGGGCTCTGTTCGTTGGGGTTGAACTCCTGCTAGCAAAACCGCCGGGATGAGGGAAAGGCTCAGACTGTGCCTGGGCCCTGTGGTCTCTTACAGGTCAGTGTATGGCATTTCCTTCACCTTGCCACAGACACTGGGGAGCATGTCTGCACGTGGTGAAGGACTTCCTCGTGGGAAGCCGGTTTCTGTCAAACGGGTCCCAGTGCTGTGCTCCTCTCTTTTCACTCCTGCTGCCAGAAGCCCAGGGAGGAGGGGAGGGCTTAGAACATGGCTGGGCACTGGGGTTTCTTCCAGAGAAGTGGAGGGCATTTGCATTACCTTGCCACAACCACATGGGATAGGGTGTGCACCTCAGGAGAACTGTTTCCGTGGGAAGCCGGCTTTTTGCAAAGGGGTCTCAGGGCCGTGGGCTTCGGGTGTCCCTCTGGCTCCCCAAAGCACAGGGACGAGGTGAGGGGCTTAGACCATGCCTGGGCAATGTTGTTTCTTACATCTGGGTGTGTGGCATTTTGTTGACCTGGCTACCCCCACTTGGGATAGGTTTTCCACAGCAAGCACCAATTGTTCGTCGGAAGCCGTTTTTGCCCCAGGGGTCTCCGGGCTGTGTTCCTTGAGTTTGAACTCCTGCTAGCAAAACCGCCGGGATGAGGGAAGGGTTCAGACTGTGCCTGGGCCCTGTGGTCTCTTCCAGGTCAGTGTATGGCATTTCCTTCCCCTTGCCACAGGCACCTGGGAGCATGTCTGCACGTGGAGAAAGACTTTCCCGTGGGAAGCCGGTTTTTGTCAAACGGGTCCCAGTGCTCTGCTCCTCTCTTTTCACTCCTGCTGCCAGAAGCCCAGGGAGGATGGGAGGGCTTAGAACATGGCTGGGCACTGGGGTTTCTTCCAGAGGAGGGGATGGCCTTTGCTTTCCCTTGCCACCACTCCTTGGGATAGGGTCTACACCTCATGAAATCTGTTTCCGTGGGAAGCCAGCTTTCTGCCCAACGGGCCTCAGGGCCGTGGGCCTCGGGGGTCCCTCCGGCTCCCCAAAGCACAGAGACGAGGTGAGGGGCTTAGACCATGCCTGGGCCATGTTGTTTCTTCCACCTGGTGTGTGGCATTTTGTTGACCAGGCTAACCCCACTTGGGATAGGTTTTCCACAGCAAGAGCATATTGTTCCTCGGAAGCCGTTTGGGCCACAGGGGGTCTCCGGGCTGTGTTCCTTGGGGTTGAACTCCTGCTAGCAAAACCTCCGGGATGAGGCAAGGGCTCAGACTGTTCCTGGGCCCTGTGTTCTCTTCCAGGTTAGTGTATGGCATTTCTTTCACTTTACCACTGGCACTGGGGAGCATGTCTGCACGTGGAGAAGGTCTTTCTCGTGGGAAGCCGGTTTCTGTCAAAGGGTCCCAGTGCTGTGCTCCTCTCTTTTCACTCCTGCTGCCAGAAGCCCAAGGAGGAGGGGAGGGCTTAGAACATCCCTGGGCACTGGGGTTTCTTTCAGAGAAGGGGATGGCATTTGCTTTCCCTTGCCACCACCCCTTGGGATAGGGGCTGCACCTCAGGAAAGCTGTTTCCGTGGGAAGCCGGCTTTCTGCCCAACGGGCCTCAGGGCCGTGGGCCTCGTG
Source organism: Ursus americanus (assembly GCF_024610735.1). NCBI lineage: Eukaryota > Metazoa > Chordata > Mammalia > Carnivora > Ursidae > Ursus > Ursus americanus. The sequence goes on along the minus strand of NC_142131.1, from coordinate 90,369,991 downwards.
GGTCCCTCCGGCTCCCCAAAGCACAGAGAGGAGGTGAGGGACTTAGACCATGCCTGGGCCATGTTGTTTCTTCCGCCTGGGTGTGTGGCATTTTGTTGACCTGGCTACTCCCATTTGCATATGTTTTCCAAAGCAAGAACCTATTGTTCCTCAGAAGCAGTTTTTTCCCCAGGGGTCTCCAGGCAGTGTTCCTTGGGCTTGAACTCCTGCTAGCTAAACTGCTGGGATGAGGGAAGGGCTCAGACTGTGCCTGGGCCCTGTGGTCTCTTCCAGGTCAGTGTATGCTATTTCCTTCACCTTGCCACAGGCACTGGGGAGCATGTCTCCACGTGGATAAGGACTTCCCCCTGGGAAACCGGTTTCTGTAAAATGGTCCCAATGCTGTGCTCCTCTCTTTTCACTCCTGCTGCCAGAAGTCCAGGGAGGAGGGGAGGGCTTAGAACATGGCTGGGCACTGGGGTTTCTTCCAGAGAAGGGGATGGCATTTGCTTTCATTGCCACCACCCCTTGGGATAGGGTCTGCACCTCAGGAAAGCTGTTTCCTTGGGAAGCCGGCTTTCTGCCAAACGGGCCTCAGGGCCGTGGGCTTCCGGTGTCCCTCCGACTCCCCAAAGCACAGGGACGAGGTGAGGGGCTTTTACCATGCCTGGGCCATGTTGTGTCTTCCACCTTGGTGTGTGGCATTTTGTTGACCTGGCTACCCCCACTTGGGATAGGTTTTCCACAGCAAGAGCATATTGTTCGTCGGAAGCCGTTTGGGCCCCAGGGGTCTCCGGGCTGTGTTCGTTGGGGTTGAACTCCTGCTAGCAAACCGCCGGGATGAGGGAAGGGCTCAGACTGTGGCTGGGCTCTGTGGTCTCTTCCAGGTCAGTGTATGGCATTTCCTTCACCTTGCCACAGGCACTGGGGAGCATGTCTGGACGGGGAGAAGGACTTCCTCGTTGGAAGCCGGTTTCTGTCAAAGAGTCCCAGTGCTGTGTTCCTCTCTTTTCACTCCTGCTGCCAGAAGCCCAGGGAGGATGGGAGGGCTTAGAACATGGCTGGGCACTGGGGTTTCTTCCAGAGAAGGGCATGGCATTGGCTTTCCCTTGCCACCACCCCTTGGGATAGGGTCTGCACCTCAGGAAAGCTGTTTCCGTGGGAAGCCGGCTTTCTGCCCAACAGGCCTTAGGGCCGTGGGCCTCGGGGGACCCTCCGGCTCCCCAAAGCACAGGGACGAGGTGAGGGGCTTAGACCATGCCTGGGCAATGTTGTTTCTTCCACCTGGGTGTGTGGCATTTTGTTGACCTTGCTACCCCCACTTGGGTTAGGTTTTCAACAGCAAGAGCATATTGTTCGTCGGAAGCCGTTTGGGCCCCGGGGGGTGTCCGGGCTGTGTTCCTTGGGGTTGAACTCCTGCTAGCAAAAGCGCCGGGATGAGGGAAAGGCTCAGACTGTGCCTGGGCCCTGTCGTCTCTTCAAGGTCAGTGTATGGCATTTCCTTCACCTTGCCACAGGCACTGGGAAGCATGTCTGCACGTGGAGAAGGACTTCCTCGTGGGAAGCCGGTTTCTGTCAAAGGGTCCCAGTGCTGTGCTCCTCTCTTTTCTCTCCTGCTGCCAGAAGCCCAGGGAGGAGGGGAGGGCTTAGAACATGGCTGGGCACTGGGGTTTCTTCCAGAGAAGGGGATGGCATTTGCTTTCCCTTGCCACCACCCCTTGGGATAGGGTCTACACCTCATGAAATCTGTTTCGGTGGGAAGACGGCTTTCTGCCCTACGGGTCTCAGGGCCGTGGGCCTCGGCTGTCCCTCCGGCTCCCCAAAGCACAGGGACGAGGTGAGGGGCTTAGACCATGCCTGGGCCATGTTGTTTCTTCCACCTGGGTGTGTGGCATTTTGTTGACCTGGCTACCCCCACTTGGGATAGGTTTTCCACAGCAAGAGCATATTGTTCGTCGGAAGCCGTTTGGGCCACAGCGGGTCTCCGGGCTCTGTTCGTTGGGGTTGAACTCCTGCTAGCAAAACCGCCGGGATGAGGGAAAGGCTCAGACTGTGCCTGGGCCCTGTGGTCTCTTCCAGGTCAGTGTATGGCATTTCCTTCACCTTGCCACAGACACTGGGGAGCATGTCTGCACGTGGTGAAGGACTTCCTCGTGGGAAGCCGGTTTCTGTCAAACGGGTCCCAGTGCTGTGCTCCTCTCTTTTCACTCCTGCTGCCAGAAGCCCAGGGAGGAGGGGAGGGCTTAGAACATGGCTGGGCACTGGGGTTTCTTCCAGAGAAGTGGAGGGCATTTGCATTACCTTGCCACAACCACATGGGATAGGGTGTGCACCTCAGGAGAACTGTTTCCGTGGGAAGCCGGCTTTTTGCAAAGGGGTCTCAGGGCCGTGGGCTTCGGGTGTCCCTCTGGCTCCCCAAAGCACAGGGACGAGGTGAGGGGCTTAGACCATGCCTGGGCAATGTTGTTTCTTACATCTGGGTGTGTGGCATTTTGTTGACCTGGCTACCCCCACTTGGGATAGGTTTTCCACAGCAAGCACCAATTGTTCGTCGGAAGCCGTTTTTGCCCCAGGGGTCTCCGGGCTGTGTTCCTTGAGTTTGAACTCCTGCTAGCAAAACCGCCGGGATGAGGGAAGGGTTCAGACTGTGCCTGGGCCCTGTGGTCTCTTCCAGGTCAGTGTATGGCATTTCCTTCCCCTTGCCACAGGCACCTGGGAGCATGTCTGCACGTGGAGAAAGACTTTCCCGTGGGAAGCCGGTTTTTGTCAAACGGGTCCCAGTGCTCTGCTCCTCTCTTTTCACTCCTGCTGCCAGAAGCCCAGGGAGGATGGGAGGGCTTAGAACATGGCTGGGCACTGGGGTTTCTTCCAGAGGAGGGGATGGCCTTTGCTTTCCCTTGCCACCACTCCTTGGGATAGGGTCTACACCTCATGAAATCTGTTTCCGTGGGAAGCCAGCTTTCTGCCCAACGGGCCTCAGGGCCGTGGGCCTCGGGGGTCCCTCCGGCTCCCCAAAGCACAGAGACGAGGTGAGGGGCTTAGACCATGCCTGGGCCATGTTGTTTCTTCCACCTGGTGTGTGGCATTTTGTTGACCAGGCTAACCCCACTTGGGATAGGTTTTCCACAGCAAGAGCATATTGTTCCTCGGAAGCCGTTTGGGCCACAGGGGGTCTCCGGGCTGTGTTCCTTGGGGTTGAACTCCTGCTAGCAAAACCTCCGGGATGAGGCAAGGGCTCAGACTGTTCCTGGGCCCTGTGTTCTCTTCCAGGTTAGTGTATGGCATTTCTTTCACTTTACCACTGGCACTGGGGAGCATGTCTGCACGTGGAGAAGGTCTTTCTCGTGGGAAGCCGGTTTCTGTCAAAGGGTCCCAGTGCTGTGCTCCTCTCTTTTCACTCCTGCTGCCAGAAGCCCAAGGAGGAGGGGAGGGCTTAGAACATCCCTGGGCACTGGGGTTTCTTTCAGAGAAGGGGATGGCATTTGCTTTCCCTTGCCACCACCCCTTGGGATAGGGGCTGCACCTCAGGAAAGCTGTTTCCGTGGGAAGCCGGCTTTCTGCCCAACGGGCCTCAGGGCCGTGGGCCTCGTGGGTCCCTCCGGCTCCCCAAAGCACAGAGAGGAGGTGAGGGACTTAGACCATGCCTGGGCCATGTTGTTTCTTCCGCCTGGGTGTGTGGCATTTTGTTGACCTGGCTACTCCCATTTGCATATGTTTTCCAAAGCAAGAACCTATTGTTCCTCAGAAGCAGTTTTTTCCCCAGGGGTCTCCAGGCAGTCTTCCTTGGGCTTGAACTCCTGCTAGCTAAACTGCTGGGATGAGGGAAGGGCTCAGACTGTGCCTGGGCCCTGTGGTCTCTTCCAGGTCAGTGTATGCTATTTCCTTCACCTTGCCACAGGCACTGGGGAGCATGTCTCCACGTGGATAAGGACTTCCCCCTGGGAAACCGGTTTCTGTAAAATGGTCCCAATGCTGTGCTCCTCTCTTTTCACTCCTGCTGCCAGAAGTCCAGGGAGGAGGGGAGGGCTTAGAACATGGCTGGGCACTGGGGTTTCTTCCAGAGAAGGGGATGGCATTTGCTTTCATTGCCACCACCCCTTGGGATAGGGTCTGCACCTCAGGAAAGCTGTTTCCTTGGGAAGCCGGCTTTCTGCCAAACGGGCCTCAGGGCCGTGGGCTTCGGGTGTCCCTCCGACTCCCCAAAGCACAGGGACGAGGTGAGGGGCTTTGACCATGCCTGAGCCATGTTCTTTCTTCCACCTGGGTGTATGGCATTTTGTTGACCAGGCTACCCCCACTTGGGAGAGGTTTTCCACAGCAAGCGCATATTCTTCCTTGGAAGCCCTTTGGGCCACAGGGGGTCTCTGGGCTGTGTTCCTTGGGGTTGAACTCCTGCTAGCAAAACCGCCGGGATGAGGGAAGGGCTCAGACGGTGCCTGGGCCCTGTGGTCTCTTCCAGGTCAGTGTATGGCATTTCCTTCACCTTGCCACAGGCACTCGGGAGCATGTCTGCACGTGGAGAAGGACTTCCTCGTGGGAAGCCGGTTTCCCGTCAAAGGATCCCAGTGCTATGGTCCTCTCTTTTCACTCCTGCTGCCATAAGCCCAGGGAGGAGGGGAGGGCTTAGAACATGGCTGGGCACTGGGGTTTATTGCAGAGGAGGAGATGGCATTTGCTTTCCCTTACCACCACCCCTTGGGATAGGGTCTGCAACTCAGGAAAGCTGTTTCCGTGGGAGGCCGGCTTTCTGCCAAAGGGGTCTCAGGGCCGTGGGCTTCGGGGGTCCCTCCGGCTCCCCAAAGCACAGAGAGGATGTCAGGGGTTAGACCATGCCTGGGCCTAGTTGTCTCTTCCACCTGGGTGTGTGCCATTTTGTTGACCTGGCTACCCCCTCTTGGGATAGGTTTTCCACAGCAAGAGCATATTGTTCGTCGGAAGCCGTTTGGGCCCCAGGGGGTCTCCGGGCTGTGTTCCTTTTGGTGGAACTCCTGCTAGCAAAACCGCCGGGATGAGGGAAGGGCTCAGACTGAGCCTGGGCGCTGTGGTCTCTTCCAGGTCAGTGTATGGCATTTCCTTCACCTTGCCACAGGCACTGGGGAGCATGTCTGCACGTGGAGAAGGACTTCCTCGTGGGAAGCCGGTTTCTGTCAAAGGGTCCCAGGGCTGTACTCCTCTCTTTTGTCTCCTGCTGCCAGAAGCCCAGGGAGGAGGGGAGGGCTTAGAACATGGCTGGGCACTGTGGTTTCTTCCAGAGAAGTGGAGGGCATTTGCATTACCTTGCCACAACCACTTGGGATAGGGTGAGCACCTCAGGAGAACTGTTTCCGTGGGAAGCCGGCTTTTTGCAAAGGGGTCTCAGGGCCGTGGGCCTCGGCTGTCCCTCCGGCTCCCCAAAGCACAGGGACGAGGTGAGGGGCTTAGACCATGCCTGGGCAATGTTGTTTCTTACACCTGGGTGTGTGGCATTTTGTTGACCTCGCTACCCCCACTTGGAATAGGTTTTCCACAGCAAGCACCTCTTGTTCGTCCGAAGCCGTTTTTGCCTCAGGGTCTCCGGGCTGTGTTCGTTGGGGTTGAACTCCCGCTAGCAAAACCGCCGGGATGAGGGAAGGGCTCAGAGGGTGCCTGGGCCCTGTGGTCTCTTCCAGGTCAGTGTATGGCATTTCTTTCACCTTGCCACAGGCACTGGGGAGCATGTCTGCACGTGGAGAAGGACTTTTTCGTGGGAAGCCGGTTTCTGTCAAACGGGTCCCAGTGCTCTGCTCCTCTCTTTTCACTCCTGCTGCCAGAAGCCCAGGGAGGATGGGAGGGCTTAGAACATGGATGGGCATTGTGGTTTCTTCCAGAGACGTGGATGGCATTTGCTTTACCTTGCCATAACTACTTGGGAGAGGGTCTGCACCTCAGGAATACTGTTTCCGTGGGAAGCCGGCTTTTTGCAACGGGGTCTCAGGCCCGTGGGCCTCGGGTGTCCCTCCAGCTCCCGAAAGCACAGGGACGAGGTGAGGGGCTTAGACCATGCCTGGGCAATGTTGTTTCTTACCCCTGGGTGTGTGGCATTTTGTTTACCTGGCTACCCCCACTGGGATAGGTTTTCCACAGCAAGAGCATATTGCTCGTCGGAAGCCGTTTTTGCCTCAATGTCTCCGGGCTGTGTTCGTTGGGGTTGAACTCCTGCTAGCAAAACCGCCGGGATGAGGGAAGGGTTCAGACTGTGCCTGGGCCCTGTGGTCTCTTCCAGGTCAGTGTATGGCATTTCCTTCCCCTTGCCACAGGCACCTGGGAGCATGCCTGCACGTGGAGAAAGACTTTCCCGTGGGAAGCCGGTTTTTGTCAAACGGGTCCCAGTGCTCTGCTCCTCTCTTTTCACTCCTGCTGCCAGAAGCCCCGGGAGGATGGGAGGGCTTAGAACATGGCTGGGCACTGTGGTTTCTTCCAGAGAAGTGGAGGGCATTTGCATTACCTTGCCACAACCAGTTGGGATAGGGTCTGCACCTCAGGAAGACTCTTTTCGTCGGAAGCCGGCTTTTTGCAAAGGGGTCTCAGGGCAGTGGGCCTCGGGTGTCCCTCCGGCTCCCCAAAGCACAGGGACGAGATGAGGGGCTTAGACCGTGCCTGGGCAATGCTGTTTCTTACACCTGGGTGTGTGGCATTTCGTTGACCTGGCTACCCCCACTTGGGATAGGTTTTCCACAGCAAGCACCTCTTGTTCCTAGGAAGCCGTTTTTGCACCAGGGGTCTCCGGGCTGTGTTCGTTGGGGTTGAACTCCTGCTAGCAAAACTGCCGGGATGAGGGAAGGGTTCAGACTGTGCCTGGGCCCTGTAGTCTCTTCCAGGTCAGTGTATGGCATTTCCTTCCCTTTGCCACAGGCACCTGGGAGCATGTCTGCACGTGGAGAAAGACTTTCCCATAGGAAGCCGGTTTTTGTCAAACGGGTCCCAGTGCTCTGCTCCTCTCTTTTCACTCCTGCTTCCAGAAGCCCATGGAGGATGGGAGGGCTTAGAACATGGCTGGGCACTGTGGTTTCTTCCAGAGAAGTGGAGGGCATTTGCATTACCTTGCCACAACCACTTGGGATAGGGTGTGCACCTCAGGAAAACTGTTTCCGTGGGAAGCCGGCTTTTTGCAAAGGGGTTTCAGGGCCATGGGCCTCGATTGTCCCTCCGGATCCCCAAAGCACAGGGACGAGGTGAGGGGCTTAGACCATGCCTGGGCAATGTTGTTTCTTACATCTGGGTGTGTGGCATTTTATTGACCTGGCTACCCCCACTTGGGATAGGTTTTCCACAGCAAGAGCATATTGTTCCTCGGAAGCCGTTTGGGCCACAGGGGGTGTCCGGGCTGTCTTCGTTGGGGTTGAACTCCTGCTAGCAAAACCGCCGGGATGAGGGAAGGGCTCAGACTGTTCCTGGGCCCTGTGGTCTCTTCCAGGTTAGGGTATGGCATTTCTTTCACTTTACCACAGGCACTGGGGATCATGTCTGCACGTGGATTAGGTCTTTCTCGTGGGAAGCCGGTTTCTGTCAAAGGGTCCCAGTGCTGTGCTCCTCTCTTTTCACTCCTGCTGCCAGAAGCCCAGGGAGGAGGGGAGGGCTTAGAACATCCCTGGGCACTGGGGTTTCTTTCAGAGAAGGGGATGGCATTTGCTTTCCCTTGCCACCACCCCTTGGGATAGGGGCTGCACCTCAGGAAAGCTGTTTCCGTGGGAAGCCGGCTTTCTGCCCAAGGGGCCTCAGGGCCGTGGGCCTCGGGGGTCCCTCCGGCTCCCCAAAGCACAGAGAGGAGGTGAGGGACTTAGACCATGCCTGGGCCATGTTGTTTCTTCCGCCTGGGTGTGTGGCATTTTGTTGACCTGGCTACTCCCATTTGCATATGTTTTCCAAAGCAGCACCTATTGTTCCTCAGAAGCAGTTTTTTCCCCAGGGGTCTCCAGGCAGTGTTCCTTGGGCTTGAACTCCTCCTAGCTAAACTGCTGGGATGAGGGAAGGGCTCAGACTGTGCCTGGGCCCTGTGGTCTCTTCCAGGGCAGTGTATGGCATTTCCTTCCCCTTGCCACAGGCACCTGGGAGCATGTCAGCTCGTGGAGCAAGACTTTCCCGTGGGAAGCTGGTTTTTGTCAAACGGGTCCCAGTGCTCTGCTCCTCTCTTTTCACTCCTGCTGCCAGAAGCCCAGGGAGGATGGGAGGGCTTAGAACATGGCTGGGCACTGTGGTTTCTTCCAGAGAAGTGGAGGGCATTTGCTTTACCTTGCCACAACCACTTGGGAGAGGGTCTGCACCTCAGGAAAACTGTTTCCGTGGGAAGCCGGCTTTTTGCAACGGGGTCTCAGGGCCGTGGGCCTCGGGTGTCCCTCCGGCTCCCCAAAGCACAGGGACGAGGTGAGGGGCTTAGACCGTGCCTGGGCAATGTTGTTTCTTACACCTGGGTGTGTGGCATTTTGTTGACCTGGCTACCCCCACTTGGGATAGGTTTCCAGTCAAGCACCTCTTGTTCGTCGGAAGCCGTTTTTGCCTCAGGGTCTCCGGGGTGTGTTCCTTGGGGTTGAACTCCTGCTAGCAAAACTGCCGGGATGAGGGAAGGGTTCAGACTGTGCCTCGGCCCTGTGGTCTCTTCCAGGTCAGTGTATGGCATTTCCTTCACATTGCCACAGGCACCTGGGAGCATGTCTGCACCTGGAGAAAGACTTTCCCGTGGGAAGCCGGTTTTTGTCAAACGGGTCCCAGTGCCCTGCTCCTCTCTTTTCACTCCTGCTACCAGAAGCCCAAGGAGGATGGGAGGGCTTAGAACATGGCTGGGCACTGTGGTTTCTTCCAGAGAAGTGGAGGGCATGTGCTTTACCTTGCCACAACTACTTGTGAGAGGGTCTGCACCTCGGGAAAACTGTTTCCGTGGGAAGCCGGCTTTTTGCAAAGGGGTCTCAGGGCCGTGGGCCTCGGCTGTCCCTCCGGCTCACCAAAGCACAGGGACGAGGTGAGTGGCTTAGACCATGCCTGGGCAATGTTGTTTCTTACACCTGGGTGTGTGGCATTTTGTTGACCTGGCTACCCCCACTTGGGATAGGTTTTCCACAGCAAGAGCATATTGTTTGTTGGAAGCCGTTAGGGCCCCAGGGGGTCTCCGCGCTGTGTTCCTTGGGGTTGAACTCCTGCTAGCAAAACCGCCGGGATGAGGGAAGGGCTCAGACTGTGCCTGGACCCTGTGGTCTCTTCCAGGTCAGTGTATGGCATTTCTTTCACCTTGCCACAGGCACTGGGGAGAATTTCTGCACGTGGAGAAGGACTTCCTCGTGGGGGGCGGTTTCTATCAAAGGGTCCCAGTGCTGTGCTCCTCTCTTTTCTCTTCTGTTGCCAGAAGCACAGGGAGGAGGGGAGGGCTTAGAACATGGCTGTGCAGTGGGGTTTCTTCCAGAGAAGGGGATGGCATTGCTTTCCCTTGCCACCACCCCTTGGGATAGGGTCTGCACCTCAGGAAAGCTGTTTCCTTGGGAAGCTGGCTTTCTGCCCAACGGGCCTCAGGGCCGTGGGCGTCGGGGGTCCCTCTGGCTCCCCACAGCACAGGGACGAGGTGAGGGGCTTAGACCATGCCTGGGCCATGTTGTTTCTTCCACCTGGGTGTGTGGCATTTTGTTGACCAGGCTACCCCCACTTGGGATAGGTTTTCCACAGCAAGAGCATATTGTTCGTCGGAAGCCGTTTTTGCCCCAGGGGTCTCCGGGCTGTGTTCCTTGAGTTTGAACTCCTGCTAGCAAAACCGTCGGGATGAGGGAAGGGTTCAGACTGTGCCTGGGCACTGTGGTCTCTTCCAGGTCAGTGTATGGCATTTCCTTCCCCTTGCCACAGGCACCTGGGAGCATGTATGCACGTGGAGAAAGACTTTCCCGTGGGAAGCCGGTTTTTGTCAAACGGGTCCCAGTGCTCTGCTCCTCTCTTTTCACTCCTGCTGCCAGAAGCCCAGGGAGTATGGGAGGGCTTAGAACATGGCTGGGCACTGGGGTTTCTTCCAGAGGAGGGGATGGCATTTCCTTTCCCTTGCCACCACTCCTTGGGATAGGGTCTACACCTCATGAAATCTGTTTCCGTGGGAAGCCGGCTTTCTGCCCAACGGGCCTCAGGGCCGTGGGCCTTGGCGGTCATTCCGGCTCCCCAAAGCACAGAGACGAGGTGAGGTACTTAGACCATGCCTGGGCCATGTTGCTTCTTCCACCTGGTGTGTGGCATTTTGTTGACCTGGCTACCCCCACTTGGGATAGGTTTTCCACAGCAAGCACCTCTTTTTCGTCGGAAGCCGTTTTTGCCTCAGGGGTCTCCGGGCTGTGTTCGTTGGGGTTGAACTCCTGCTAGCAAAACTGCCGGGATGAGGGAAGGGTTCAGACTGTGCCTGGGCCCTGTGGTCTCTTCCAGGTCAGTGTATGGCATTTCCTTCCCTTTGCCACAGGCACCTGGGAGCATGTCTGCATGTGGAGAAAGACTTTCACGTGGGAAGCCGGTTTTTGTCAAACGGGTCCCAGTGCCCTGCTCCTCTCTTTTCACTCCTGCTGCCAGAAGCCCAGGGAGGATGGGAGGGCTTAGAACATGGCTGGGCACTGTGGTTTCTTCCAGAGAAGTGGAGGGCATTTGCTTTACCTTGCCACAACCACTTGGGAGAGGGTCTGTACCTCAGGAAAAGTGTTTCCGTGGGAAGCCGGCTTTTTGCAAAGGGGTCTCAGGGCCGTGGGCCTCGGGTGTCCCTACGGCTCCCCAAAGCACAGGAACGAGGTGAGGGGCTTGGACCGTGCCTGGGCAATGTTGTTTGTTACACCTGGGTGTGTGGCATTTTGTTGACCTGGCTACCCCCACTTGGGAGAGGTTTTCCACAGCAAGCACCTCTTGTTCGTCGGAAGCCGTTTTTGCCCCAGGGGTCTCCCCGGGCTGTGTTCGTTGGGGTTGAACTCCTGCTAGCAAAGCCACCGGGATGAGCTAAGGGTTCAGACTGTGCCTGGGCCCTGTGGTCTCTTCCAGGTGAGTGTATGGCATTTCCTTCCCCTTGCCACAGGCACCTGGGAGCATGTCGGCACGTGGAGAAAGACTTTCACGTGGGAAGCCGGTTTTTGTCCTACGGGTCCCAATGCCCTGCTCCTCTCTTTTCACTCTTGCTGCCAGAAGCCCAGGGAGGATGGGAGGGCTTAGAACATGGCTGGGCACTGTGGTTTCTTCCAGAGAAGTGGAGGGCATTTGCATTACTTTGCCACAACCACTTGGGATAGGGTGTGCACCTCAGGAGAACTGTTCCCGTGGGAAGCCGGCTTTTTGCAAAGGGGTCTCAGGGCCGTGGGTCTCGGCTGTCCCTCCGGCTCCCCAAAGCACAGGGACGAGGTGAGGGGCTTACACCGTGCCTGGGCAATGTTGTTTCTTACACCTGGGTGTGTGGCATTTTGTTGACCTGGCTACCCCCACTTGGGATAGGTTTTCCACAGCAAGCACCTCTTGTTCATCAGAAGCCGTTTTTGCCCCAGGGGTCTCCGGGCTGTGTTCGTTGGGGTTGAACTCCTGCTAGCAAAACCGCCGGGATGAGGGAAGGGTTCAGACTGTGCCTGGGCCCTGTGGTCTCTTCCAGGTCAGTGTATGGCATTTCCTTCCCCTTGCCACAGGCACCTGGGAGCATGTCTGCACGTGGAGAAAGACTTTCCCGTGGGAAGCCGGTTTTTGTCAAACGGGTCCCAGTGCCCTGCTCCTCTCTTTTCACTCCTGCTGCCAGAAGCCCAGGGAGGATGGGAGGGCTTAGAACATGGCAGGGCACTGTGGTTTCTTCCAGAGAAGTGGAGGGCATGTGCATTACCTTGCCACTACCACTTGGGATAGGGTCTGCACCTCAGGAAAACTGTTTCCGTGGGAAGCCGCCTTTTTGCAAAGGGGTCTCAGGGCAGTGGGCCTCGGGTGTCCCTCCGGCTCTCCAAAGCACAGGGACGAGGTGAGGGGCTTAGACCATTCCTGGGCAATGTTGTTTCTTACACCTGGGTGTGTGGCATTTTGTTGACCTGGCTACCCCCACTTGGGATAGGTTTTCCACAGCAAGCACCTCTTGTTCGTCGAAAGCCGTTGTTGCCCCAGGGGTCTCCGGGCTGTGTTCGTTGGGGTTGAACTCCTGCTAGAAAAACCGCCGAGATGAGGGAAGGGTTCAGACTGTGCCTGGGCCCTGTGGTCTCTTCCAAGTCAGTGTATGGCATTTCCATCCCCTTGCCACAGGCACCTGGGAGCATGTCTGCTCGTGGAGAAAGACTTTCCCGTGGGAAGCCGGTTTTTGTCAAACGGGTCCAAGTGCCCTGCTCCTCTCTTTTCACTCGTGCTGCCAGAAGCCCAGGGAGGATGGGAGGGCTTAGAACATGGCTGGGCACTGTGGTTTCTTCCAGAAAAGTGGAGGGCATTTGCATTACCTTGCGACAACCACTTGTGAGAGGGTCTGCACCTCAGGAAAACTGTTTCCGTGGGAAGCCGGCTTTTTGCTAAGGGGTCTCAGGGCCGTGGGCCTCAGCTGTCGCTCCGGCTCCCCAAAGCACAGGGACGAGGTGGGGGGCTTAGATCGTGCCTGGGCAATGTTGTTTCTTACACCTGGGTGTGTGGCATTTCGTTGACCTGGCTACTCCCACTTGGGATAGGTTTTCCACAGCAAGCACCTCTTGTTCGTCGGAAGCCGTTTTTGCCCCAGGGGGCTCCGGGCTGTGTTCGTTGGGGTTGAACTCCTGCTAGCAAAACTGCCGGGATGAGGGAAGGGTTCAGACTGTGCCTGGGCCCTGTGGTCTCTTCCAGGTCAGTGTATGGCATTTCCTTCCCCTTGCCCCAGGAACCTGGGAGCATGTCTGCACGTGGAGAAGACTTTCCCGTGGGAAGCCGGTTTTTGTGAAACGGGTCCCAGTGCTCTGCTCCTCTCTTTTCACTCCTGCTGCCAGAAGCCCAGGGAGGATGGGAAGGCTTAGAACATGGCTGGGCACTGTGGTTTCTACCAGAGAAGTGGAGGGCATTTGCATTACCTTGCCACAACCACTTGGGATAGGGTGTGCACCTCAGGAAAACTGTTCCCGTGGGAAGCCTGCTTTTTGCAAAGTGGTCTCAGGGCCGTGGGGCTCGGCTGTCCCTCCGGCTCCCCAAAGCACAGGGACGAGGTGAGGGGCTTAGACCGTGCCTGGGCAATGTTGTTTCTTAAACCTGGGTATGTGACATTTCGTTGACCTGGCTACTCCCACTTGGGATAGGTTTTCCACAGCAAGCACCTCTTGTTCGTCGGAAGCCGTTTTTGCCCCAGGGGTCTCCGGGCTGTGTTCGTTGGGGTTGAACTCCTGCTAGCAAAACTGCTGGGATGAGGGAAGGGTTCAGACTGTGCCTGGGCCCTGTAGTCTCTTCCAGGTCAGTGTATGGCATTTCCTTCCCCTTGCCCCAGGCACCTGGGAGCATGTCTGCTCGTGGAGAAAGACTTTCCCGTGGGAAGCCGGTTTTTGTCAAACGTGTCCCAGTGCTCTGCTCCTCTCTTTTCACTCCTGCTGCCAGAAGCCCAGGGAGGATGGGAGGGCTTAGAACATGGCTGGGCACTGTGGTTTCTTCCAGAGAAGTGGAGGGCATTTGCTTTACCTTGCCACAACCACTTGTGAGAGGGTCTGCACCTCAGGAAAACTGTTTCCGTGGGAATCCGGCTTTTTGCTAAGGGGTCTCAGGGCCGTGGGCCTCGGCTGTCGCTCCGGCTCCCCAAAGCACAGGGACGAGGTGACGGGCTTAGACAGTGCCTGGGCAATGTTGTTTCTTACACCTGGGTGTGTGGCATTTTGTTGACCTGGCTACCCCCACTTGGGATAGGTTTTCCACAGCAAGCACCTCTTGTTCGTCGGAAGCCGTTTTTGCCCCAGGGGTCTCCCCAGGCTGTGTTCGTTGGGGTTGAACTCCTGCTAGCAAAACCGCCGGGATGAGGGAAGGGTTCAGACTGTGCCTGGGCCCTGTGGGCTCTTCCAGGTCAGTGTATGGCATTTCCTGCCCCTTGCCACAGGCACCTGGGAGCATGTGTGCACGTGGAGAAAGACTTTCCCGTGGGAAGCCGGTTTTTGTCCAACGGGTCCCAGTGCCCTGCTCCTCTCTTTTCACTCCTGCTGCCAGAAGCCCAGGGAGGATGGGAGGGCTTAGAACATGGCAGGGCACTGTGGTTTCTTTCAGAGAAGTGGAGGGCATTTGCATTACCTTGCCACTACCACTTGGGATAGGGTCTGCACCTCAGGAAAACTGTTTCCGTGGGAAGCCGCCTTTTTGCAAAGGGGTCTCAGGGCCGTGGGCCTCGGGTGTCCCTCCGGCTCCCCAAAGCAGAGGGACGAGGTGAGGGGCTTAGACCGTGCCTGGGCAATGTTGTTTCTTACACCTGGGTGTGTGGCATTTTGTTGACCTGGCTACCCCCACTTGGGATAGGTTTTCCACAGCAAGCACCTCTTGTTCGTCGGAAGCCGTTTTTGCCTCAGGGTCTCCGAGCTGTGTTCGTTGGGGTTGAACTCCTGCTAGCAAAACTGCCGGGATGAGGGAAGGGTTCAGACTGTGCCTGGGCCCTGTGGTCTCTTCCAGGTCAGTGTATGGCATTTCCTTCCCCTTGCCACAGGCACCTGGGAGCATGTCTGCACGTGGAGAAAGACTTTCCCGTGGGAAGCCGGTTTTTGTCAAACGGGTCCCCGTGCTCTGCTCCTCTCTTTTCACTCCTGCTGCCAGAAGCCCAGGGAGGATGGGAGGGCTCAGAACATGGCTGGGCACTGTGGTTTTTTCCAGAGAGGTGGAGGGCATTTGCTTTACCTTGCCACAACCACTTGGGATAGGGTGTGCACTTCAGGAAAACTGTTTCGGTGGGAAGCCGGCTTTTTGCAAAGGGGTCTCAGGGCCGTGGGGCTCGGCTGTCCCTCCGGCTCCCCAAAGCTCAGGGACGAGGTGGGGGGCTTAGATCGTGCCTGGGCAAAGTTGTTTCTTACACCTGGGTGTGTGGCATTTCGTTGACCTGGCTACTCCCACTTGAAATAGGTTTTCCACAGCAAGCACCTCTTGTTCGTCGGAAGCCGTTTTTGCCCCAGGGGTCTCCGGGCTGTGTTCGTTGGGGTTGAACTCCTGCTAGCAAAACCGCCGGGATGAGGGAAGGGTTCAGACTGTGCCTGGGCCCTGTGGTCTCTTCCAGGTCAGTGTATGGCATTTCCTTCCCCTTGCCACAGGCACCTGGGAGCATGTCTGCACGTGGAGAAAGACTTTCCCATGGGAAGCCGGTTTTTGTCAAACGGGTCCCAGTGCTCTGCTCCTCTCTTTTCACTCCTGCTGCCAGAAGCCCAGGGAGGGGCGCCTGGGTGGCGCAGTCGTTAAAGCATCTGCCTTCGGCTCAGGGCGTGATCCTGGCGATCCGGGATCGAGTCCCACATCAGGCTCTTCCGCTGTGAGCCTGCTTCTTCCTCTCCCACTCCCCCTGCTGTGTTCCCTCTCTTGCTGGCTGTCTCTCTGTCACATAAACAAATAAAATCTTTAAAAAAAAAAAAAAAAAGAAGCCCAGGGAGGATGGGACGGCTTAGAACATGGCTGGGCAGTGTGGTTTCTTCCAGAGAAGTGGAGGGCATTTGCATTACCTTGCCACTACCACTTGGGATAGGGTCTGCACCTCAGGAAAACTCTTTCCGTGGGAAGCCGGCTTTTTGCAAAGGGGTCTCAGGGCCGTGGGGCTCGGCTGTCCCTCCGGCTCCCCAAAGCACAGGGACGAGGTGAGGGGCTTAGACGGTGCCTGGGCAATGTTGTTTCTTACACCTGGGTGTGTGGCATTTCGTTGACCTGGCTACTCCCACTTGGGATGGGTTTTCCACAGCAAGCACCTCTTGTTCGTCGGAAGCCGTTTTTGCCCCAGGGGTCTCCGGGCTATGTTCGTTGGGGTTGAACTCCTGCTAGCAAAACCGCCGGGATGAGGGAAGGGTTCAGACTGTGCCTGGGCCCTGTGGTCTCTTCCAGGTCAGTGTATGGCATTTCCTTCCCCTTGCCACAGGCACCTGGGAGCATGACTGCACGTGGAGAAAGACTTTCCCGTGGGAAGCCGGCTTTTTGCAAAGGGGTCTCAGGGCCGTGGGCCTCGGGTGTCCCTCCGGCTCCCCAAAGCACAGGGACGAGGTGAAGGGCTTGGACCGTGCCTGGGCAATGTTGTTTTTTACACCTGGATGTTTGGCATTTCGTTGACCTGGCTACTCCCACTTGGGATAGGTTTTCCACAGAAAGCACCTATTGTTCATCGGAAGCCGTTTTTCCCCCAGGGTCTCCGGGCTGTGTTCGTTGGGGTTGAACTCCTGCTAGCAAAACCGCCGGGATGAGGGAAGGGTTCAGACTGTGCCTGGGCCCTGTGGTCTCTTCCAGGTCAGTGTATGGCATTTCCTTCCCCTTGCCACAGGCACCTGGGAGCATGTCTGCACGTGGAGAAAGACTTTCCCGAGGGAAGCCGGTTTTTGTCAAACGGGTCCCAGTGTTCTGCTCCTCTCTTTTCACTCCTGCTGCCAGAAGCCCAGGGAGGATGGGAGGGCTTAGAACATGGCTGTGCACTGTGGTTTCTTCCAGAGAAGTGGAGGGCATTTGCATTACCTTGCCACTACCACTTGGGATAGGGTCTGCACCTCAGGAAAACTGTTTCCGTGGGAAGCCGGCTTTTTGCAAAGGGGTCTCAGGGCCGTAGGGCTCGGCTGTCCCTCCGGCTCCCCAAAGCACCGGGACGAGGTGAGGGGTTTAGACCGTGCCTGGGCAATGTTTTTTCTTACACCTGGGTGTGTGGTATTTCGTTGACCTGGCTACTCCCACTTGGGATAGGTTTTCCACAGCAAGCACCTCTTGTTCGTCGGAAGCCGTTTTTGCCCCAGGGGTCTCCGGGCTGTGTTCGTTGGGGTTGAACTCCTGCTAGCAAAACCGCCGGGATGAGGGAAGGGTTCAGACTGTGCCTAGGCCCTGTGGTCTCTTCCAGGTCAGTGTATGGCATTTCCTTCCCCTTGCCACAGGCACCTGGGAGCATGTCTGCACGTGGAGAAAGACTTTCCCGTGGGAAGCCGGTTTTTGTCAAACGGGTCCCAGTGCCCTGCTCCTCTCTTTTCACTCCTGCTGCCAGAAGCCCAGGGAGGATGGGAGGGCTTAGAACATGGCAGGGCACTGTGGTTTCTTCCAGAGAAGTGGAGGGCATGTGCATTACCTTGCCACTACCACTTGGGATAGGGTCTGCACCTCAGGAAAACTGTTTCCGTAGGAAGCCGCCTTTTTGCAAAGGGGTCTCAGGGCAGTGGGCCTCGGGTGTCCCTCCGGCTCTCCAAAGCACAGGGACGAGGTGAGGGGCTTAGACCATTCCTGGGCAATGTTGTTTCTTACACCTGGGTGTGTGGCATTTTGTTGACCTGGCTACCCCCACTTGGGATAGGTTTTCCACAGCAAGCACCTCTTGTTCGTCGGAAGCCGTTTTTGCCCCAGGGGTCTCCCCAGGCTGTGTTCGTTGGGGTTGAACTCCTGCTAGCAAAACCGCCGGGATGAGGGAAGGGTTCAGACTGTGCCTGGGCCCTGTGGGCTCTTCCAGGTCAGTGTATGGCATTTCCTTCCCCTTGCCACAGGCACCTGGGAGCATGTGTGCACGTGGAGAAAGACTTTCCCGTGGGAAGCCGGTTTTTGTCCAACGGGTCTCAGTGCCCTGCTCCTCTCTTTTCACTCCTGCTGCCAGAAGCCCAGGGAGGATGGGAGGGCTTAGAACATGGCAGGGCACTGTGGTTTCTTTCAGAGAAGTGGAGGGCATTTGCATTACCTTGCCACTACCACTTGGGATAGGGTCTGCACCTCAGGAAAACTGTTTCCGTGGGAAGCCGCCTTTTTGCAAAGGGGTCTCAGGGCCGTGGGCCTCGGGTGTCCCTCCGGCTCCCCAAAGCAGAGGGACGAGGTGAGGGGCTTAGACCGTGCCTGGGCAATGTTGTTTCTTACACCTGGGTGTGTGGCATTTTGTTGACCTGGCTACCCCCACTTGGGATAGGTTTTCCACAGCAAGCACCTCTTGTTCGTCGGAAGCCGTTTTTGCCTCAGGGTCTCCGAGCTGTGTTCGTTGGGGTTGAACTCCTGCTAGCAAAACTGCCGGGATGAGGGAAGGGTTCAGACTGTGCCTGGGCCCTGTGGTCTCTTCCAGGTCAGTGTATGGCATTTCCTTCCCCTTGCCACAGGCACCTGGGAGCATGTCTGCACGTGGAGAAAGACTTTCCCGTGGGAAGCCGGTTTTTGTCAAACGGGTCCCCGTGCTCTGCTCCTCTCTTTTCACTCCTGCTGCCAGAAGCCCAGGGAGGATGGGAGGGCTCAGAACATGGCTGGGCACTGTGGTTTTTTCCAGAGAGGTGGAGGGCATTTGCTTTACCTTGCCACAACCACTTGGGATAGGGTGTGCACTTCAGGAAAACTGTTTCGGTGGGAAGCCGGCTTTTTGCAAAGGGGTCTCAGGGCCGTGGGGCTCGGCTGTCCCTCCGGCTCCCCAAAGCTCAGGGACGAGGTGGGGGGCTTAGATCGTGCCTGGGCAAAGTTGTTTCTTACACCTGGGTGTGTGGCATTTCGTTGACCTGGCTACTCCCACTTGAAATAGGTTTTCCACAGCAAGCACCTCTTGTTCGTCGGAAGCCGTTTTTGCCCCAGGGGTCTCCGGGCTGTGTTCGTTGGGGTTGAACTCCTGCTAGCAAAACCGCCGGGATGAGGGAAGGGTTCAGACTGTGCCTGGGCCCTGTGGTCTCTTCCAGGTCAGTGTATGGCATTTCCTTCCCCTTGCCACAGGCACCTGGGAGCATGTCTGCACGTGGAGAAAGACTTTCCCATGGGAAGCCGGTTTTTGTCAAACGGGTCCCAGTGCTCTGCTCCTCTCTTTTCACTCCTGCTGCCAGAAGCCCAGGGAGGGGCGCCTGGGTGGCGCAGTCGTTAAAGCATCTGCCTTCGGCTCAGGGCGTGATCCTGGCGATCCGGGATCGAGTCCCACATCAGGCTCTTCCGCTGTGAGCCTGCTTCTTCCTCTCCCACTACCCCTGCTGTGTTCCCTCTCTTGCTGGCTGTCTCTCTGTCACATAAACAAATAAAATCTTTAAAAAAAAAAAAAAAAAAGAAGCCCAGGGAGGATGGGACGGCTTAGAACATGGCTGGGCAGTGTGGTTTCTTCCAGAGAAGTGGAGGGCATTTGCATTACCTTGCCACTACCACTTGGGATAGGGTCTGCACCTCAGGAAAACTCTTTCCGTGGGAAGCCGGCTTTTTGCAAAGGGGTCTCAGGGCCGTGGGGCTCGGCTGTCCCTCCGGCTCCCCAAAGCACAGGGACGAGGTGAGGGGCTTAGACGGTGCCTGGGCAATGTTGTTTCTTACACCTGGGTGTGTGGCATTTCGTTGACCTGGCTACTCCCACTTGGGATGGGTTTTCCACAGCAAGCACCTCTTGTTCGTCGGAAGCCGTTTTTGCCCCAGGGGTCTCCGGGCTGTGTTCGTTGGGGTTGAACTCCTGCTAGCAAAACCGCCGGGATGAGGGAAGGGTTCAGACTGTGCCTGGGCCCTGTGGTCTCTTCCAGGTCAGTGTATGGCATTTCCTTCCCCTTGCCACAGGCACCTGGGAGCATGACTGCACGTGGAGAAAGACTTTCCCGTGGGAAGCCGGCTTTTTGCAAAGGGGTCTCAGGGCCGTGGGCCTCGGGTGTCCCTCCGGCTCCCCAAAGCACAGGGACGAGGTGAAGGGGTTGGACCGTGCCTGGGCAATGTTGTTTTTTACACCTGGATGTTTGGCATTTCGTTGACCTGGCTACTCCCACTTGGGATAGGTTTTCCACAGAAAGCACCTCTTGTTCATCGGAAGCCGTTTTTCCCCCAGGGTCTCCGGGCTGTGTTCGTTGGGGTTGAACTCCTGCTAGCAAAACTGCCGGGATGAGGGAAGGGTTCAGACTGTGCCTGGGCCCTGTGGTCTCTTCCAAGTCAGTGTATGGCATTTCCTTCCCCTTGCCACAGGCACCTGGGAGCATGACTGCACGTGGAGAAAGACTTTCCCGTGGGAAGCCGGTTTTTGTAAAACGGGTCCCAGTGCTCTGTTCCTCTCTTTTCACTCCTGCTGCCAGAAGCCCAGGGAGGATGGGAGGGCTTAGAACATGGCTGGGCACTGTGGTTTCTTCCAGAGAAGTGGAGGACATTTGCTTTACCTTGCCACAACCACTTGGGAGAGGGTCTGCACCTCAGGAAAACTGTTTCCGTGGGAAGCCGGCTTTTTGCAAAGGGGTCTCAGGGCCATGGGCCTCGGGTGTCCCTCCGGCTCCCCAAAGCACAGGGACGAGGTGAGGGGCTTAGACCGTGCCTGGGCAATGTTGTTTCTTACACCTGGGTGTGTGGCATTTTGTTGACCTGGCTACCCCCACTTGGGATAGGTTTTCCAGTCATACACCACTTGTTTGTCGGAAGCCGTTTTTGCCTCAGGGTCTCCGGGCTGTGTTCGTTGGGGTTGAACTCCTGCTAGCAAAACCGCCGGGATGAGGGAAGGGTTCAGACTGTGCCTGGGCCCTGTGGTCTCTTCCAGGTCAGTGTATGGCATTTGCTTCCCCTTACCACAGGCACCTGGGAGCATGTCTCACGTGGAGAAAGACTTTCCCGTGGGAAGCCGGGTTTTGTCAAATGGGTCCCAGTGCTCTGCTCCTCTCTTTTCACTCCTGCTGCCAGAAGCCCAGGGAGGATGGGAGGGTTTAGAACATGGCTGGGCACTGTGGTTTCTTCCAGAGAAGTGGAGGGCATTTGCTTTACCTTGCCACAACCACTTGGGAGAGGGTCTGTATCTCGGGAAAACTGTTTCTGTGGGAAGCCGGCTTTTTGCAAAGGGGTCTCAGGGCCGTGGGCCTCGGGTGTCCCTCCGGCTCCCCAAAGCACAGGGACGAGGTGAGGGTCTTAGACCGTGCCTGGGCAATGTTGTTTCTTACACCTGGGTGTGTGGCATTTCGTTGACCTGGCTACCCCCACTTGGGATAGGTTTTCCACAGCAAGCACCTCTTGTTCGTCGGAAGCCGTTTTTGCCTCAGGGTCTTCGGGCTGTGTTCCTTGGGGTTGAACTCCCGCTAGCAAAACCGCCGGGATGAGGGAAGGGCTCAGACTGTGCCTGGGCCCTGTGGTCTCTTCCAGGTCAGTGTATGGCATTTCTTTCACCTTGCCACAGGCACTGGGGAGCATGTCTGCACGTGGAGAAGGACTTTCTCGTTGGAAGCCGGTTTCTGTCAAACGGGTCCCAGTGCCCTGCTCCTCTCTTTTCACTCCTGCTACCAGAAGCCCAGGGAGGATGGGAGGGCTTAGAACATGGTTGGGCACTGCGGTTTCTTCCAGAGAAGTGGAGGGCATTTACTTTACCTTGCCACAACCACTTGTGAGAGGGTCTGCACCTCAGGAAAACTGTTTCCGTGGGAAGCCGGCTTTTTGCAAACGGGTCTCAGGGCCGTGGGCCTCGGGTGTCCCTCGGCTCCCCAAAGCACAGGGAGGAGGTGAGGGGCTTAGACCATGCCTGGGCAATGTTGTTTCTTACACCTGGGTGTGTGGCATTTTGTTGACCTTGCTACCCCCACTTGGGATAGGTTTTCCACAGCAAGCACCTATTGTTCGTCGTCGGCCGTTTTTGCCCCAGGGTCTCCGGGCTGTGTTCGTTGGGGTTGAACTCCTGCTAGCAAAACTGCCGGGATGAGGGAAGGGTTCAGACTGTGCCTGGGCCCTGTGGTCTCTTCCAGGTCAGTGTATGGCATTTCCTTCCCCTTCCCACAGACACCTGGGAGCATGTCTGCATGTGGAGAAAGACTTTCCCGTGGGAAGCCGGTTTTTGTCAAACGGGTCCCAGTGCTCTGCTCCTGTCTTTTCACTCGTGCTGCCAGAAGCCCAGGGAGGATGGGAGGGCTTAGAACATGGCTGGGCACTGTGGTTTCTTCCAGAGAAGTGGAGGGCATTTGCAATACCTTGCCACAACCACTTGGGATAGGGTGTGCACCTCAGGAGAACTGTTTCCGTGGGAAGCCGGCTTTTTGCAAAGGGGTCTCAGGGCCGTGGGCCTCGGGTGTCCCTCCGGCTCCCCAAAGCACAGGGACGAGGTGAGGGGCTTAGACCATGCCTGGGCAATGTTGTTTCTTACACCTGGGTGTGTGGCATTTTGTTGACCTGGCTACCCCCACTTGGGATAGGTTTTCCACAGCAAGCACCTCTTGTTCGTCGGAAGCCGTTTTTGCCTCAGGGGTCTCCGGGCTGTGTTCGTTGAGGTTGAACTCCTGCTAGCAAAACCGCCAGGATGCGGGAAGGGTTCAGACTGTGCCTGGGCCCTGCGGTCTCTTCCAGGTCAGTGTATGGCATTTCCTTCCCCTTCCCACAGGCACCTGGGAGCATTTCTGCACGTGGAGAAAGACTTTCCCATGGGAAGCCGGTTTTTGTCAAACGGGTCCCAGTGCTCTGCTCCTCTCTTTTCACTCCTGCTGCCAGAAGCCCAGGGAGGATGGGAGGGCTTAGAACATAGCTGGGCACTGTGGTTTCTTCCAGAGAAGTGGAGGGCATTTGCTTTACCTTGCCACAACCACTTGGGAGAGGGTCTGCACCTCAGGAAAACTGTTTCCGTGGGAAGCCGGCTTTTTGCAAAGGGGTCTCAGGGCAGTGGGCCTCGGCTGTCCCTCCGGCTCCCCAAAGCACAGGGACGAGGTGAGGGACTTAGACCCTGCCTGGGCAATGTTGTTTCTTACACCTGGGTGTGTGGCATTTCGTTGACCTTGCTACCCCCATTGGGATAGGTTTTCCACAGCAAGCACCTCTTGTTCATAGGAAGCCGTTTTTGCCCCAGGGGTCTCCGGGCTGTGTTCGTTGGGGTTCAATTCCTGCTAGCAAAACTGCCTGGATGAGGGAAGGGTTCAGACTGTGCCTGGGCCCTGTGGTCTCTTCCAGGTCAGTGTATGGCATTTCCTTCCCCTTACCACAGGCACCTGGGAGCATGTCTGCACGTGGAGAAGGACTTTCTCGTGGGAAGCCGGTTTCTGTCAAACGGGTCCCAGTGCTCTGCTCCTCTCTTTTCACTCCTGCTGCCAGAAGCCCACGGAGGATGGGAGGGCTTAGAACATGGCTGGGCACTGTGGTTTCTTCCAGAGAAGTGGAGGGCATTTGCTTTACCTTGCCACAACCACTTGTGAGAGGGTCTGCACCTCAGGAAAACTGTTTCCGTGGGAAGCCGGCTTTTTGCAAAGGTGTCTCAGGGCCGTGGGCCTCGGATCTCCCTCTGGCTCCCCAAAGCACAGGGACGAGGTGAGGGGCTTAGACCATGCCTGGGCAATGTTGTTTCTTACACCTGGGTGTGTGGCATTTTGTTGACCTGGCTACCCCCACTTGGGATAGGTTTTCCACAGCAAGCACCTATTGTTCGTCGGAAGCCGTTTGTGCCCCAGGGGTCTCCGGGCTGTGTTCCTTGAGGTTGAACTCCTGCTAGCAAAACCGCCGGGATGAGGGAAGGGCTCAGACTGTGCCTGGGCCCTGTGGTCTCTTCCAGGTCAGTGTATGGCATTTCCTTCCCCTTGCCACAGGCACCTGGGAGCATGTCTGCACGTGGAGAAAGACTTTCCCGTGGGAAGCCGGTTTTTGTCAAACGGGTCCCAGTGCTCTGCTCCTCTCTTTTCACTCCTGCTGCCAGAAGCCCAGGGAGGATGGGCTTAGAACATGGCTGGGCACTGTGGTTTCTTCCAGAGAAGTGGAGGGCATTTGCATTACCTTGCCACAACCACTTGGGATAGGGTGTGCACCTCAGGAGATCTGTTTCCATGGGAAGCCGGCTTTTTGCAAAGGGGTTTCAGGGCCGTGGGCCTCGGCTGTCCCTCCGGCTACCCAAAGCACAGGGGGAGGTGAGGTGATTAGACCGTGCCTGGGCAATGTTGTTTCTTACACCTGGGTGTGTGGCATTTCGTTGACCTGGCTACCCCCACTTGGGATAGGTTTTCCACAGCAAGCACCTCTTGTTCGTCGGAAGCCGTTTTTGCCTCAGGGGTCTCCGGGCTGTGTTCGTTGGGGTTGAACTCCCGCTAGCAAAACCGCCGGGATGGGGGAAGGTCTCAGACTGTGCCTGGGCCCTGTGGTCTCTTCCAGGTCAGTGTATGGCATTTCCTTTCCCTTGCCACAGGCACCTGGGAGCATTTCTGCACGTGGAGAAAGACTTTCCCATGGGAAGCCGGTTTGTGTCAAACGGGTCCCAGTGCTCTGCTCCTCTCTTTTCACTCCTGCTGCCAGAAGCACAGGGAGGATGGGAGGGCTTAGAAGATAGCTGGGCACTGTGGTTTCTTCCAGAGAAGTGGAGGGCATTTGCTTTACCTTGCCACAACCACTTGTGAGAGGGTCTGCACCTCAGGAAAACTCTTTCCGTGGGAAGCCTGCTTTTTGCAAAGGGGTCTCAGGGCAGTGGGCCTCGGCTGTCCCTCCGGCTCCCCAAAGCACAGGGACGAGGTGAGGGACTTAGACCCTGCCTGGGCAATGTTGTTTCTTACACCTGGGTGTGTGGCATTTCGTTGACCTGGCTACCCCCATTGGGATAGGTTTTCCACAGCAAGCACCTCTTGTTCATAGGAAGCCGTTTTTGCCCCAGGGGTCTCCGGGCTGTGTTCGTTGGGGTTCAATTCCTGCTAGCAAAACTGCCGGGATGAGGGAAGGGTTCAGACTGTGCCTGGGCCCTGTGGTCTCTTCCAGGTCAGTGTATGGCATTTCCTTCCCCTTGCCACAGGCACCTGGGAGCATGTCTGCACGTGGAGAAGGACTTTCTCGTGGGAAGCCGGTTTCTGTCAAACGGGTCCCAGTGCTCTGCTCCTCTCTTTTCACTCCTGCTGCCAGAAGCCCACGGAGGATGGGAGGGCTTAGAACATGGCTGGGCACTGTGGTTTCTTCCAGAGAAGTGGAGGGCATTTGCTTTACCTTGCCACAACCACTTGGGATAGGGTGTGCACCTCAGGAGAACTGTTTCCCTGGGAGGCCGGCTTTTTGCAAAGGGGTTTCAGGGCAGTGGGCCTCGGGTGTCCCTCCGGCTCCCCAAAGCACAGGGACGAGGTGAGGGGCTTAGACCCTGCCTGGGCAATGTTGTTTCTTACACCTGGGTGTGTGGCATTTTGTTGACCTGGCTACCCCCACTTGGGATAGGTTTTCCACAGCAAGCACCTCTTGTTCGTCGGAAGCCGTTTTTGCCTCAGGGGTCTCCGGGCTGTGTTCGTTGGGGTTGAACTCCTGCTAGCAAAACCTCCGGGATGAGGGAAGGGTTCAGACTGTGCCTGGGCCCTGTGGTCTCTTCCAGGTCAGTGTATGGCGTTTCCTTCCCCTTGCCACAGGCACCTGGGAGCATGTCTGCACGTGGAGAAAGACTTTCCCGTGGTCAGCCGGTTTTTGTCAAACGGGTCCCAGTGCTCTGCTCCTCTCTTTTCACTCCTGCTGCCAGAAGCCCAGGGAGGATGGGAGGGCTTAGAACATGGCTGGGCACTGTGGTTTCTTCCAGAGAAGTGGAGGGCATTTGCATTACCTTGCCACAACCACTTGGGATAGGGTCTGCACCTCAGGAAAACTGTTTCCGTGGGAAGCCGGCTTTTTCCAAAGGGGTTTCAGGGCCATGGGCCTCCGCTGTCCCTCCGGCTCCCCAAAGCACAGGGACGAGGTGAGGGGATTAGACCCTGCCTGGGCAATGTTGTTTCTTACACCTGGGTGTGTGGCATTTTGTTGACCTGGCTACCCCCACTTGGGATAGGTTTTCCACAGCAAGCGCCTATTGTTCCTCGGAAGCCGTTTTTGCCTCAGGGGTCTCCGGGCTGTGTTCGTTGGGGTTGAACTCCCGCTAGCAAAACCGCCGGGATGAGGGAAGGTCTCAGACTGTGCCTGGGCCCTGTGGTCTCTTCCAGGTCAGTGTATGGCATTTCTTTCACCTTGCCACAGTCACTGGGGAGCATGTCTGCACGTGGAGAAGGACTTTCTCGTGGGAAGCCGGTTTCTGTCAAACGGGTCCCAGTGCTCTGCTCCTCTCTTTTCACTCCTGCTGCCAGAAGCCCAGGGAGGATGGGACGGCTTAGAACATGGCTGGGCACTGTGGTTTCTTCCAGAGAAGTGGAGGGCATTTGCTTTACCTTGCCACAACCACTTGTGAGAGGGTCTGCACCTCAGGAAAACTGTTTCGGTGGGAAGCCGGCTTTTTGCAAAGGGGTCTCAGGGCCGTGGGCCTCGGGTGTCCCTCCGGCTACCCAAAGCACAGGGACAAGGTGAGGGGCTTAGACCATGCCTGGGCCATGTTGTTTCTTCCACCTGGTTGTGTGGCATTTTGTTGACCTGGCTACCCCCACTTGGGATAGGTTTTCCACAGCAAGCACCTATTGTTCGTCGGAAGCCCTTTCTGCCCCAGGGGTCTCCGGGCTGTGTTCGTTGAGGTTGAACTCCTGCTAGCAAAACCGCCGGGATGAGGGAGGGGTTCATACTGTGCCTGGGCACTGTGGTCTCTTCCAGGTCGGTGTATGGCATTTCCTTCCCCTTGCCACAGGCACCTGGGAGCATGTGTGCACGTGGAGAAAGACTTTCCCGTGGGAAGCCGGTTTTTGTCAAAAGGGGTCCCAGTGCTCTGCTCCTCTCTTTTCACTCCTGCTGCCAGAAGCCCAGGGAGGATGGGAGGGCTTAGAACATGGCTGGGCACTGTGCTTTCTTCCAGAGAAGTGGAGGGCATTTGCTTTACCTTGCCACAACCACTTGTGAGAGGGTCTGCACCTCAGGAAAACTGTTTCCGTGGGAAGCCGGCTTTTTGCAAAGGGGTCTCAGGGCCGTGGGCCTCGGATCTCCCTCCGGCTCCCCAAAGCACAGGGACGAGGTGAGGGGCTTAGACCATGCCTGGGCAATGTTGTTTCTTACACCTGGGTGTGTGGCATTTTGTTGACCTGGCTACCCCCACTTGGGATAGGTTTTCCACAGCAAGCACCTATTGTTCGTCGGAAGCCGTTTTTGCCCCAGGGGTCTCCGGGCTGTGTTCCTTGAGGTTGAACTCCTGCTAGCAAAACCGCCGGGATGAGGGAAGGGCTCAGACTGTGCCTGGGCCCTGTGGTCTCTTCCAGGTCAGTGTATGGCATTTCCTTCCCCTTGCCACAGGCACCTGGGAACATGTGTGCACGTGGAGAAAGACTTTCCCGTGGGAAGCCGGTTTTTGTCAAACGGGTCCCAGTGCTCTGCTCCTCTCTTTTCACTCCTGCTGCCAGAAGCCCAGGGAGGATGGGAGGGCTTAGAACATGGCTGGGCACTGTGGTTTCTTCCAGAGAAGTGGAGGGCATTTGCATTACCTTGCCACAACCACTTGGGATAGGGTGTGCACCTCAGGAGAACTGTTTCCCTGGGAAGCCGGCTTTTTGCAAAGGGGTTTCAGGGCAGTGGGCCTCGGGTGTCCCTCCTGCTCCCCAAAGCACAGGGACGAGGTGAGGGGCTTAGACCCTGCCTGGGCAATGTTGTTTCTTACACCTGGGTGTGTGGCATTTTGTTGACCTGGCTACCCCCACTTGGGATAGGTTTTCCACAGCAAGCACCTCTTGTTCGTCGGAAGCCGTTTTTGCCTCAGGGGTCTCCGGGCTGTGTTCGTTGGGGTTGAACTCCTGCTAGCAAAACCTCCGGGATGAGGGAAGGGTTCAGACTGTGCCTGGGCCCTGTGGTCTCTTCCAGGTCAGTGTATGGCGTTTCCTTCCCCTTGCCACAGGCACCTGGGAGCATGTCTGCACGTGGAGAAAGACTTTCCCGTGGTCAGCCGGTTTTTGTCAAACGGGTCCCAGTGCTCTGCTCCTCTCTTTTCACTCCTGCTGCCAGAAGCCCAGGGAGGATGGGAGGGCTTAGAACATGGCTGGGCACTGTGGTTTCTTCCAGAGAAGTGGAGGGCATTTGCATTACCTTGCCACAACCACTTGGGATAGGGTCTGCACCTCAGGAAAACTGTTTCCGTGGGAAGCCGGCTTTTTCCAAAGGGGTTTCAGGGCCGTGGGCCTCCGCTGTCCCTCCGGCTCCCCAAAGCACAGGGACGAGGTGAGGGGATTAGACCCTGCCTGGGCAATGTTGTTTCTTACACCTGGGTGTGTGGCATTTTGTTGACCTGGCTACCCCCACTTGGGATAGGTTTTCCACAGCAAGCGCCTATTGTTCCTCGGAAGCCGTTTTTGCCTCAGGGGTCTCCGGGCTGTGTTCGTTGGGGTTGAACTCCCGCTAGCAAAACCGCCGGGATGAGGGAAGGTCTCAGACTGTGCCTGGGCCCTGTGGTCTCTTCCAGGTCAGTGTATGGCATTTCTTTCACCTTGCCACAGTCACTGGGGAGCATGTCTGCACGTGGAGAAGGACTTTCTCGTGGGAAGCCGGTTTCTGTCAAACGGGTCCCAGTGCTCTGCTCCTCTCTTTTCACTCCTGCTGCCAGAAGCCGAGGGAGGATGGGAGGGCTTAGAACATGGGTGGGCACTGTGGTTTCTTCCAGAGAAGTGGAGGGCATTTGCATTACCTTGCCACAACCACTTGGGATAGGGTCTGCACCTCACGAAAACTGTTTCCGTGGGAAGCCGGCTTTTTGCAAAGGGGTCTCAGGGCAATGGGCCTCGGGTGTCCCTCCGGCTCCCCAAAGCACAGGGACGAGGTGAGGGGCTTAGACCCTGCCTGGGCAATGTTGTTTCTTACACCTGGGTGTGTGGCATTTTGTTGACCTGGCTACCCCCACTTGGGATAGGTTTTCCACAGCAAGCACCTCTTGTTCGTCGGAAGCCGTTTTTGCCTCAGGGGTCTCCGGGCTGTGTTCGTTGGGATTGAACTCCTGCTAGCAAAACCTCCGGGATGAGGGAAGGGTTCAGACTGTGCCTGGGCCCTGTGGTCTCTTCCAGGTCAGTGTATGGCGTTTCCTTCCCCTTGCCACAAGCACCTGGGAGCATGTCTGCACGTGGAGAAAGACTTTCCTGTGGTCAGCCGGTTTTTGTCAAACGGGTCCCAGTGCTCTGCTCCTCTCTTTTCACTCCTGCTGCCAGAAGCCCAGGGAGGATGGGAGGGCTTAGAACAAGGCTGGGCACTGTGGTTTCTTCCAGAGAAGTGGAGGGCATTTGCATTACCTTGCCACAACCACTTGGGATAGGGTCTGCACCTCAGGAAAACTGTTTCCGTGGGAAGCCGGCTTTTTGCAAAGGGGTTTCAGGGCCGTGGGCCTCCGCTGTCCCTCCGGCTCCCCAAAGCACAGGGACGAGGTGAGGGGATTAGACCGTGCCTGGGCAATGTTGTTTCTTACACCTGGGTGTGTGGCATTTCGTTGACCTGGCTACCCCCACTTGGGATAGGTTTTCCACAGCAAGCACCTCTTGTTCGTCGGAAGCCGTTTTTGCCTCAGGGGTCTCCGGGCTGTGTTCGTTGGGGTTGAACTCCCGCTAGCAAAACCGCCGGGATGGGGGAAGGTCTCAGACTGTGCCTGGGCCCTGTGGTCTCTTCCAGGTCAGTGTATGGCATTTCCTTTCCCTTGCCACAGGCACCTGGGAGCATTTCTGCACGTGGAGAAAGACTTTCCCGTGGGAAGCCGGTTTGTGTCAAACGGGTCCCAGTGCTCTGCTCCTCTCTTTTCACTCCTGCTGCCAGAAGCACAGGGAGGATGGGAGGGCTTAGAAGATAGCTGGGCACTGTGGTTTCTTCCAGAGAAGTGGAGGGCATTTGCTTTACCTTGCCACAACCACTTGTGAGAGGGTCTGCACCTCAGGAAAACTCTTTCCGTGGGAAGCCTGCTTTTTGCAAAGGGGTCTCAGGGCAGTGGGCCTCGGCTGTCCCTCCGGCTCCCCAAAGCACAGGGACGAGGTGAGGGACTTAGACCCTGCCTGGGCAATGTTGTTTCTTACACCTGGGTGTGTGGCATTTCGTTGACCTGGCTACCCCCATTGGGATAGGTTTTCCACAGCAAGCACCTCTTGTTCATAGGAAGCCGTTTTTGCCCCAGGGGTCTCCGGGCTGTGTTCGTTGGGGTTCAATTCCTGCTAGCAAAACTGCCGGGATGAGGGAAGGGTTCAGACTGTGCCTGGGCCCTGTGGTCTCTTCCAGGTCAGTGTATGGCATTTCCTTCCCCTTGCCACAGGCACCTGGGAGCATGTCTGCACGTGGAGAAGGACTTTCTCGTGGGAAGCCGGTTTCTGTCAAACGGGTCCCAGTGCTCTGCTCCTCTCTTTTCACTCCTGCTGCCAGAAGCCCACGGAGGATGGGAGGGCTTAGAACATGGCTGGGCACTGTGGTTTCTTCCAGAGAAGTGGAGGGCATTTGCTTTACCTTGCCACAACCACTTGGGATAGGGTGTGCACCTCAGGAGAACTGTTTCCCTGGGAGGCCGGCTTTTTGCAAAGGGGTTTCAGGGCAGTGGGCCTCGGGTGTCCCTCCGGCTCCCCAAAGCACAGGGACGAGGTGAGGGGCTTAGACCCTGCCTGGGCAATGTTGTTTCTTACACCTGGGTGTGTGGCATTTTGTTGACCTGGCTACCCCCACTTGGGATAGGTTTTCCACAGCAAGCACCTCTTGTTCGTCGGAAGCCGTTTTTGCCTCAGGGGTCTCCGGGCTGTGTTCGTTGGGGTTGAACTCCTGCTAGCAAAACCTCCGGGATGAGGGAAGGGTTCAGACTGTGCCTGGGCCCTGTGGTCTCTTCCAGGTCAGTGTATGGCGTTTCCTTCCCCTTGCCACAGGCACCTGGGAGCATGTCTGCACGTGGAGAAAGACTTTCCCGTGGTCAGCCGGTTTTTGTCAAACGGGTCCCAGTGCTCTGCTCCTCTCTTTTCACTCCTGCTGCCAGAAGCCCAGGGAGGATGGGAGGGCTTAGAACATGGCTGGGCACTGTGGTTTCTTCCAGAGAAGTGGAGGGCATTTGCATTACCTTGCCACAACCACTTGGGATAGGGTCTGCACCTCAGGAAAACTGTTTCCGTGGGAAGCCGGCTTTTTCCAAAGGGGTTTCAGGGCCATGGGCCTCCGCTGTCCCTCCGGCTCCCCAAAGCACAGGGACGAGGTGAGGGGATTAGACCCTGCCTGGGCAATGTTGTTTCTTACACCTGGGTGTGTGGCATTTTGTTGACCTGGCTACCCCCACTTGGGATAGGTTTTCCACAGCAAGCGCCTATTGTTCCTCGGAAGCCGTTTTTGCCTCAGGGGTCTCCGGGCTGTGTTCGTTGGGGTTGAACTCCCGCTAGCAAAACCGCCGGGATGAGGGAAGGTCTCAGACTGTGCCTGGGCCCTGTGGTCTCTTCCAGGTCAGTGTATGGCATTTCTTTCACCTTGCCACAGTCACTGGGGAGCATGTCTGCACGTGGAGAAGGACTTTCTCGTGGGAAGCCGGTTTCTGTCAAACGGGTCCCAGTGCTCTGCTCCTCTCTTTTCACTCCTGCTGCCAGAAGCCCAGGGAGGATGGGACGGCTTAGAACATGGCTGGGCACTGTGGTTTCTTCCAGAGAAGTGGAGGGCATTTGCTTTACCTTGCCACAACCACTTGTGAGAGGGTCTGCACCTCAGGAAAACTGTTTCGGTGGGAAGCCGGCTTTTTGCAAAGGGGTCTCAGGGCCGTGGGCCTCGGGTGTCCCTCCGGCTACCCAAAGCACAGGGACAAGGTGAGGGGCTTAGACCATGCCTGGGCCATGTTGTTTCTTCCACCTGGTTGTGTGGCATTTTGTTGACCTGGCTACCCCCACTTGGGATAGGTTTTCCACAGCAAGCACCTATTGTTCGTCGGAAGCCCTTTCTGCCCCAGGGGTCTCCGGGCTGTGTTCGTTGAGGTTGAACTCCTGCTAGCAAAACCGCCGGGATGAGGGAGGGGTTCATACTGTGCCTGGGCACTGTGGTCTCTTCCAGGTCGGTGTATGGCATTTCCTTCCCCTTGCCACAGGCACCTGGGAGCATGTGTGCACGTGGAGAAAGACTTTCCCGTGGGAAGCCGGTTTTTGTCAAAAGGGGTCCCAGTGCTCTGCTCCTCTCTTTTCACTCCTGCTGCCAGAAGCCCAGGGAGGATGGGAGGGCTTAGAACATGGCTGGGCACTGTGCTTTCTTCCAGAGAAGTGGAGGGCATTTGCTTTACCTTGCCACAACCACTTGTGAGAGGGTCTGCACCTCAGGAAAACTGTTTCCGTGGGAAGCCGGCTTTTTGCAAAGGGGTCTCAGGGCCGTGGGCCTCGGATCTCCCTCCGGCTCCCCAAAGCACAGGGACGAGGTGAGGGGCTTAGACCATGCCTGGGCAATGTTGTTTCTTACACCTGGGTGTGTGGCATTTTGTTGACCTGGCTACCCCCACTTGGGATAGGTTTTCCACAGCAAGCACCTATTGTTCGTCGGAAGCCGTTTTTGCCCCAGGGGTCTCCGGGCTGTGTTCCTTGAGGTTGAACTCCTGCTAGCAAAACCGCCGGGATGAGGGAAGGGCTCAGACTGTGCCTGGGCCCTGTGGTCTCTTCCAGGTCAGTGTATGGCATTTCCTTCCCCTTGCCACAGGCACCTGGGAGCATGTGTGCACGTGGAGAAAGACTTTCCCGTGGGAAGCCGGTTTTTGTCAAACGGGTCCCAGTGCTCTGCTCCTCTCTTTTCACTCCTGCTGCCAGAAGCCCAGGGAGGATGGGAGGGCTTAGAACATGGCTGGGCACTGTGGTTTCTTCCAGAGAAGTGGAGGGCATTTGCATTACCTTGCCACAACCACTTGGGATAGGGTGTGCACCTCAGGAGAACTGTTTCCCTGGGAAGCCGGCTTTTTGCAAAGGGGTTTCAGGGCAGTGGGCCTCGGGTGTCCCTCCTGCTCCCCAAAGCACAGGGACGAGGTGAGGGGCTTAGACCCTGCCTGGGCAATGTTGTTTCTTACACCTGGGTGTGTGGCATTTTGTTGACCTGGCTACCCCCACTTGGGATAGGTTTTCCACAGCAAGCACCTCTTGTTCGTCGGAAGCCGTTTTTGCCTCAGGGGTCTCCGGGCTGTGTTCGTTGGGGTTGAACTCCTGCTAGCAAAACCTCCGGGATGAGGGAAGGGTTCAGACTGTGCCTGGGCCCTGTGGTCTCTTCCAGGTCAGTGTATGGCGTTTCCTTCCCCTTGCCACAGGCACCTGGGAGCATGTCTGCACGTGGAGAAAGACTTTCCCGTGGTCAGCCGGTTTTTGTCAAACGGGTCCCAGTGCTCTGCTCCTCTCTTTTCACTCCTGCTGCCAGAAGCCCAGGGAGGATGGGAGGGCTTAGAACATGGCTGGGCACTGTGGTTTCTTCCAGAGAAGTGGAGGGCATTTGCATTACCTTGCCACAACCACTTGGGATAGGGTCTGCACCTCAGGAAAACTGTTTCCGTGGGAAGCCGGCTTTTTCCAAAGGGGTTTCAGGGCCGTGGGCCTCCGCTGTCCCTCCGGCTCCCCAAAGCACAGGGACGAGGTGAGGGGATTAGACCCTGCCTGGGCAATGTTGTTTCTTACACCTGGGTGTGTGGCATTTTGTTGACCTGGCTACCCCCACTTGGGATAGGTTTTCCACAGCAAGCGCCTATTGTTCCTCGGAAGCCGTTTTTGCCTCAGGGGTCTCCGGGCTGTGTTCGTTGGGGTTGAACTCCCGCTAGCAAAACCGCCGGGATGAGGGAAGGTCTCAGACTGTGCCTGGGCCCTGTGGTCTCTTCCAGGTCAGTGTATGGCATTTCTTTCACCTTGCCACAGTCACTGGGGAGCATGTCTGCACGTGGAGAAGGACTTTCTCGTGGGAAGCCGGTTTCTGTCAAACGGGTCCCAGTGCTCTGCTCCTCTCTTTTCACTCCTGCTGCCAGAAGCCCAGGGAGGATGGGACGGCTTAGAACATGGCTGGGCACTGTGGTTTCTTCCAGAGAAGTGGAGGGCATTTGCTTTACCTTGCCACAACCACTTGTGAGAGGGTCTGCACCTCAGGAAAACTGTTTCGGTGGGAAGCCGGCTTTTTGCAAAGGGGTCTCAGGGCCGTGGGCCTCTGATGTCCCTCCGGCTACCCAAAGCACAGGGACAAGGTGAGGGGCTTAGACCATGCCTGGGCCATGTTGTTTCTTCCACCTGGTTGTGTGGCATTTTGTTGACCTGGCTACCCCCACTTGGGATAGGTTTTCCACAGCAAGCACCTATTGTTCGTCGGAAGCCCTTTCTGCCCTAGGGGTCTCCGGGCTGTGTTCGTTGAGGTTGAACTCCTGCTAGCAAAACCGCCGGGATGAGGGAGGGGTTCATACTGTGCCTGGGCACTGTGGTCTCTTCCAGGTCGGTGTATGGCATTTCCTTCCCCTTGCCACAGGCACCTGGGAGCATGTGTGCACGTGGAGAAAGACTTTCCCGTGGGAAGCCGGTTTTTGTCAAACGGGTCCCAGTGCTCTGCTCCTCTCTTTTCACTCCTGCTGCCAGAAGCCCAGGGAGGATGGGAGGGCTTAGAACATGGGTGGGCACTGTGCTTTCTTCCAGAGAAGTGGAGGGCATTTGCATTACCTTGCCACAACCACTTGGGATAGGGTCTGCACCTCAGGAAAACTGTTTCCGTGGGAAGCCGGCTTTTTGCAAAGGGGTCTCAGGGCAGTGGGCCTCGGGTGTCCCTCCGGCTCCCCAAAGCACAGGGACGAGGTGAGGGGCTTAGACCCTGCCTGGGCAATGTTGTTTCTTACACCTGGGTGTGTGGCATTTTGTTGACCTGGCTACCCCCACTTGGGATAGGTTTTCCACAGCAAGCGCCTTTTGTTCCTCAGAAGCCGTTTTTGCCTCAGGGGTCTCCGGGCTGTTTTCCTTGGGGTTGAACTCCTGCTAGCAAAACCGCCGGGATGAGGGAAGGGTTCAGACTGTGCCTGGGCCCTGTGGTCTCTTCCAGGTCAGTGTATGGCATTTCCTTCCCCTTGCCACAGGCACCTGGTATCATGTCTGCACGTGGAGAAAGACTTTCCCGTGGGAAGCCGGTTTTTGTCAAACGGGTCCCAGTGCTGTGCTCCTCTCTTTTCACTCCTGCTGCCAGAAGCCGAGGGAGGATGGGAGGGCTTAGAACATGGGTGGGCACTGTGGTTTCTTCCAGAGAAGTGGAGGGCATTTGCATTACCTTGCCACAACCACTTGGGATAGGGTCTGCACCTCACGAAAACTGTTTCCGTGGGAAGCCGGCTTTTTGCAAAGGGGTCTCAGGGCAATGGGCCTCGGGTGTCCCTCCGGCTCCCCAAAGCACAGGGACGAGGTGAGGGGCTTAGACCCTGCCTGGGCAATGTTGTTTCTTACACCTGGGTGTGTGGCATTTTGTTGACCTGGCTACCCCCACTTGGGATAGGTTTTCCACAGCAAGCACCTCTTGTTCGTCGGAAGCCGTTTTTGCCTCAGGGGTCTCCGGGCTGTGTTCGTTGGGATTGAACTCCTGCTAGCAAAACCTCCGGGATGAGGGAAGGGTTCAGACTGTGCCTGGGCCCTGTGGTCTCTTCCAGGTCAGTGTATGGCGTTTCCTTCCCCTTGCCACAAGCACCTGGGAGCATGTCTGCACGTGGAGAAAGACTTTCCTGTGGTCAGCCGGTTTTTGTCAAACGGGTCCCAGTGCTCTGCTCCTCTCTTTTCACTCCTGCTGCCAGAAGCCCAGGGAGGATGGGAGGGCTTAGAACAAGGCTGGGCACTGTGGTTTCTTCCAGAGAAGTGGAGGGCATTTGCATTACCTTGCCACAACCACTTGGGATAGGGTCTGCACCTCAGGAAAACTGTTTCCGTGGGAAGCCGGCTTTTTGCAAAGGGGTTTCAGGGCCGTGGGCCTCCGCTGTCCCTCCGGCTCCCCAAAGCACAGGGACGAGGTGAGGGGATTAGACCGTGCCTGGGCAATGTTGTTTCTTACACCTGGGTGTGTGGCATTTCGTTGACCTGGCTACCCCCACTTGGGATAGGTTTTCCACAGCAAGCACCTCTTGTTCGTCGGAAGCCGTTTTTGCCTCAGGGGTCTCCGGGCTGTGTTCGTTGGGGTTGAACTCCCGCTAGCAAAACCGCCGGGATGAGGGAAGGGCTCAGACTGTGCCTGGGCCCTGTGGTCTCTTCCAGGTCAGTGTATGGCATTTCTTTCACCTTGCCACAGGCACTGGGGAGCATGTCTGCACGTGGAGAAGGACTTTCTCGTGGGAAGCCGGTTTCTGTCAAACGGGTCCCAGTGCTCTGCTCCTCTCTTTTCACTCCTGCTGCCAGAAGCCCAGGGAGGATGGGAGGGCTTAGAACATGGCTGGGCACTGTGGTTTCTTCCAGAGAAGTGGAGGGCATTTGCTTTACCTTGCCACAACCGCTTGTGAGAGGGTCTGCACCTCAGGAAAACTGTTTCCGTGGGAAGCTGGCTTTTTGCAAAGGGGTCTCAGGGCCGTGGGCCTCGGGAGTCCCTCCGGCTTCCCAAAGCACAGGGACGAGGTGAGGGGCTTAGACCCTGCCTGGGCAATGTTGTTTCTTACACCTGGGTGTGTGGCATTTTGTTGACCTGGCTACCCCCACTTGGGATAGGTTTTCCACAGCAAGCGCCTATTGTTCCTCGGAAGCCGTTTCTGCCTCAGGGGTCTCCGGGCTGTGTTCGTTGGGGTTGAACTCCTGCTAGCAAAACCGCCGGGATGAGGGAAGGGTTCAGATTGTGCCTGGGCCCTGTGGTCTCTTCCAGGTGAGTGTATGGCATTTCCTTCCCCTTGCCACAGGCACCTGGGAGCATGTCTGCACGTGGAGAAAGACTTTCCCGTGGGAAGCCGGTTTTTGTCAAACGGGTCCCAGTGCTGTGCTCCTCTCTTTTCACTCCTGCTGCCAGAAGCCCAGGGAGGATGGGAGGGCTTAGAACATGGCTGGGCACTGTGGTTTCTTCCAGAGAAGTGGAGGGCATTTGCATTACCTTGCCACAACCACTTGGGATAGGGTGTGCACCTCAGGAGAACTGTTTCCGTGGGAAGCCGGCTTTTTGCAAAGGGGTTTCAGGGCCGTGGGCCTCGGCTGTCCCTCCGGCTCCCCAAAGCACAGGGACGAGGTGAGGGGATTAGACCGTGCCTGGGCAATGTTGTTTCTTACACCTGGGTGTGTGGCATTTCGTTGACCTGGCTACCCCCACTTGGGATAGGTTTTCCACAGCAAGCACCTCTTGTTCGTTGGAAGCCGTTTTTGCCTCAGGGGCCTCCGGGCTGTGTTCGTTGGGGTTGAACTCCCGCTAGCAAAACCGCCGGGATGAGGGAAGGTCTCAGACTGTGCCTGGGCCCTGTGGTCTCTTCCAGGTCAGTGAATGGCATTTCTTTCACCTTTCCACAGGCACTGGGGAGCATGTCTGCACGTGGAGAAGGACTTTCTCGTGGGAAGCCGGTTTCTGTCAAACGGGTCCCAGTGCTCTGGTCCTCTCTTTTCACTCTTGCTGCCAGAAGCCCAGGGAGGATGGGACGGCTTAGAACATGGCTGGGCACTGTGGTTTCTTCCAGAGAAGTGGAGGGCATTTGCTTTACCTTGCCACAACCACTTGTGAGAGGGTCTGCACCTCAGGAAAACTGTTTCGGTGGGAAGCCGGCTTTTTGCAAAGGGGTCTCAGGGCCGTGGGCCTCGGGTGTCCCTCCGGCTCCCCAAAGCACAGGGACAAGGTGAGGGGCTTAGACCATGCCTGGGCAATGTTGTTTCTTACACCTGGGTGTGTGGCATTTTGTTGACCTGGCTACCCCCACTTGGGATAGGTTTTCCACAGCAAGCACCTAATGTTCGTCGGAAGCCGTTTCTGCCCCAGGCGTCTCCGGGCTGTGTTCGTTGAGGTTGAACTCCTGCTAGCAAAACCGCCGGGATGAGGGAAGGGTTCATACTGTGCCTGGGCACTGTGGTCTCTTCCAGGTCGGTGTATGGCATTTCCTTCCCCTTGCCACAGGCACCTGGGAGCATGTGTGCTCGTGGAGAAAGACTTTCCCGTGGGAAGCCGGTTTTTGTCAAACGGGTCCCAGTGCTCTGCTCCTCTCTTTTCACTCCTGCTGCCAGAAGCCCAGGGAGGATGGGAGGGTTTAGAACATGGCTGGGCACTGTGCTTTCTTCCAGAGAAGTGGAGGGCATTTGCATTACCTTGCCACAACCACTTGGGATAGGGTCTGCACCTCAAGAAAACTGTTTCCGTGGGAAGCTGGCTTTTTGCAAAGGGGTCTCAGGGCCGTGGGCCTCGGGAGTCCCTCCGGCTTCCCAAAGCACAGGGACGAGGTGAGGGGCTTAGACCCTGCCTGGGCAATGTTGTTTCTTACACCTGGGTGTGTGGCATTTTGTTGACCTGGCTACCCCCACTTGGGATAGGTTTTCCACAGCAAGCGCCTATTGTTCCTCGGAAGCCGTTTTTGCCTCAGGGGTCTCCGGGCTGTGTTCGTTGGGGTTGAACTCCTGCTAGCAAAACCGCCGGGATGAGGGAAGGGTTCAGACTGTGCCTGGGCCCTGTGGTCTCTTCCAGGTCAGTGTATGGCATTTCCTTCACCTTGCCACAGGCACCTGGGATCATGTCTGCACGTGGAGAAAGACTTTCCCGTGGGAAGCCGGTTTTTGTCAAACGGGTCCCAGTGCTCTGCTCCTCTCTTTTCACTCCTGCTGCCAGAAGCCCAGGGAGGAGGGGAGGCTTGGAATATGGCTGGGAACTGGGGTTTCTTCCAGAGAAGGGGATGGCATTTGCTTTCATTGCCACCACCCCTTGGGATAAGGTCTGCACCTCATGAAACCTGTTTCGGTGGGAAGCCGGCTTTCTGCCCTACGGGCCTCAGGGCCGTGGGCCTCGGCTCTCCCTCCGGCTCCCCAAAGCACAGGGACGAGGTGAGGGGCTTAGTCGATGCCTGGGCCGTGTTGTTTCTTCCACCTGGGTGTGTGGCATTTTGTTGACCTGGCTACCCCCACTTGGGATAGGTTTTCCACAGCAAGCACCTCTTGTTCGTCGGAAGCCGTTTTTGCCTCAGGGGTCTCCGGGCTGTGTTCGTTGGGGTTGTACTCCTGCTAGCAAAACCGCCAGGATGAGGGAAGGGTTCAGACTGTGCCTGGGCCCTGTGGTCTCTTCCAGGTCAGTGTATGGCATTTCCTTCCCCTTGCCACAGGCACCTGGGAGCATTTCTGCACGTGGAGAAAGACTTTCCCATGGGAAGCCGGTTTTTGTCAAACGGGTCCCAGTGCTGTGCTCCTCTCTTTTCACTCCTGCTGCCAGAAGCCCAGGGAGGATGGGAGGGCTTAGAACATAGCTGGGCACTGTGGTTTCTTCCAGAGAAGTGGAGGGCATTTGCTTTACCTTGCCACAACCACTTGTGAGAGGGTCTGCACCTCAGGAAAACTGTTTCCGTGGGAAGCCGGCTTTTTGCAAAGGGGTCTCAGGGCAGTGGGCCTCGGCTGTCCCTCCGGCTCCCCAAAGCACAGGGACGAGGTGAGGGACTTAGACCCTGCCTGGGCAATGTTGTTTCTTACACCTGGGTGTGTGGCATTTCGTTGACCTGGCTACCCCCACTTGGGATAGGTTTTCCACAGCAAGCACCTCTTGTTCATAGGAAGCCGTTTTTGCCCCAGGGGTCTCCGGGCTGTGTTCGTTGGGGTTGAATTCCTGCTAGCAAAACTGCCGGGATGAGGGAAGGGTTCAGACTGTGCCTGGGCCCTGTGGTCTCTTCCAGGTCAGTGTATGGCATTTCCTTCCCCTTGCCACAGGCACCTGGGAGCATGTCTGCACGTGGAGAAGGACTTTCTCGTGGGAAGCCGGTTTCTGTCAAACGGGTCCCAGTGCTCTGCTTCTCTCTTTTCACTCCTGCTGCCAGAAGCCCAGGGAGGATGGGAGGGCTTAGAACATGGCTGGGCACTGTGGTTTCTTCCAGAGAAGTGGAGGGCATTTGCTTTACCTTGCCACAACCACTTGTGAGAGGGTCTGCACCTCACGAAAACTGTTTCCGTGGGAAGCCGGCTTTTTGCAAAGGGGTTTCAGGGCCGTGGGCCTCCGCTGTCTTTCCGGCTCCCCAAAGCACAGGGACGAGGTGAGGGGATTAGACCGTGCCTGGAAATGTTGTTTCTTACACCTGGGTGTGTGGCATTTCGTTGACCTGGCTACCCCCACTTGGGATAGGTTTTCAACAGCAAGCACCTCTTGTTCGTCGGAAGCCGTTTTTGCCTCAGGGGTCTCCGGGCTGTGTTCGTTGGGGTTGAACTCCCGCTAGCAAAACCGGCGGGATGAGGGAAGGGCTCAGACTGTGCCTGGGCCCTGTGGTCTCTTCCAGGTCAGTGTATGGCATTTCTTTCACCTTGCCACAGGCACTGGGGAGCATGTCTGCACGTGGAGAAATACTTTCCCGTGGGAAGCCCGGTTTTGTCAATCGGGTCCCAGTGCTGTGCTCCTCTCTTTTCACTCCTGCTGCCAGAAGCCCAGTGAAGATGGGAGGGCTTAGAACATGGCTGGGCACTGTGGTTTCTTCCAGAGAAGTGGAGGGTATTTGCATTACCTTGCCACAACCACTTGGGATAGGGTGTGCACCTCAGGAGAACTGTTTCCGTGGGAAGCCGGCTTTTTGCAAAGGGGTCTCAGGGCCATGGGCCTCGGGTGTACCTCCGGCTCCCCAAAGCACAGGGACGAGGTGAGGGGCTTAGACCATGCCTGAGCAATGTTGTTTCTTACACCTGGGTGTGTGGCATTTTCTTGACCTGGCTACCCCCACTTGGGATAGGTTTTCCACAGCAAGCACCTCTTCTTGGTCGAAAGCCGTTTCTGCCCCAGGGGTCTCCGGGCTGTGTTCATTGAGGTTGAACTCCTGCTAGCAAAACCGCCGGGATGAGGGAAGGGTTCAGACTGTGCCTGGGCACTGTGGTCTCTTCCAGGTCAGTGTATGGCATTTCCTTCCCCTTGCCACAGGCACCTGGGAGCATGTCTGCACGTGGAGAAAGACTTTCCCGTGGGAAGCCGGTTTTTGTCAAACGGGTCCCAGTGCTGTGCTCCTCTCTTTTCACTCCTGCTGCCAGAAGCCCAGTGAGGATGGGAGGGCTTAGAACATGGCTGGGCACTGTGGTTTCTTCCAGAGAAGTGGAGGGCATTTGCATTACCTTGCCACAACCACTTGGGATAGGATCTGCACCTCAGGAAAACTGTTTCCGTGGGAAGCCGGCTTTTTGCAAAGGGGTCTCAGGGCAGTGGGCCTCGGGTGTCCCTCCGGCTCCCCAAAGCACAGGGACGAGGTGAGGGGCTTAGACCGTGCCTGGACAATGTTGTTTCTTACACCTGGGTGTGTGGCATTTTGTTGACCTGGCTACCCCCACTTGGGATAGGTTTTCCACAGCAAGCACCTCTTGTTCGTCTGAAGCCATTTTTGCCTCAGGGGTCTCCGGGCTGTGTTCGTTGGGGTTGAACTCCTGCTAGCAAAACCGCCGGGATGAGGGCAGGGTTCAGACTGTGCCTGGGCCCTGTGGTCTATTCCAGGTCAGTGTATGGCGTTTCCTTCCCCTTGCCACAGGCACCTGGGAGCATGTCTGCACGTGGAGAAAGACTTTCCCGTGGGAAGCCAGTTTTTGTCAAACGGGTCCCAGTGCTCTGCTCCACTCTTTTCACTCCTGGTGCCAGAAGCCCAGGGAGGATGGGAGGGCTTAGAACATGGCTGGGCACTGTAGTTTCTTCCAGAGAAGTGGAGGGCATTTGCATTACCTTGCCACAACCACTTGGGATAGGGTGTGCACCTCAGGAGAACTGTTTCCGTGGGAAGCCGGCTTTTTGCAAAGGGGTCTCAGGGCCGTGGGCCTCGGGTGTCCCTCCGGCTCCCCAAAGCACAGGGACGAGGTGAGGGGCTTAGACCGTGCCTGGGCAATGTTGTTTCTTACACCTGGGTGTGTGGCATTTCGTTGACCTGGCTACCCCCACTTGGGATAGGTTTTCCACAGCAAGCACCTCTTGTTCGTCGGAAGCCGTTTTTGCCTCAGGGTCTCCGGGCTGAGTTCTTTGGGGTTGAACTCCCGCAAGCAAAACCGCCGGGATGAGGGAAGGGTTCAGACTGTGCCTGGGCCCTGTGGTCTCTTCCAGATCAGTGTATGGCATTTCTTTAACCTTGCCACAGGCACTGGGGAGCATGTCTGCACGTGGAGAAGGACTTTCTCGTGGGAAGCCGGTTTCTGTCAAACGGGTCCCAGTGCTCTGCTCCTCTCTTTTCACTCCTGCTGCCAGAAGCCCAGGGAGGATGGGACGGCTTAGAACATGGGTGGGCACTGTGGTTTCTTCCAGAGAAGTGGAGGGCATTTGCATTACCTTGCCACAACCACTTGGGATAGGGTCTGCACCTCAAGAAAACTGTTTCCGTGGGAAGCCGGCTTTTTGGAAAGGGGTCTCAGGGCCGTGGTCCTCGGGTGTCCCTCCAGCTCCCCAAAGCACAGGGACGAGGTGAGGGGCTTAGACCATGCCTGGGCAATGTTGTTTCTTACACCTGGGTGTGTGGCATTTTGTTGACCTGGCTACCCCCACTTGGGATAGGTTTTCCGCAGCAAGAGCATATTGTTCGTCGGAAGCCGTTTGGGCCCCAGGGGGTCTCCGGGCTGTGTTCCTTGCGGTGGACCTCCTGCTAGCAATACCGCCGGGATGAGGGAAGGGCTGAGACTGTGCCTGGGCACTGTGGTCTCTTACCTGACCCGTACCCTAACTAGAACCCAAACCCTATACCCTGACCCAGACCCTTAGCCTGATCCTGACCATTACCCTGACCCTAACCCTAACCCTAACCTAACCAGAACCCTAGCCCTAACCCGAACCCTAACACTAATCCTAAACCTAACCCGAAACCTGAAGCCGAACCCTAACCCTAACCCTACCCGAACCCTAACCCTAAACCAAACCTTAAACCTAACCCTAACCCTACCCGAACCCTAACCCTAAACCAAACCCTAACCCTAAACCTAACCCGAACCCTAACCCTAACCCTCACCCAAATCCTACCACAAACCCTAACCCTAACCCTAACATGAACAGAAACCCGAAACCTAACCCTAACCCTAACACGAACACGAACACTAAACCTAACCCTAACCCTAACCATAACGTGAACCCTAACCCTAACCCTAACCCTAACCCGAACCCTAACCCTAACCCGAACCCTCACCCTAAACCGAACTCTAACCCTAACCATAACCCCAACCCGAAACCTAACCCTAACAGTAACCCTATCCCGAAACCTAACCCTAACCCGAACTCTAACCCTAACCATAACCCCAACCCGAAACCTAACCCTAACAGTAACCCTATCCCGAAACCTAACCCTAACCCGAACACTAACCCAGCCCTAATCCTCACCCTAACCCTAACCCTAACCCTAACCCTAACCCTAACCCTAAGAGTAACCCTAACCCTAACCCTAACCCTAACCCTAACCCTAATCCTAAACCAAACCCTAACCCTAACCCTAACCCTAACCCTAACCCGAACCCTAACCCTAACCCGTACCCTCACCCTAAACCGAACTCTAACCCTAACCATAACCCCAACCCGAAACCTAACCCTAACAGTAACCCTATCCCGAAACCTAACCCTAACCCGAACACTAACCCAGCCCTAATCCTCACCCTAACCCTAACCCTAACCCTAACCCTAACCCTAAGAGTAACCCTAACCCTAACCCTAACCCTAACCCTAACCCTAATCCTAAACCAAACCCTAACCCTAAACCTAACCCTAACCCTAACCCGAACCGTAACCATAACCCTAACCCTAACCTT
The DNA here is from genome assembly GCF_024610735.1 of Ursus americanus. Lineage (NCBI taxonomy): Eukaryota > Metazoa > Chordata > Mammalia > Carnivora > Ursidae > Ursus > Ursus americanus. The sequence continues at coordinate 90,326,378 of NC_142131.1, read as the reverse complement.
AACCCGAAACCGAACGCTAACCGAAACCTGACCCGAACCAGAACACTAAACCTGACGCGAATTTGAACCCAAAACCTAACCTGAACCCGAACCCTGACACCGAACCCCTAACCCTAACCCTAACCCTAACCCTACAAGAACCCTAACCCTAACCCTAACCCTAACCCGAACCCTAACCCGAACCCGAACCCTTCCCTAACCCTAACCCATACCCGAACCCTAACCCTAACCCTCCCCGAACCATAACCCTAACCCAAACCCTAACCCTAACCCGAACCCTAACCCTAACCCTAACCCTAACCCTAAGAGTAACCCTAACCCTAACCCTAACCCTAACCCTAACCCTAATCCTAAACCAAACCCTAACCCTAAACCTAACCCAACCTTAACCCGAACCGTCACCATAACCCTAACCCTAACCTTAACCCGAAACCGAACGCTAACCGAAACCTGACCCGAACCAGAACACTAAACCTGACGCGAATTTGAACCCAAAACCTAACCTGAACCCGAACCCCGACACCGAACCCCTAACCCTAACCCTAATGCTAACCCTACAAGAACCCTAACCCTAACCCTAACCCGAACCCTAACCCGAACCCGAACCCGAACCCTTCCCTAAACCTAACCCTAACCCGAACCCTAACCCTAACCCTAACGTGAACCCGAACCCGAATTCAAAACCTAACCCGAACCCTAACCCGAAATCTAACCCTAACCCTACCCTAACCCTAACGCTAACCCGAACCCTAACCCTAACCCTAACCGTAACCCTAACCCGAACGCTAACCCTAAACCGAATCGTAACCCTAACCCTAACCGTAACCCTAACCCTAACCATAACCCGAACTCGAAACCTAACCCTAACCCTAACCCTAACCCTAACCCTAACCCTAACGCTACCCGAACCCTAACCCTAAACCAAACCCTAACCCTAAGCCTAACCCTAACCCTAACCCTAACCCTAACCCTAACTCAAACCCTAACCCGAACCCTAACCCGAACCCTAACAATAATCCTAACCCTAACCCGAAACCTGAAGCCGAACCCTAACCCTAACCCTACCCGAACCCTAACCCTAAACCAAACCTTAAACGTAACCCTAACCCTACCCGAACCCTAACCCTAAACCAAACCCTAACCCTAAACCTAACCCGAACCCTAACCCTAAACCTCACCCGAATCCTACCACAAACCCTAACCCTAACCCTAACCCTAACATGAACAGAAACCCGAAACCTAACCCTAACCCTAACACGAACACGAACACTAAACCTAACCCTAACCCTAACCATAACGTGAACCCTAACCCTAACCCTAACCCTAACCCGAACCCTAACCCTAACCCGAACCCTCACCCTAAACCGAACTCTAACCCTAACCATAACCCCAACCCGAAACCTAACCCTAACAGTAACCCTATCCCGAAACCTAACCCTAACCCGAACACTAACCCAGCCCTAATCCTCACCATAACCCTAACCCTAACCCTAACCCTAAGAGTAACCCTAACCCTAACCCTAACCCTAATCCTAAACCAAACCCTAACCCTAAACCTAACCCTAACCCTAACCCGAACCGTAACCATAACCCTAACCCTAACCTTAACCCGAAACCGAACGCTAACCGAAACCTGACCCGAACCAGAACACTAAACCTGACGGGAATTTGAACCCAAAACCTAACCTGAACCCGAACACCGACACCGAACCCCTAACCCTAACCCTAACCCTAACCCTACAAGAACCCTAACCCTAACCCTAACCCGAACCCGAACCCGAACCCGAACCCTTCCCTAACCCTAACCCATACCCGAACCCTAACCCTAACCCTCCCCGAACCATAACCCTAACCCAAACCCTAACCCTAACCCGAACCCTAACCCTAACCCTAACCCTAACCCGAACACTAACCCTAACCCGAACCCTAACCCTAACCCTAACGTGAACCCGAACCCGAATTCAAAACCTAACCCGAACCCTAACCCGAAATCTAACCCTAACCCTAACCTAACCCTAACCCTAACCCGAACCCTAACCCTAACCCTAACCGTAACCCTAACCCGAACGCTAACCCTAAACCGAATCGTAACCCTAACCCTAACCGTAACCCTAACCCTAACCCTAACCATAACCCGAACTCGAAACCTAACCCTAACCCTAACCCTAACCCTAACCCTAACGCTACCCGAACCCTAACCCTAAACCAAACCCTAACCCTAAGCCTAACCCTAACCCTAACCCTAACCCTAACTCAAACCCTAACCCGAACCCTAACCCGAACCCTAACCCTAACTTAACCCTAACCCGAACCCGAACGCTAACCCTAACCCTAACCCTAACCCGTACCCTAACCCGAACCCGAACCCTTACCCGAACCCTAACCCTAAACTGAACCGTAACCCTAACCCGATCCCTAGTCCTAAACCGAACGCTAACCCTAACCTGAACCCTAAAAGGACCCTAAACCTAACCCTAACCCTCAGCCTAACCCGAATCCGAATTCTAACCCTAACTTAACCCTTATCCTAACCCTAACCCGAACACTAACCCTGACGTGATTTTGAACCTGAACCCTAACCTTAAACCAAACCCTAACCCTAACACTAACCCTCAGCCTAACCCGAACCCTAACCCTAACCCTAACGTGAACCCGAACCCGAATCCAAAACCTAACCCTAACCCGAACCCTAACCCGAACTCTAACCCTAACCCTAACCTAACCCTAACCCTAAACGTAACCCTAACCCTAACCCTAACCATAACCCGAACCCGAAACATAACCCTAACCCTAACCCTATCCCTAACCCTAACCCTAACGCTACCCGAACCCTAACCCTAAACCAAACCCTAATCCTAACCCTGAACCTAACCCTAACCCTAACCATAATCGGAACCCGAACACTAACCCTAACCCGAACCCTAACCCTAACGTGAACACGAACCCGAATTCAAAACCTAACCCGAACCCTAACCCGAACTCTAACCCTAACCCTAACCTAACCCTAACACTAACCCGAACCCTAAGCCTAACCCTAACCGTAACCCTAACCCGAACGCTAACCCTAAACCGAATCGTAACCCTAACCCTAACCGTAACCATAACCCTAACCCTAACCATAACCCGAACTCGAAACCTAACCCTAACCCTAACCCTAACCCTAACGCTACCCGAACCCTAACCCTAAACCAAACCCTAACCCTAAGCCTAACCCTAACCCTAACCCTAACCCTAACTCAAACCCTAACCCGAACCGTAACCCTAACTTAACCCTAACCTGAACCCGAACGCTAACCCTAACCCTAACCCTAACCCGTACCCTAACCCGAACCCGAACCCTTACCCGAACCCTAACCCTAAACTGAACCGTAACCCTAACCCGAATCCTAGTCCTAAACCGAACGCTAACCCTAACCTGAACCCTAAAAGGACCCTAAACCTAACCCTAACCCTCAGCCTAACCCGAATCCGAATTCTAACCCTAACTTAACCCTTATCCTAACCCTAACCCGAACACTAACCCTGACGTGATTTTGAACCTGAACCCTAACCTTAAACCAAACCCTAACCCTAACACTAACCCTCAGCCTAACCCGAACCCTAACCCTAACCCTAACGTGAACCCGAACCCGAATCCAAAACCTAACCCTAACCCGAACCCTAACCCGAACTCTAACCCTAACCCTAACCTAACCCTAACCCTAAACGTAACCCTAACCCTAACCCTAACCATAACCCGAACCCGAAACATAACCCTAACCCTAACCCTATCCCTAACCCTAACCCTAACGCTACCCGAACCCTAACCCTAAACCAAACCCTAATCCTAACCCTGAACCTAACCCTAACCCCAAAACGTAAAACCTGACCCTGACCCTAACCCTAAGCATGACCCTCACCCTAAACCTAACGCTGACCCTGACACTGACCCTAATCCCTAAACCCTGACCCTGATCCTAACCCTAACCCGAACCCTAACCATAACCCTAACCCTAACCCTAAAACTAACCCGACCCTAACCCTAACCCTAACCCGAACCCTAACCATAACCCGTACCGTAACCCGAACCCGAACCCGAACCCTTACCCGAAACCTAACCCTAAGCCGAACCCTAACCCGAACACTAACTCTAACCCCATCCCTAACCCAAACCAGAACCCGACGCGAACTGTCAACCGAACACGAACCCTAACCCTGACACTGACCCTGACCCTGATCCTGACCATGACCCTGACCCTAATCCTAACCCTAAACCCTAATACCTGACCCTGACCCCAAACCTAACCCTGACCCTGACCCTGACTCTAAACCCTAAACCCTGACCCTGACCCTGACCCTACCCTAACCCGAACCCTGACCGGAACCCGAACGCTAACCCTGACATGAATCTGAACCCGAACCCTAACCCTAACCCGAACCTGAATCCCTAACACGAACCCAAACCCGAACCCCTAACCCGAACCCTAACCCTAACCCGAACCCTAGCCCTAACCCGAACCCTAACCCGAACCCGAATCCTAACCAGAACTCTAACCCTAACCCTAACCATACCCGAAATATAACCCTAAACCTAACCCTAACCCGAACCCTAACCCTAACCCGTACCCTACACGAACCCTAACCCAAAACCTAACCCTAACAGTAACCCTAACCCTAACCCTCTCCTAATCCTAACCCTTACCCTAACCCTTACTCGAACCCGAACCTGAAACGTAACCCGAACCCTAAACCTAACACTAACCCTAACCCTCAGCCTAACACGAACCTGAACCCGAATCCTAACCGTAACCCTACTCGAAACAGAACCCTAACCCAAACCCTAACCCTAAACCGAACCATAACCCTAACCAGAACCCTAGCCCTAACCCGAACCCTAACCTTAATCCTAACCCTAACACGAAACCTAACCCTAACCCTAACCCGAACCCTAACCTTAACATGAACCTGAACCCGAAACCTAACCCTAACCCTAACCCTAACACGAAAACTAACCCTAACCCTAAACCTAACCCTAACGTGAACCCTAACCCTAACCCTAACCCTAAACCAAACCCTAACCCTAACCCTAACCCTAACGCTAACGCGAACCCTAACCATAACCCTAACCCTAACCTTAACCCGAAACCGAACCCTAACCCGAACCCTAACCCTAACCCGAACCCTAACCCAAACCATAACCCTAACCCTAACCCTAAACCTGACGCTGACCCTTACCCTGACCCTAAACCCTAAACCCTGACCCTGACCCTGACCCTAACCCTAAACCGAACCCTGACCCGAACCTGAACACTAACCGTGATGCGAACTTGAACCCGAACCTGAACGCGAACCCCTAACCTGACCCCAAACCCGAACCCCTAACCCTAACCCTAACCCTAAACCTAACCCTAACCCGAACCCTAACCCGAACAACAATTCTAACCCTAACCCTAACCCTAACCCTAACGCTAACCCTAACCTCAGCCTAACCCTAACCCTACCCGAACCCTAACCCTAAAACAAACCCTAACCGTAAACCTAACCCTAACCTGAAGCCGAACCCTAACCCTAACCCTACCCGAACCCTAACCGTAAACCAAACCCTAAACCTAACCCTAACCCTACCCGAACCCTAACCCTAAACCAAACCCTAACCCTAAACCTAACCCGAACCCTAACCCTAACCCTCACCCGAATCCTACCACAAACCCTAACCCTAACCCTAACCCTAACATGAACAGAAACCCGAAACCTAACCCTAACCCTAACCATAACACGAACACTAAACTTAACCCTAACCCTAACCATAACGTGAACCCTAACCCTAACCCTAACCCTAACCCGAACCCTAACCCTAACCCGAACCCTCACCGTAACCCGAACCTAACCCTAACCATAACCCCAACCCGAAACCTAACCCTAACAGGAACCCTATCCCGAAACCTAACCCTAACCCGAACACTAACCCAGCCCTAATCCTCACCCTAACCCTAACCCTAACCCTAACCCTAACCCTAACCCTAACAGTAACCCTAACCCTAACCCTAACCCTAATCCTAAACCAAACCCTAACCCTAAACCTAACCCTAACCCTAACCCGAACCGTAACCATAACCCTAACCCTAACCTTAACCCGAAACCGAACGCTAACCGAAACCTGACCCGAACCAGAACACTAAACCTGACGCGAATTTGAACCCAAAACCTAACCTGAACCCGAACACCGACACCGAACCCCTAACCCTAACCCTAACGCTAACCCTACAAGAACCCTAACCCTAACCCGAACCCGAACCCGAACCCGAACCCGAACCCGAACCCTTCCCTAACCCTAACCCATACCCGAACCCTAACCCTAACCCTCCCCGAACCATAACCCTAACCCAAACCCTAACCCTAACCCGAACCCTAACCCTAACCCTAACCCTAACCCGAACACTAACCCTAACCGTAACCCTAACCCTAACCGTAACCCTAAGTCTAACCCTAACCCTAACCCTACCCATAATCGGAACCCGAACACTAACCCTAACCCGAACCCTAACCCTAACCCTAACGTGAACCCGAACCCGAATTCAAAACCTAACCCGAACCCTAACCCGAAATCTAACCCTAACCCTAACCTAACCCTAACCCTAACCCGAACCCTAACCCTAACCCTAACCGTAACCCTAACCCGAACGCTAACCCTAAACCGAATCGTAACCCTAACCCTAACCGTAACCCTAACCCTAACCCTAACCATAACCCGAACTCGAAACCTAACCCTAACCCTAACCCTAACCCTAACCCTAACGCTACCCGAACCCTAACCCTAAACCAAACCCTAACCCTAAGCCTAACCCTAACCCTAACCCTAACCCTAACTCAAACCCTAACCCGAACCCTAACCCGAACCCTAACCCTAACTTAACCCTAACCCGAACCCGAACGCTAACCCTAACCCTAACCCTAACCCGTACCCTAACCCGAACCCGAACCCTTACCCGAACCCTAACCCTAAACTGAACCGTAACCCTAACCCGATCCCTAGTCCTAAACCGAACGCTAACCCTAACCTGAACCCTAAAAGGACCCTAAACCTAACCCTAACCCTCAGCCTAACCCGAATCCGAATTCTAACCCTAACTTAACCCTTATCCTAACCCTAACCCGAACACTAACCCTGACGTGATTTTGAACCTGAACCCTAACCTTAAACCAAACCCTAACCCTAACACTAACCCTCAGCCTAACCCGAACCCTAACCCTAACCCTAACGTGAACCCGAACCCGAATCCAAAACCTAACCCTAACCCGAACCCTAACCCGAACTCTAACCCTAACCCTAACCTAACCCTAACCCTAAACGTAACCCTAACCCTAACCCTAACCATAACCCGAACCCGAAACATAACCCTAACCCTAACCCTATCCCTAACCCTAACCCTAACGCTACCCGAACCCTAACCCTAAACCAAACCCTAATCCTAACCCTGAACCTAACCCTAACCCCAAAACGTAAAACCTGACCCTGACCCTAACCCTAAGCATGACCCTCACCCTAAACCTAACGCTGACCCTGACACTGACCCTAATCCCTAAACCCTGACCCTGATCCTAACCCTAACCCGAACCCTAACCATAACCCTAACCCTAACCCTAAAACTAACCCGACCCTAACCCTAACCCTAACCCGAACCCTAACCATAACCCGTACCGTAACCCGAACCCGAACCCGAACCCTTACCCGAAACCTAACCCTAAGCCGAACCCTAACCCGAACACTAACTCTAACCCCATCCCTAACCCGAACCAGAACCCGACGCGAACTGTCAACCGAACACGAACCCTAACCCTGACACTGACCCTGACCCTGATCCTGACCATGACCCTGACCCTAATCCTAACCCTAAACCCTAATACCTGACCCTGACCCCAAACCTAACCCTGACCCTGACCCTGACTCTAAACCCTAAACCCTGACCCTGACCCTGACCCTACCCTAACCCGAACCCTGACCGGAACCCGAACGCTAACCCTGACATGAATCTGAACCCGAACCCTAACCCTAACCCGAACCTGAATCCCTAACACGAACCCAAACCCGAACCCCTAACCCGAACCCTAACCCTAACCTGAACCCTAGCCCTAACCCGAACCCTAACCCGAACCCGAATCCTAACCAGAACTCTAACCCTAACCCTAACCATACCCGAAATATAACCCTAAACCTAACCCTAACCCGAACCCTAACCCTAACCCGTACCCTAACACGAACCCTAACCCAAAACCTAACCCTAACAGTAACCCTAACCCTAACCCTCTCCTAATCCTAACCCTTACCCTAACCCTTACTCGTACCCGAACCTGAAAAGTAACCCGAACCCTAAACCTAACACTAACCCTAACCCTCAGCCTAACACGAACCTGAACCCGAATCCTAACCGTAACCCTACTCGAAACAGAACCCTAACCCAAACCCTAACCCTAAACCGAACCATAACCCTAACCAGAACCCTAGCCCTAACCCGAACCCTAACCTTAATCCTAACCCTAACACGAAACCTAACCCTAACCCTAACCCGAACCCTAACCTGAACGCGAAGCCCTAACCTGACCCCAAACCCGAGCCCCTAACCCTAACCCTAACCCTAAACCTAACCCTAACCCGAACCCTAACCCGAACAACAATTCTAACCCTAACCCTAACCCTAACCCTAACGCTAACCCTAACCTCAGCCTAACCCTAACCCTACCCGAACCCTAACCCTAAAACAAACCCTAACCGTAAACCTAACCCTAACCTGAAGCCGAACCCTAACCCTAACCGTACCCGAACCCTAACCCTAAACCAAACCCTAAACCTAACCCTAACCCTACCCGAACCCTAACCCTAAACCAAACCCTAACCCTAAACCTAACCCGAACCCTAACCCTAACCCTCACCCGAATCCTACCACAAACCCTAACCCTAACCCTAACCCTAACATGAACAGAAACCCGAAACCTAACCCTAACCCTAACCCTAACACGAACACTAAACCTAACCCTAACCCTAACCATAACGTGAACCCTAACCCTAACCCTAACCCTAACCCGAACCCGAACCCTAACCCTAACCCAAACCCTCACCCTAACCCGAACTCTAACCCTAACCATAACCCCAACCCGAAAACTAACCCTAACAGTAACCCTATCCCGAAACCTAACCCTAACCCGAACACTAACCCAGCCCTAATCCTCACCCTAACACTAACCCTAACCCTAACAGTAACCCTAACCCTAACCCTAATCCTAAACCAAACCCTAACCCTAAACCTAACCCTAACCCTAACCCGAACCGTAACCATAACCCTAACCCTAACCTTAACCCGAAACCGAACGCTAACCGAAACCTGACCCGAACCAGAACACTAAACCTGACGCGAATTTGAACCCAAAACCTAACCTGAACCCGAACCCCGAACCCGAACCCCTAACCCTAACCCTAACCCTAACCCTACAAGAACCCTAACCCTAACCCTAAAACTAACCCTAACCCTAACCCTAACCCTAACCCTAACCCTAATCCTCACCCTAACCCTAACCCTAACCCTAACCCTAACCCTAACCCTAACAGTAACCCTAACCCTAACCCTAACCCTAATCCTAAACCAAACCCTAACCCTAAACCTAACCCTAACCCTAACCCGAACCGTAACCATAACCCTAACCCTAACCTTAACCCGAAACCGAACGCTAACCGAAACCTGACCCGAACCAGAACACTAAACCTGACGCGAATTTGAACCCAAAACCTAACCTGAACCCGAACCCCGAACCCGAACCCCTAACCCTAACCCTAACCCTAACCCTACAAGAACCCTAACCCTAACCCTAAAACTAACCCGAACACTGGCCCTAACTCAAACCCTAACCCGAACCCTAACCCTAACCCTAACCCTAACTCAAAACCTCACCCGAACCCTAACCCGAACCCGAACCCGAACCCTTCCCTAACCCTAACCCATATCCGAACCCTAACCCTAACCCTCCCCGAACCCTAACCCTAACCCAAACCCTAACCCTAACCCGAACCCTAACCCTAACCCTAACCCTAACCCGAACACTAACCCTAACCCTAACCCTAACCCTAACCCTAACCCTAACCATAACCCTAACTCTAACCCTAACCCTAACCCTAACCATAATCGGAACCCGAACACTAACCCTAACCCGAACCCTAACCCTAACGTGAACCCGAACCCGAATTCAAAACCTAACCCGAACCCTAACCCGAACTCTAACCCTAACCCTAACCTAACCCTAACACTAACCCGAACCCTAAGCCTAACCCTAACCGTAACCCTAACCCGAACGCTAACCCTAAACCGAATCGTAACCCTAACCCTAACCGTAACCATAACCCTAACCCTAACCATAACCCGAACTCGAAACCTAACCCTAACCCTAACCCTAACCCTAACGCTACCCGAACCCTAACCCTAAACCAAACCCTAACCCTAAGCCTAACCCTAACCCTAACCCTAACCCTAACTCAAACCCTAACCCGAACCGTAACCCTAACTTAACCCTAACCTGAACCCGAACGCTAACCCTAACCCTAACCCTAACCCGTACCCTAACCCGAACCCGAACCCTTACCCGAACCCTAACCCTAAACTGAACCGTAACCCTAACCCGAATCCTAGTCCTAAACCGAACGCTAACCCTAACCTGAACCCTAAAAGGACCCTAAACCTAACCCTAACCCTCAGCCTAACCCGAATCCGAATTCTAACCCTAACTTAACCCTTATCCTAACCCTAACCCGAACACTAACCCTGACGTGATTTTGAACCTGAACCCTAACCTTAAACCAAACCCTAACCCTAACACTAACCCTCAGCCTAACCCGAACCCTAACCCTAACCCTAACGTGAACCCGAACCCGAATCCAAAACCTAACCCTAACCCGAACCCTAACCCGAACTCTAACCCTAACCCTAACCTAACCCTAACCCTAAACGTAACCCTAACCCTAACCCAAACCATAACCCGAACCCGAAACATAACCCTAACCCTAACCCTATCCCTAACCCTAACCCTAACGCTACCCGAACCCTAACCCTAAACCAAACCCTAATCCTAACCCTGAACCTAACCCTAACCCCAAAACGTAAAACCTGACCCTGACCCTAACCCTAAGCATGACCCTCACCCTAAACCTAACGCTGACCCTGACACTGACCCTAATCCCTAAACCCTGACCCTGATCCTAACCCTAACCCGAACCCTAACCATAACCCTAACCCTAACCCTAAAACTAACCCGACCCTAACCCTAACCCTAACCCGAACCCTAACCATAACCCGTACCGTAACCCGAACCCGAACCCGAACCCTTACCCGAAACCTAACCCTAAGCCGAACCCTAACCCGAACACTAACTCTAACCCCATCCCTAACCCAAACCAGAACCCGACGCGAACTGTCAACCGAACACGAACCCTAACCCTGACACTGACCCTGACCCTGATCCTGACCATGACCCTGACCCTAATCCTAACCCTAAACCCTAATACCTGACCCTGACCCCAAACCTAACCCTGACCCTGACCCTGACTCTAAACCCTAAACCCTGACCCTGACCCTGACCCTACCCTAACCCGAACCCTGACCGGAACCCGAACGCTAACCCTGACATGAATCTGAACCCGAACCCTAACCCTAACCCGAACCTGAATCCCTAACACGAACCCAAACCCGAACCCCTAACCCGAACCCTAACCCTAACCCGAACCCTAGCCCTAACCCGAACCCTAACCCGAACCCGAATCCTAACCAGAACTCTAACCCTAACCCTAACCATACCCGAAATATAACCCTAAACCTAACCCTAACCCGAACCCTAACCCTAACCCGTACCCTACACGAACCCTAACCCAAAACCTAACCCTAACAGTAACCCTAACCCTAACCCTCTCCTAATCCTAACCCTTACCCTAACCCTTACTCGAACCCGAACCTGAAACGTAACCCGAACCCTAAACCTAACACTAACCCTAACCCTCAGCCTAACACGAACCTGAACCCGAATCCTAACCGTAACCCTACTCGAAACAGAACCCTAACCCAAACCCTAACCCTAAACCGAACCATAACCCTAACCAGAACCCTAGCCCTAACCCGAACCCTAACCTTAATCCTAACCCTAACACGAAACCTAACCCTAACCCTAACCCGAACCCTAACCTTAACATGAACCTGAACCCGAAACCTAACCCTAACCCTAACCCTAACACGAAAACTAACCCTAACCCTAAACCTAACCCTAACGTGAACCCTAACCCTAACCCTAACCCTAAACCAAACCCTAACCCTAACCCTAACCCTAACGCTAACGCGAACCCTAACCATAACCCTAACCCTAACCTTAACCCGAAACCGAACCCTAACCCGAACCCTAACCCTAACCCGAACCCTAACCCAAACCATAACCCTAACCCTAACCCTAAACCTGACGCTGACCCTTACCCTGACCCTAAACCCTAAACCCTGACCCTGACCCTGACCCTAACCCTAAACCGAACCCTGACCCGAACCTGAACACTAACCGTGATGCGAACTTGAACCCGAACCTGAACGCGAACCCCTAACCTGACCCCAAACCCGAACCCCTAACCCTAACCCTAACCCTAAACCTAACCCTAACCCGAACCCTAACCCGAACAACAATTCTAACCCTAACCCTAACCCTAACCCTAACGCTAACCCTAACCTCAGCCTAACCCTAACCCTACCCAAACCCTAACCCTAAAACAAACCCTAACCGTAAACCTAACCCTAACCTGAAGCCGAACCCTAACCCTAACCCTACCCGAACCCTAACCGTAAACCAAACCCTAAACCTAACCCTAACCCTACCCGAACCCTAACCCTAAACCAAACCCTAACCCTAAACCTAACCCGAACCCTAACCCTAACCCTCACCCGAATCCTACCACAAACCCTAACCCTAACCCTAACCCTAACATGAACAGAAACCCGAAACCTAACCCTAACCCTAACCATAACACGAACACTAAACTTAACCCTAACCCTAACCATAACGTGAACCCTAACCCTAACCCTAACCCTAACCCGAACCCTAACCCTAACCCGAACCCTCACCGTAACCCGAACTCTAACCCTAACCATAACCCCAACCCGAAACCTAACCCTAACAGGAACCCTATCCCGAAACCTAACCCTAACCCGAACACTAACCCAGCCCTAATCCTCACCCTAACCCTAACCCTAACCCTAACCCTAACCCTAACCCTAACAGTAACCCTAACCCTAACCCTAACCCTAATCCTAAACCAAACCCTAACCCTAAACCTAACCCTAACCCTAACCCGAACCGTAACCATAACCCTAACCCTAACCTTAACCCGAAACCGAACGCTAACCGAAACCTGACCCGAACCAGAACACTAAACCTGACGCGAATTTGAACCCAAAACCTAACCTGAACCCGAACCCCGAACCCGAACCCCTAACCCTAACCCTAACCCTAACCCTACAAGAACCCTAACCCTAACCCTAAAACTAACCCGAACCCTGGCCCTAACTCAAACCCTAACCCGAACCCTAACCCTAACCCTAACTCAAACCCTAACCCGAACCCTAACCCGAACCCGAACCCAAACCCTTCCCTAACCCTAACCCATACCCGAACCCTAACCCTAACCCTCCCCGAACCCTAACCCTAACCCAAACCCTAACCCTAACCCTAACCCGAACACTAACCCTAACCCGAACCCGAACACTAACCCTAACCCGAACCCTAACCCTAACCCTAACCCTAACCCTAACCCTAACCCTAACCCTAACTCTAACCCTAACCCTAACCCTAACCATAATCGGAACCCGAACACTAACCCTAACCCGAACCCTAACCCTAACCCTAACGTGAACCCGAACCCGAATTCAAAACCTAACCCGAACCCTAACCCGAACTCTAACCCTAACCCTAACCTAACCCTAACACTAACCCGAACCCTAAGCCTAACCCTAACCGTAACCCTAACCCGAACGCTAACCCTAAACCGAATCGTAACCCTAACCCTAACCGTAACCATAACCCTAACCCTAACCATAACCCGAACTCGAAACCTAACCCTAACCCTAACCCTAACCCTAATGCTACCCGAACCCTAACCCTAAACCAAACCCTAACCCTAAGCCTAACCCTAACCCTAACCCTAACCCTAACTCAAACCCTAACCCGAACCGTAACCCTAACTTAACCCTAACCTGAACCCGAACGCTAACCCTAACCCTAACCCTAACCCGTACCCTAACCCGAACCCGAACCCTTACCCGAACCCTAACCCTAAACTGAACCGTAACCCTAACCCGAACCCTAGTCCTAAACCGAACGCTAACCCTAACCTGAACCCTAAAAGGACCCTAAACCTAACCCTAACCCTCAGCCTAACCCGAATCCGAATTCTAACCCTAACTTAACCCTTATCCTAACCCTAACCCGAACACTAACCCTGACGTGATTTTGAACCTGAACCCTAACCTTAAACCAAACCCTAACCCTAACACTAACCCTCAGCCTAACCCGAACCCTAACCCTAACCCTAACGTGAACCCGAACCCGAATCCAAAACCTAACCCTAACCCGAACCCTAACCCGAACTCTAACCCTAACCCTAACCTAACCCTAACCCTAAACGTAACCCTAACCCTAACCCTAACCATAACCCGAACCCGAAACATAACCCTAACCCTAACCCTATCCCTAACCCTAACCCTAACGCTACCCGAACCCTAACCCTAAACCAAACCCTAATCCTAACCCTGAACCTAACCCTAACCCCAAAACGTAAAACCTGACCCTGACCCTAACCCTAAGCATGACCCTCACCCTAAACCTAACGCTGACCCTGACACTGACCCTAATCCCTAAACCCTGACCCTGATCCTAACCCTAACCCGAACCCTAACCATAACCCTAACCCTAACCCTAAAACTAACCCGACCCTAACCCTAACCCTAACCCGAACCCTAACCATAACCCGTACCGTAACCCGAACCCGAACCCGAACCCTTACCCGAAACCTAACCCTAAGCCGAACCCTAACCCGAACACTAACTCTAACCCCATCCCTAACCCAAACCAGAACCCGACGCGAACTGTCAACCGAACACGAACCCTAACCCTGACACTGACCCTGACCCTGATCCTGACCATGACCCTGACCCTAATCCTAACCCTAAACCCTAATACCTGACCCTGACCCCAAACCTAACCCTGACCCTGACCCTGACTCTAAACCCTAAACCCTGACCCTGACCCTGACCCTACCCTAACCCGAACCCTGACCGGAACCCGAACGCTAACCCTGACATGAATCTGAACCCGAACCCTAACCCTAACCCGAACCTGAATCCCTAACACGAACCCAAACCCGAACCCCTAACCCGAACCCTAACCCTAACCCGAACCCTAGCCCTAACCCGAACCCTAACCCGAACCCGAATCCTAACCAGAACTCTAACCCTAACCCTAACCATACCCGAAATATAACCCTAAACCTAACCCTAACCCGAACCCTAACCCTAACCCGTACCCTAACACGAACCCTAACCCAAAACCTAACCCTAACAGTAACCCTAACCCTAACCCTCTCCTAATCCTAACCCTTACCCTAACCCTTACTCGAACCCGAACCTGAAACGTAACCCGAACCCTAAACCTAACACTAACCCTAACCCTCAGCCTAACACGAACCTGAACCCGAATCCTAACCGTAACCCTACTCGAAACAGAACCCTAACCCAAACCCTAACCCTAAACCGAACCATAACCCTAACCAGAACCCTAGCCCTAACCCGAACCCTAACCTTAATCCTAACCCTAACACGAAACCTAACCCTAACCCTAACCCGAACCCTAACCTTAACATGAACCTGAACCCGAAACCTAACCCTAACCCTAACCCTAACACGAAAACTAACCCTAACCCTAAACCTAACCCTAACGTGAACCCTAACCCTAACCCTAACCCTAAACCAAACCCTAACCCTAACCCTAACCCTAACGCTAACGCGAACCCTAACCATAACCCTAACCCTAACCTTAACCCGAAACCGAACCCTAACCCGAACCCTAACCCTAACCCGAACCCTAACCCAAACCATAACCCTAACCCTAACCCTAAACCTGACGCTGACCCTTACCCTGACCCTAAACCCTAAACCCTGACCCTGACCCTGACCCTAACCCTAAACCGAACCCTGACCCGAACCTGAACACTAACCGTGATGCGAACTTGAACCCGAACCTGAACGCGAACCCCTAACCTGACCCCAAACCCGAACCCCTAACCCTAACCCTAACCCTAAACCTAACCCTAACCCGAACCCTAACCCGAACAACAATTCTAACCCTAACCCTAACCCTAACCCTAACGCTAACCCTAACCTCAGCCTAACCCTAACCCTACCCGAACCCTAACCCTAAAACAAACCCTAACCGTAAACCTAACCCTAACCTGAAGCCGAACCCTAACCCTAACCCTACCCGAACCCTAACCGTAAACCAAACCCTAAACCTAACCCTAACCCTACCCGAACCCTAACCCTAAACCAAACCCTAACCCTCAACCTAACCCGAACCCTAACCCTAACTCTCACCCGAATCCTACCACAAACCCTAACCCTAACCCTAACCCTAACATGAACAGAAACCCGAAACCTAACCCTAACCCTAACCATAACACGAACACTAAACTTAACCCTAACCCTAACCATAACGTGAACCCTAACCCTAACCCTAACCCTAACCCGAACCCTAACCCTAACCCGAACCCTCACCGTAACCCAAACTCTAACCCTAACCATAACCCCAACCCGAAACCTAACCCTAACAGGAACCCTATCCCGAAACCTAACCCTAACCCGAACACTAACCCAGCCCTAATCCTCACCCTAACCCTAACCCTAACCCTAACCCTAACCCTAACCCTAACAGTAACCCTAACCCTAACCCTAACCCTAACCCTCAGCCTAACCCGAATCCGAATTCTAACCCTAACTTAACCCTTATCCTAACCCTAACCCGAACACTAACCCTGACGTGATTTTGAACCTGAACCCTAACCTTAAACCAAACCCTAACCCTAACACTAACCCTCAGCCTAACCCGAACCCTAACCCTAACCCTAACGTGAACCCGAACCCGAATCCAAAACCTAACCCTAACCCGAACCCTAACCCGAACTCTAACCCTAACCCTAACCTAACCCTAACCCTAACCCGAACCCTAACCCTAACCTTAACCGTAACCCTAACCCGAACGCTAACCCTAAACCGAATCGTAACCCTAACCCTAACCGTAAGCCTAACCCTAACCCAAACCATAACCCGAACCCGAAACCTAACCCTAACCCTAACCCTAAACCTAACCCTAACCCTAACGCTACCCGAACCCTAACCCTCAACCAAACCCTAACCCTAAGCCTAACCCTAACCCTAACCCTAACTCAAACCCTAACCCGAACCCTAACCCGAACACTAACCCTAACCCTAACCCTAACTTAACCCTAACCCGAACCCGAACGCTAACCCTAACCCTAACCCGTACCCTAACCCGAACCCGAACCCTTACCCGAACCCTAACCGTAAACTGTACCGTAACCCTAACCCGAACCCTAGTCCTAAACCGAACGCTAACCCTAACCTGAACCCTAAAAGGACCCTAAACCTAACCCTAACCCTCAGCCTAACCCGAATCCGAATTCTAACCCTAACTTAACCCTTACCCTAACCCTAACCCGAACACTACCCCTGACGTGATGTTGAACCCGAACCCTAACCTTAAACCAAACCCTAACCCTAACACTAACCCTCAGCCTAACCCGAACCCTAACCCTAACCATAACCCTAACCCTAAACCTCAGCCTAACCCTAACCCTAAACCTAACCCTAACCCGAACACAAACCCTAACCCTAAGCCTAAACCGAACCCGAACCCTAAGCCTAACCCTAACCCTAATCCTAACCCTGAACCTAACCCTAACCCCAAACCCTAAAACCTGACCCTGACCCTAACCCTAACCATGACCCTCACCCTAAACCTAACGCTGACCCTGACACTGACCCTAATCCCTAAACCCTGACCCTGATCCTAACCCTAACCCGAACCCTAACCCTAACCAGAACCCTAACCCTAAGCTGAAACCTAACCCTAACCCGAACCCTAACCCTAACCCTAACCCTAAAACTAACCCGACCCTAACCCTAACCCTAACCCGAACCCTAACCATAACCCGTACCGTAACCCGAACCCGAACCCGAACCCTTACCCGAAACCTAACCCTAAGCCGAACCCTAACCCGAACACTAACCCTAACCCCATCCCTAACCCGAACCGGAACCCGACGCGAACTGTCAACCGAACACGAACCCTAACCCTGACACTGACCCTGACCCTGATCCTGACATTGACCCTGACCCTAATCCTAACCCTAAACCCTAATACCTGACCCTGACCCCAAACCTAACCCTGACCCTGACCCTGACTCTAAACCCTAAACCCTGACCCTGACCCTGACCCTACCCTAACCCGAACCCTGACCGGAACCCGAACGCTAACCCTGACATGAATCTGAACCCGAACCCTAACCCTAACCCGAACCCGAATCCCTAACACGAACCCAAACCCGAACCCCTAACCCGAACCCTAACCCTAACCCGAACCCTAGCCCTAACCCGAACCCTAACCCGAACCCGAATCCTAACCAGAACTCTAACCCTAACCCTAACCATACCCGAAATATAACCCTAAACCTAACCCTAAACCGAACCCTAACCCTAACCCATACCCTAACACGAACCCTAACCCAAAACCTAACCCTAACAGTAACCCTAACCCTAACCCTCTCCTAATCCTAACCCTTACCCTAACACTTACTCAAACCCGAACCTGAAACGTAAACCGAACCCTAAACCTAACACTAACCCTAACCCTCAGCCTAACACGAACCTGAACCCGAATCCTAACCGTAACCCTACTCGAAACAGAACCCTAACCCAAACCCTAACCCTAAACCGAACCATAACCCTAACCAGAACCCTAGCCCTAACCCGAACCCTAACCTTAATCCTAACCCTAACACGAAACCTAACCCTAACCCTAACCCGAACCCTAACCTTAACATGAACCTGAACCCGAAACCTAACCCTAACCCTAACCCTAACACGAAAACTAACCCTAACCCTAAACCTAACCCTAACGTGAACCCTAACCCTAACCCTAACCCTAAACCAAACCCTAACCCTAACCCTAACCCTAACGCTAACGCGAACCCTAACCATAACCCTAACCCTAACCTTAACCCGAAACCGAACCCTAACCCGAACCCTAACACTAACCCGAACCCTAACCCAAACCATAACCCTAACCCTAACCCTAAACCTGACCCTGACCCTTACCCTGACCCTAAACCCTAAACCGTGACCCTGACCCTGACCCTAACCCTAAACCGAACCCTGACCCGAACCTGAACACTAACCGTGATGCGAACTTGAACCCGAACCTGAACGCGAACCCCTAACCTGACCCCAAACCCGAACCCCTAACCCTAACCCTAACCCTAAACCTAACCCTAACCCGAACCCTAACCCGAACACCAATTCTAACCCTAACCCTAACCCTAACCCTAACCCTAACCTCAGCCTAACCCTAACTCTACCCGAACCCTAACCCTAAAACAAACCCTAACCGTAAACCTAACCCTAACCTGAAGCCGAACCCTAACCCTAACCCTACCCGAACCCTAACCCTAAACCAAACCCTAAACCTAACCCTAACCCTACCCGAACCCTAACCCTAAACCAAACCCTAACCCTAAACCTAATCCGAACCCTAACCCTAACCCTCACCCGAATCCTACCACAAACCCTAACCCTAACCCTAACCCTAACATGAACAGAAACCCGAAACCTAACCCTAACCCTAACCCTAACACGAACACTAAACCTAACCCTAACCCTAACCCTAACCCGAACCCTAACCCTAACCCAAACCCTCACCCTAACCCGAACTCTAACCCTAACCATAACCCCAACCCGAAACCTAACCCTAACAGTAACCCTATCCCGAAACCTAACCCTAACCCTAACCCTAATCCTAAACCAAACCCTAACCCTAAATCTAACCCTAACCCTAAACCGAACCGTAACCATAACCCTAACCCTAACCTTAACCCGAAACCGAACGCTAACCGAAACCTGACCCGAACCAGAACACTAAACCTGACGCGAATATGAACCCAAAACCTAACCCGAACTCGAACCCCGAACCCGAACCCCTAACCCTAACCCTAACGCTAACCCTACAAGAACCCTAACCCTAACCCTAAAACTAACCCGAACCCTGGCCCTAACTCAAACCCTAACCCGAACCCTAACCCTAACCCTAACCCTAACTCAAACCCTAAACCGAACCCTAACCCTAACCCGAACCCGAACCCTTCCCTAACCCTAACCCATACCCGAACCCTAACCCTATCCCTCCCCGAACCCTAACCCTAACCCTAACCCTAACCCTAACCCGAACCCTAACCGTAACCCTAACCCTAACCCGTACCCTCACCCTAACCCTAATCCCTAAACACTGACCTTGACCCTAACCCTAACCCTGACACTGACCCTGACCCTAACCCTAACCCGAACCCTGACCGGAACCTGAAGCCTAACCCTGACGCGAACCTGAACCCGAACCCAAACCCCGAACCTGAACCCGAAACCAAACCCCTAACCCTAAGCCTAACCCTAACCCGAACCCTTACATGAACCCAAACCCTAATGCGAACCCTCACCCGAACCCTAACCCGAACCCTATCCCTAAACCGAACCCGAACCTGACCCGAACCCTAATCACGAAACCTAACCCTGACCCTGACCATGACCCTGACCCTAACCCTCACCCTAAACCCTCAAACCTGACCCTGAACCTAACCTTAAACCTGACCCTGACCCTGACCCTAAACCCTAAACCCTGACACTGACCCTGACCCTCACCCTAACCCGAACCCTGACCCGAACCTGAACACTAACCCTGACGCGAACATCAACCCGAAACCTAACCCGAACCCTAACCCGAACCCTAACCCTAACCCTAACCCTCACCCGAACCCTAACACGAACGCTAACCCTAACCCTGACTCTAACACTAACATTAAACTTAACCCTAACCCGAATCTGAGCCCTAACTCTAGCCCTAACCCTATCCGAACCCTAACCCTAACCCAAACCCTAACCGTAACCCTAACCCGAACACTAACCCTAATCCTAACCCTAACCCTAACCCTAACCCTAACCCTATCCCTAACCCTAACCCTATCCGAACCCTAACCCTAACCCAACCCTAACGGTAACCCTAACCCTAACCCGAACACTAACCCTAACCCTAACCCTAACCCTAACCCTAACCGTAACCCTAACTCTAACCCTAACCCTAACCCTAACCATAATCGGAACCCGAACACTAACCCTAACCCGAACCCTAACCCTAACCCTAACGTGAACCCGAACCCGAATCCAAAACCTAACCCTAACCCGAACCCTAACCCGAACTCTAACCCTAACCCTAACCTAACCCTAACCCTAACCTGAACCCTAACACTAACCCTAACCGTAACCCTAACCCGAACGCTAACCCTAAACCGAATCATAACCCTAACCCTAACCGTAACCCTAACCCTAACCCTAACCATAACCCGAACCCGAAACCTAACCCTAACCCTAACCCTAACCCTAACGCTACCCGAACCCTAACCCTAAACCAAACCCTAACCCTAAGCCTATCCCTAACCCTAACCCTAACCCTAACTCAAACTCTAACCCGAACCCTAACCCGAACCCTAACACTAACCCTAACCCTAACTTAACCCTAACCCGAACCCGAACGCTAACCCTAACCCTAACACTAACCCGAACCCGAACCCTTACCCGAACCCTAACCCTAAACTGAACCGTAACCCTAACCCGAACCCTAGTCCTAAACCGAACGCTAACCATAACCTGAACCCTAAAAGGACCCTAAACCTAACCCTAACCCTCAGCCTAACCCGAATCCGAATTCTAACCCTAACTTAACCGTTACCCTAACCCTAACCCGAACACTAACCCTGACGTGATTTTGAACCCGAACCCTAACCTTAAACCAAACCCTAACCCTAACACTAACCCTCAGCCTAACCCGAACCCTAACCCTAACCATAACCCTAACCCTAAACCTCAGCCTAACCCTAACCCTAAACCTAACCCTAACCCGAACACAAACCCTAACCCTAAGCCTAAACCGAACCCGAACCCTAAGCCTAACCCTAACCCTAATCCTAACCCTGAACCTAACCCTAACCCCAAACCCTAAAACCTGACCCTGACCCTAACCCTAACCATGACCCTCACCCTAAACCTAACGCTGACCCTGACACTGACCCTAATCCCTAAACCCTGACCCTGATCCTAACCCTAACCCGAACCCTAACCCTAACCAGAACCCTAACCCTAAGCTGAAACCTAACCCTAACCCGAACCCTAAGCCTAACCCTAACCCTAACCCTAACCCTAAACCTAACCCGAACGCTAACCCTAACCCTAACCCTAACCCTAACCCTAACCCGAACACTAACCCTAACCCTAACCGTAATCCTAACCCTAACCCTAACCGTAACCCTAACCCTAACCCTAACCCTAACCATAATCGGAACCCGAACACTAACCCTAACCCGAACCCTAACCCTAACCCTAAAGTGAACCCGAACCCGAATCCAAAACCTACCCCTAACCCGAACCCTAAGCCGAACTCTAACCCTAACCCTAACCCTAACCCTAACCCTAACCTAACCCTAACCCGAACCCTAAACCTAACCCTAACCGTAACCCTAACCCGAACGCTAACCCTAAACCGAATCGTAACCCTAACCCTAACCGTAACCATAACCCTAACCCTAACCATAACCCGAACCCGAAACCTAACCCTAACCCTAACCCTAACCCTAACCCTAACCCTAACGCTACCCGAACCCTAACCCTAAACCAAACCCTAACCCTAAGCCTAACCCTAACCCTAACCCTAACTCAAACCCTAACCCGAACCCTAACCCTAACCCTAACCCTAACTTAACCCTAACCCGAACCCGAACGCTAACCCTAACCCTAACCCTAACCCGTACCCTAACCCGAACCCGAACCCTTACCCGAACCCTAACCCTAAACCGAACGCTAACCCTAACCTGAACCCTAAAAGGACCCTAAACCTAACCCTAACCCTCAGCCTAACCCGAATCCGAATTCTAACCCTAACTTAACCCTTACCCTAACCCTAACCCGAACACTACCCCTGACGTGATTTTGAACCCGAACCCTAACCTTAAACCAAACCCTAACCCTAACACTAACCCTCAGCCTAACCCGAACCCTAACCCTAACCATAACCCTAACCCTAAACCTCAGCCTAACCCTAACCCTAAACCTAACCCTAACCCGAACACAAACCCTAACCCTAAGCCTAAACCGAACCCGAACCCTAAGCCTAACCCTAACCCTAATCCTAACCCTGAACCTAACCCTAACCCCAAACCCTAAAACCTGACCCTGACCCTAACCCTAACCATGACCCTCACCCTAAACCTAACGCTGACCCTGACACTGACCCTAATCCCTAAACCCTGACCCTGATCCTAACCCTAACCCGAACCCTAACCCTAACCAGAACCCTAACCCTAAGCTGAAACCTAACCCTAACCCAAACCCTAACCCTAACCCTAAAACTAACCCGACCCTAACCCTAACCCTAACCCGAACCCTAACCATAACCCGTACCGTAACCCGAACCCGAACCCGAACCCTTACCCGAAACCTAACCCTAAGCCGAACCCTAACCCGAACACTAACCCTAACCCCATCCCTAACCCGAACCGGAACCCGACGCGAACTGTCAACCGAACACGAACCCTAACCCTGACACTGACCCTGACCCTGATCCTGACCATGACCCTGACCCTAATCCTAACCCTAAACCCTAATACCTGACCCTGACCCCAAACCTAACCCTGACCCTGACCCTGACTCTAAACCCTAAACCCTGACCCTGACCCTGACCCTACCCTAACCCGAACCCTGACCGGAACCCGAACGCTAACCCTGACATGAATCTGAACCCGAACCCTAACCCTAACGCGAACCCGAATCCCTAACACGAACCCAAACCCGAACCCCTAACCCGAACCCTAACCCTAACCCGAACCCTAGCCCTAACCCGAACCCTACCCGAACCCGAATCCTAACCAGAACTCTAACCCTAACCCTAACCATACCCGAAATATAACCCTAAACCTAACCCTAACCCGAACCCTAACCCTAACCCGTACCCTAACACGAACCCTAACCGAAAACCTAACCCTAACAGTAACCCTAACCCTAACCCTCTCCTAATCCTAACCCTTACCCTAACCCTTACTCGAACCCGAACCTGAAACGTAACCCGAACCCTAAACCTAACACTAACCCTAACCCTCAGCCTAACACGAACCTGAACCCGAATCCTAACCGTAACCCTACTCGAAACAGAACCCTAACCCAAACCCTAACCCTAAACCGAACCATAACCCTAACCAGAACCCTAGCCCTACCCGAACCCTAACCTTAATCCTAACCCTAACACGAAACCTAACCCTAACCCTAACCCGAACCCTAACCTTAACATGAACCTGAACCCGAAACCTAACCCTAACCCTAACCCTAACACGAAAACTAACCCTAAACCTAACCCTAACGTGAACCCTAACCCTAACCCTAACCCTAAACCAAACCCTAACCCTAACCCTAACCCTAACGCTAACGCGAACCCTAACCATAACCCTAACCCTAACCTTAACCCGAAACCGAACCCTAACCCGAACCCTAACCCTAACCCGAACCATAACCCTAACCCTAACCCTAAACCTGACCCTGACCCTTACCCTGACCCTAAACCCTAAACCGTGACCCTGACCCTGACCCTAACCCTAAACCGAACCCTGACCCGAACCTGAACACTTACCGTGATGCGAACTTGAACCCGAACCTGAACGTGAACCCCTAACCTGACCCCAAACCCGAACCCCTAACCCTAACCCTAACCCTAAACCTAACCCTAACCCGAACCCTAACCCGAGCACCAATTCTAACCCTAACCCTAACCCTAACGCTAACCCTAACCTCAGCCTAACCCTAACCCTAACCGAACCCTAACCCTAAAACAAACCCTAACCGTAAACCTAACCCTAACCTGAAGCCGAACCCTAACCCTAACCCTACCCGAACCCTAACCCTAACCCTAAACCAAACCCTAAACCTAACCCTAACCCTACCCGAACCCTAACCCTAAACCAAACCCTAACCCTAAACCTAACCCGAACCCTAACCCTAACCCTCACCCGAATCCTACCACAAACCCTAACCCTAACCCTAACCCTAACATGAACAGAAACCCGAAACCTAACCCTAACCCTAACCCTAACCCGAACCCTAACCCTAACCCGAACCCTCACCCTAACCCGAACTCTAACCCTAACCATAACCCCAACCCGAAACCTAACCCTAACAGTAACCCTATCCCGAAACCTAACCCTAACCCGAACACTAACCCTAACCCTAATCCTCACCCTAACCCTAACCCTAACCCTAACCCTAACCCTAATCCTAAACCAAACCCTAACCCTAACAGTAACCCTAACCCTAACCCTAACCTTAACCCGAAACCGAACGCGAACCGAAACCTGACCCGAACCAGAACACTAAACCTGACGTGAATTTGAACCCAAAACCTAACCCGAACCCGAACCCCGAAACCGAACCCCTAACCCTAACCCTAACCCTAACCCTACAAGAACCCTAACCCTAACCCTAAAACTAACCCGAACCCTGGCCCTAACTCAAACCCTAACCCGAACCCTAACCCTAACCCTAACTCAAACCCTAAACCGAACCCTAACCCTAACCCGAACCCGAACCCTTCCCTAACCCTAACCCATACCCGAACCCTAACCCTAACCCTCCCCGAACCCTAACCCTAACCCAAACCCTAACCCTAACCCTAACCCGAACACTAACCCTAACCCTAACCGTAATCCTAACCCTAACCTTAACCGTAACCCTAACTCTAACCCTAACCCTAACCCTAACCATAATCGGAACCCGAACACTAACCCTAACCCGAACCCTAACCCTAACCCTAACGTGAACCCGAACCCGAATCCAAAACCTACCCCTAACCCGAACCCTAACCCGAACTCTAACCCTAACCCTAACCCTAACCCTAATCTAACCCTAACCCGAACCCTAACCCTAACCCTAACCGTAACCCTAACCCGAACGCTAACCCTAAACCGAATCGTAACCCTAACCCTAACCGTAACCATAACCCTAACCCTAACCATAACCCGAACCCGAAACCTAACCCTAACCCTAACCCTAACCCTAACCCTAACGCTACCCGAACCCTAACCCTAAACCAAACCCTAACCCTAAGCCTAACCCTAACCCTAACCCTAACCCTAACTCAAACCCTAACCCGAACCCTAACCCTAACCCTAACCCTAACTTAACCCTAACCCGAACCCGAACGCTAACCCTAACCCTAACCCTAACCCGTACCCTAACCCGAACCCGAACCCTTACCCGAACCCTAACCATAAACTGAACCGTAACCCTAACCCGAACCCTACTCCTAAACCGAACGCTAACCCTAACCTGAACCCTAAAAGGACCCTAAACCTAACCCTAACCCTCAGCCTAACCCGAATCCGAATTCTAACCCTAACTTAACCCTTACCCTAACCCTAACCCGAACACTAACCCTGACGTGAACTTGAACCCGAACCCTAACCTTAAACCAAACCCTAACCCTAACACTAACCCTCAGCCTAACCTGAACCCTAACCCTAACCATAACCCTAACCCTAACCCGAACCCTAACCCTAACCCTAACCCTAACCCCAAACTCGATCCCTAACCCTAACCCTAACCCTAACCCTAACCCTAACCCTAACCTTAACCCGAAACCGAACGCTAACCGAAACCTGACCCGAACCAGAACACTAAACCTGACGCGAATTTGAACCCAAAACCTAAGCTGAACCCGAACCCCGACACCGAACCCCTAACCCTAACCCTAACCCTAACCCTACAAGAACCCTAACCCTAACCCAAACCCTAACCCTAACCCGAAACCTAACCCTAACCCTAACCCTATCCGAACCCTAACCCTAACCCTAACCCTAACTCAAACCCTAAACCGAACCCTAACCCTAACCCGAACCCGAACCCTTCCCTAACCCTAACCCATACCCGAACCCTAACCCTAACCCTCCCCGAACCCTAACCCTAACCCAAACCCTAACCCTAACCCTAACCCGAACACTAACCCTAACCCTAACCGTAATCCTAACCCTAACCCTAACCGTAACCCTAACTCTAACCCTAACCCTAACCCTAACCATAATCGGAACCCGAACACTAACCCTAACCCGAACCCTAACCCTAACCCTAACGTGAACCCGAACCCGAATCCAAAACCTACCCCTAACCCGAACCCTAACCCGAACTCTAACCCTAACCCTAACCCTAACCCTAATCTAACCCTAACCCGAACCCTAACCCTAACCCTAACCGTAACCCTAACCCGAACGCTAACCCTAAACCGAATCGTAACCCTAACCCTAACCGTAACCATAACCCTAACCCTAACCATAACCCGAACCCGAAACCTAACCCTAACCCTAACCCTAACCCTAACCCTAACGCTACCCGAACCCTAACCCTAAACCAAACCCTAACCCTAAGCCTAACCCTAACCCTAACCCTAACCCTAACTCAAACCCTAACCCGAACCCTAACCCTAACCCTAACCCTAACTTAACCCTAACCCGAACCCGAACGCTAACCCTAACCCTAACCCTAACCCGTACCCTAACCCGAACCCGAACCCTTACCCGAACCCTAACCATAAACTGAACCGTAACCCTAACCCGAACCCTAGTCCTAAACCGAACGCTAACCCTAACCTGAACCCTAAAAGGACCCTAAACCTAACCCTAACCCTCAGCCTAACCCGAATCCGAATTCTAACCCTAACTTAACCCTTACCCTAACCCTAACCCGAACACTAACCCTGACGTGAACTTGAACCCGAACCCTAACCTTAAACCAAACCCTAACCCTAACACTAACCCTCAGCCTAACCCGAACCCTAACCCTAACCATAACCCTAACCCTAACCCGAACCCTAACCCTAACCCTAACCCCAAACTCGATCCCTAACCCTAACCCTAACCCTAACCCTAAGCCGAACCCTAACCCTAACCCTAACCCTAACCCTAACCCTAACCTTAACCCGAAACCGAACGCTAACCGAAACCTGACCCGAACCAGAACACTAAACCTGACGCGAATTTGAACCCAAAACCTAAGCTGAAACCGAACCCCGACACCGAACCCCTAACCCTAACCCTAACCCTAACCCTACAAGAACCCTAACCCTAACCCAAACCCTAACCCTAACCCGAAACCTAACCCTAACCCTAACCCTAACCCGAACACTAACCCTAACCCTAACCCTAACCCTAACCGAACACTAACCGTAACCCTAACTCTAACCCTAACCTTAACCCTAACCATAATCGGAACCCGAACACTAACCCTAACCCGAACCCTAACCCTAACCCTAACGTGAACCCGAACCCGAATTCAAAACCTAACCCGAACCCTAACCCGAACTCTAACCCTAACCCTAACCTAACCCTAACCCTAACCCGAACCCTAACCCTAACCCTAACCGTAACCCTAACCCTAACCCGAACGCTAACCCTAAACCGAATCGTAACCCTAACCCTAACCGTAACCCTAACCCTAACCCTAACCATAACCCGAACTCGAAACCTAACCCTAACCCTAACCCTAACCCTAACCCTAACCCTAATGCTACCCGAACCCTAACCCTAAACCAAACCCTAACCCTAAGCCTAACCCTAACCCTAACCCTAACCCTAACCCTAACTCAAACCCTAAACCGAACCCTAACCCGAACCCTAACCCTAACTTAACCCTAACCGGAACCCGAACACTAACCCTAACCCTAACCCTAACCCGTACCCTAACCCGAACCCGAACCCTTACCCGAACCCTAACCCTAAACTGAACCGTAACCCTAACCCGAACCCTAGTCCTAAACCGAACGCTAACCCTAACCTGAACCCTAAAAGGACACTAAACCTAACCCTAACCCTCAGCCTAACCCGAATCCGAATTCTAACCCTAACTTAACCCTTATCCTAACCCTAACCCGAACACTAACCCTGACGTGATTTTGAACCTGAACCCTAACCTTAAACCAAACCCTAACCCTAACACTAACCCTCAGCCTAACCCGAACCCTAACCCTAACCCTAACCCTAACCCTAAACCTCAGCCTAACCCTAACCCTAAACCTAACCCTAACCCGAACACAAACCCTAACCCTAAGCCTAAACCGAACCCGAACCCTAACCCTAACCCTAACCCTAATCCTAACCCTGAACCTAACCCTAACCCCAAACCGTAAAACCTGACCCTGACCCTAACCCTAAGCATGACCCTCACCCTAAACCTAACGCTGACCCTGACACTGACCCTAATCCCTAAACCCTGACCCTGATCCTAACCCTAACCCGAACCCTAACCCTAACCCGAACCCTAACCCTAAGCTGAAACCTAACCCTAACCCGAACCCTAACCATAACCCTAACCTAACCCTAAAACTAACCCGACCCTAACCCTAACCCTAACCCAAACCCTAACCATAACCCGTACCGTAACCCGAACCCGAACCCGAACCCTTACCCGAAACCTAACCCTAAGCCGAACCCTAACCCGAACACTAACCCTAACCCCATCCCTAACCCGAACCGGAACCCGACGCGAACTGTCAACCGAACACGAACCCTAACCCTGACACTGACCCTGACCCTGATCCTGACCATGACCCTGACCCTAATCCTAACCCTAAACCCTAATACCTGACCCTGACCCCAAACCTAACCCTGACCCTGACCCTGACTCTAAACCCTAAACCCTGACCCTGACCCTGACCCTACCCTAACCCGAACCCTGACCGGAACCCGAACGCTAACCCTGACATGAATCTGAACCCGAACCCTAACCCTAACGCGAACCCGAATCCCTAACACGAACCCAAACCCGAACCCCTAACCCGAACCCTAACCCTAACCCGAACCCTAGCCCTAACCCGAACCCTAACCCGAACCCGAATCCTAACCAGAACTCTAACCCTAACCCTAACCATACCCGAAATATAACCCTAAACCTAACCCTAACCCGAACCCTAACCCTAACCCGTACCCTAACACGAACCCTAACCCAAAACCTAACCCTAACAGTAACCCTAACCCTAACCCTCTCCTAATCCTAACCCTTACCCTAACCCTTACTCGAACCCGAACCTGAAACGTAACCCGAACCCTAAACCTAACACTAACCCTAACCCTCAGCCTAACACGAACCTGAACCCGAATCCTAACCGTAACCCTACTCGAAACAGGACCCTAACCCAAACCCTAACCCTAAACCGAACCATAACCCTAACCAGAACCCTAGCCCTAACCCGAACCCTAACCTTAATCCTAACCCTAACACGAAACCTAACCCTAACCCTAACCCGAACCCTAACCTTAACATGAACCTGAACCCGAAACCTAACCCTAACCCTAACCCTAACACGAAAACTAACCCTAACCCTAAACCTAACCCTAACGTGAACCCTAACCCTAACCCTAACCCTAAACCAAACCCTAACCCTAACCCTAACCCTAACGCTAACGCGAACCCTAACCATAACCCTAACCCTAACCTTAACCCGAAACCGAACCCTAACCCGAACCCTAACCCTAACCCGAACCATAACCCTAACCCTAACCCTAAACCTGACGCTGACCCTTACCTTGACCCTAAACCCTAAACCCTGACCCTGACCCTGACCCTAACCCTAAACCGAACCCTGACCCGAACCTGAACACTAACCGTGATGCGAACTTGAACCCGAACCTGAACGCGAACCCCTAACCTGACCCCAAACCCGAACCCCTAACCCTAACCCTAAACCTAACCCTAACCCTAACCCTAACCCTAAACCTAACCCTAACCCGAACCCTAACCCGAACACCAATTCTAACCCTAACCCTAACCCTAACGCTAACCCTAACCTCAGCCTAACCCTAACCCTACCCGAACCCTAACCCTAAAACAAACCCTAACCGTAAACCTAACCCTAACCTGAAGCCGAACCCTAACCCTAACCCTACCCGAACCCTAACCCTAACCCTAAACCAAACCCTAAACCTAACCCTAACCCTACCCGAACCCTAACCCTAAACCAAACCCTAACCCTAAACCTAACCCGAACCCTAACCCTAACCCTCACCCGAATCCTACCACAAACCCTAACCCTAACCCTAACCCTAACATGAACAGAAACCCGAAACCTAACCCTAATCCTAACCCTAACCCGAACCCTAACCCTAACCCGAACCCTCACCCTAACCCGAACTCTAACCCTAACCATAACCCCAACCCGAAACCTAACCCTAACAGTAACCCTATCCCGAAACCTAACCCTAACCCGAACACTAACCCTAACCCTAATCCTCACCCTAACCCTAACCCTAACCCTAACCCTAACCCTAATCCTAAACCAAACCCTAACCCTAACAGTAACCCTAACCCTAACCCTAACCTTAACCCGAAACCGAACGCGAACCGAAACCTGACCCGAACCAGAACACTAAACCTGACGCGAATTTGAACCCAAAACCTAACCCGAACCCGAACCCCGAAACCGAACCCCTAACCCTAACCCTAACCCTAACCCTACAAGAACCCTAACCCTAACCCTAAAACTAACCCGAACCCTGGCCCTAACTCAAACCCTAACCCGAACCCTAACCCTAACCCTAACTCAAACCCTAAACCGAACCCTAACCCTAACCCGAACCCGAACCCTTCCCTAACCCTAACCCATACCCGAACCCTAACCCTAACCCTCCCCGAACCCTAACCCTAACCCAAACCCTAACCCTAACCCTAACCCGAACACTAACCCTAACCCTAACCGTAATCCTAACCCTAACCCTAACCGTAACCCTAACTCTAACCCTAACCCTAACCCTAACCATAATCGGAACCCGAACACTAACCCTAACCCGAACCCTAACCCTAACCCTAACGTGAACCCGAACCCGAATCCAAAACCTACCCCTAACCCGAACCCTAACCCGAACTCTAACCCTAACCCTAACCCTAACCCTAATCTAACCCTAACCCGAACCCTAACCCTAACCGTAACCCTAACCCGAACGCTAACCCTAAACCGAATCGTAACCCTAACCCTAACCGTAACCATAACCCTAACCCTAACCATAACCCGAACCCGAAACCTAACCCTAACCCTAACCCTAACCCTAACCCTAACGCTACCCGAACCCTAACCCTAAACCAAACCCTAACCCTAAGCCTAACCCTAACCCTAACCCTAACCCTAACTCAAACCCTAACCCGAACCCTAACCCTAACCCTAACCCTAACTTAACCCTAACCCGAACCCGAACGCTAACCCTAACCCTAACCCTAACCCGTACCCTAACCCGAACCCGAACCCTTACCCGAACCCTAACCATAAACTGAACCGTAACCCTAACCCGAACCCTAGTCCTAAACCGAACGCTAACCCTAACCTGAACCCTAAAAGGACCCTAAACCTAACCCTAACCCTCAGCCTAACCCGAATCCGAATTCTAACCCTAACTTAACCCTTACCCTAACCCTAACCCGAACACTAACCCTGACGTGAACTTGAACCCGAACCCTAACCTTAAACCAAACCCTAACCCTAACACTAACCCTCAGCCTAACCCGAACCCTAACCCTAACCATAACCCTAACCCTAACCCGAACCCTAACTCTAACCCTAACCCCAAACTCGATCCCTAACCCTAACCCTAACCCTAACCCTAAGCCGAACCCTAACCCTAACCCTAACCCTAACCCTAACCCTAACCTTAACCCGAAACCGAACGCTAACCGAAACCTGACCCGAACCAGAACACTAAACCTGACGCGAATTTGAACCCAAAACCTAAGCTGAACCCGAACCCCGACACCGAACCCCTAACCCTAACCCTAACCCTAACCCTACAAGAACCCTAACCCTAACCCAAACCCTAACCCTAACCCGAAACCTAACCCTAACCCTAACCCTATCCGAACCCTAACCCTAACCCTAACCCTAACTCAAACCCTAAACCGAACCCTAACCCTAACCCGAACCCGAACCCTTCCCTAACCCTAACCCATACCCGAACCCTAACCCTAACCCTCCCCGAACCCTAACCCTAACCCAAACCCTAACCCTAACCCTAACCCGAACACTAACCCTAACCCTAACCGTAATCCTAACCCTAACCCTAACCGTAACCCTAACTCTAACCCTAACCCTAACCCTAACCATAATCGGAACCCGAACACTAACCCTAACCCGAACCCTAACCCTAACCCTAACGTGAACCCGAACCCGAATCCAAAACCTACCCCTAACCCGAACCCTAACCCGAACTCTAACCCTAACCCTAACCCTAACCCTAATCTAACCCTAACCCGAACCCTAACCCTAACCCTAACCGTAACCCTAACCCGAACGCTAACCCTAAACCGAATCGTAACCCTAACCCTAACCGTAACCATAACCCTAACCCTAACCATAACCCGAACCCGAAACCTAACCCTAACCCTAACCCTAACCCTAACCCTAACGCTACCCGAACCCTAACCCTAAACCAAACCCTAACCCTAAGCCTAACCCTAACCCTAACCCTAACTCAAACCCTAACCCGAACCCTAACCCTAACCCTAACCCTAACTTAACCCTAACCCGAACCCGAACGCTAACCCTAACCCTAACCCTAACCCGTACCCTAACCCGAACCCGAACCCTTACCCGAACCCTAACCATAAACTGAACCGTAACCCTAACCCGAACCCTAGTCCTAAACCGAACGCTAACCCTAACCTGAACCCTAAAAGGACCCTAAACCTAACCCTAACCCTCAGCCTAACCCGAATCCGAATTCTAACCCTAACTTAACCCTTACCCTAACCCTAACCCGAACACTAACCCTGACGTGAACTTGAACCCGAACCCTAACCTTAAACCAAACCCTAACCCTAACACTAACCCTCAGCCTAACCCGAACCCTAACCCTAACCATAACCCTAACCCTAACCCGAACCCTAACCCGAACCCTAACCCCAAACTCGATCCCTAACCCTAACCCTAACCCTAACCCTAAGCCGAACCCTAACCCTAACCCTAACCCTAACCCTAACCCTAACCTTAACCCGAAACCGAACGCTAACCGAAACCTGACCCGAACCAGAACACTAAACCTGACGCGAATTTGAACCCAAAACCTAAGCTGAACCCGAACCCCGACACCGAACCCCTAACCCTAACCCTAACCCTAACCCTACAAGAACCCTAACCCTAACCCAAACCCTAACCCTAACCCGAAACCTAACCCTAACCCTAACCCTATCCGAACCCTAACCCTAACCCTAACCCTAACCCTAACCTTAACCCGAAACCGAACGCTAACCGAAACCTGACCCGAACCAGAACACTAAACCTGACGCGAATTTGAACCCAAAACCTAACCTGAACCCGAACCCCGACACCGAACCCCTAACCCTAACCCTAACCCTCACCCTACAAGAACCCTAACCCTAACCCTAAAACTAACCCGAACCCTGGCCCTAACTCAAACCCTAACCCGAACCCTAACCCTAACCCTAACCCTAACTCAAACCCTAACCCGAACCCTAACCCTAACCCGAACCCGAACCCTTCCCTAACCCTAACCCATACCCGAACCCTAACCCTAACCGTCCCCGAACCCTAACCCTAACCCAAACCCTAACCCTAACCCGAAACCTAACCCTAACCCTAACCCTAACCCGAACACTAACGCTAACCCTAACCCTAACCCTAACCCTAACACTAACCGTAACCCTAACTCTAACCCTAACCCTAACCCTAACCATAATCGGAACCCGAACACTAACCCTAACCCGAACCCTAACCCTAACCCTAACGTGAACCCGAACCCGAATTCAAAACCTAACCCGAACCCTAACCCAAACTCTAACCCTAACCCTAACCTAACCCTAACCCTAACCCGAACCCTAACCCTAACCCTAACCGTAACCCTAACCCGAACGCTAACCCTAAACCGAATCGTAACCCTAACCCTAACCGTAACCCTAACCCTAACCCTAACCATAATCCGAACTCGAAACCTAACCCTAACCCTAACCCTAACCCTAACCCTAACCCTAATGCTACCCGAACCCTAACCCTAAACCAAACCCTAACCCTAAGCCTAACCCTAACCTAACCCTAACCCTAACCCTAACTCAAACCCTAACCCGAACCCTAACCCGAACCCTAACCCTAACTTAACCCTAACCGGAACCCGAACACTAACCCTAACCCTAACCCTAACCCGTACCCTAACCCGAACCCGAACCCTTACCCGAACCCTAACCCTAAACTGAACCGTAACCCTAACCCGAACCCTAGTCCTAAACCGAACGCTAACCCTAACCTGAACCCTAAAAGGACACTAAACCTAACCCTAACCCTCAGCCTAACCCGAATCCGAATTCTAACCCTAACTTAACCCTTATCCTAACCCTAACCCGAACACTAACCCTGACGTGATTTTGAACCTGAACCCTAACCTTAAACCAAACCCTAACCCTAACACTAACCCTCAGCCTAACCCGAACCCTAACCCTAACCCTAACCCTAACCCTAAACCTCAGCCTAACCCTAACCCTAAACCTAACCCTAACCCGAACACAAACCCTAACCCTAAGCCTAAACCGAACCCGAACCCTAACCCTAACCCTAACCCTAATCCTAACCCTGAACCTAACCCTAACCCCAAACCGTAAAACCTGACCCTGACCCTAACCCTAAGCATGACCCTCACCCTAAACCTAACGCTGACCCTGACACTGACCCTAATCCCTAAACCCTGACCCTGATCCTAACCCTAACCCGAACCCTAACCCTAACCCGAACCCTAACCCTAAGCTGAAACCTAACCCTAACCCGAACCCTAACCATAACCCTAACCTAACCCTAAAACTAACCCGACCCTAACCCTAACCCTAACCCAAACCCTAACCATAACCCGTACCGTAACCCGAACCCGAACCCGAACCCTTACCCGAAACCTAACCCTAAGCCGAACCCTAACCCGAACACTAACCCTAACCCCATCCCTAACCCGAACCGGAACCCGACGCGAACTGTCAACCGAACACGAACCCTAACCCTGACACTGACCCTGACCCTGATCCTGACCATGACCCTGACCCTAATCCTAACCCTAAACCCTAATACCTGACCCTGACCCCAAACCTAACCCTGACCCTGACCCTGACTCTAAACCCTAAACCCTGACCCTGACCCTGACCCTACCCTAACCCGAACCCTGACCGGAACCCGAACGCTAACCCTGACATGAATCTGAACCCGAACCCTAACCCTAACGCGAACCCGAATCCCTAACACGAACCCAAACCCGAACCCCTAACCCGAACCCTAACCCTAACCCGAACCCTAGCCCTAACCCGAACCCTAACCCGAACCCGAATCCTAACCAGAACTCTAACCCTAACCCTAACCATACCCGAAATATAACCCTAAACCTAACCCTAACCCGAACCCTAACCCTAACCCGTACCCTAACACGAACCCTAACCCAAAACCTAACCCTAACAGTAACCCTAACCCTAACCCTCTCCTAATCCTAACCCTTACCCTAACCCTTACTCGAACCCGAACCTGAAACGTAACCCGAACCCTAAACCTAACACTAACCCTAACCCTCAGCCTAACACGAACCTGAACCCGAATCCTAACCGTAACCCTACTCGAAACAGGACCCTAACCCAAACCCTAACCCTAAACCGAACCATAACCCTAACCAGAACCCTAGCCCGAACCTGAACCCTAACCTTAATCCTAACCCTAACACGAAACCTAACCCTAACCCTAACCCGAACCCTAACCTTAACATGAACCTGAACCCGAAACCTAACCCTAACCCTAACCCTAACACGAAAACTAACCCTAACCCTAAACCTAACCCTAACGTGAACCCTAACCCTAACCCTAACCCTAAACCAAACCCTAACCCTAACCCTAACCCTAACGCTAACGCGAACCCTAACCATAACCCTAACCCTAACCTTAACCCGAAACCGAACCCTAACCCGAACCCTAACCCTAACCCGAACCATAACCCTAACCCTAACCCTAAACCTGACGCTGACCCTTACCCTGACCCTAAACCCTAAACCCTGACCCTGACCCTGACCCTAACCCTAAACCGAACCCTGACCCGAACCTGAACACTAACCGTGATGCGAATTTGAACCCGAACCTGAACGCGAACCCCTAACCTGACCCCAAACCCGAACCCCTAACCCTAACCCTAAACCTAACCCTAACCCGAACCCTAACCCGAACACCAATTCTAACCCTAACCCTAACCCTAACCCTAACCCTAACCTCAGCCTAACCCTAACCCTACCCGAACCCTAACCCTAAAACAAACCCTAACCGTAAACCTAACCCTAACCTGAAGCCGAACCCTAACCCTAACCCTACCCGAACCCTAACCCTAAACCAAACACTAAACCTAACCCTAACCCTACCCGAACCCTAACCCTAAACCAAACCCTAACCCTAAACCTAACCCGAACCCTAACCCTAACCCTCACCCGAATCCTACCACAAACCCTAACCCTAACCCTAACCCTAACATGAACAGAAACCCGAAACCTAACCCTAACCCTAACCCTAACACGAACACTAAACCTAACCCTAACCTTACCATAAAGTGAACCCTAACCCTAACCCTAACCCGAACCCGAACCCTAACAGTAACCCTAACCCTAACCCTAACCCTAACCCTAATCCTAAACCAAACCCTAACCCTAAACCTAACCCTAACCCTAACCCGAACCGTAACCATAACCCTAACCCTAACCTTAACCCGAAACCGAACGCTAACCGAAACCTGACCCGAACCAGAACACTAAACCTGACGCGAATTTGAACCCAAAACCTAACCCGAACCCGAACCCCGAACCCGAACCCCTAACCCTAACCCTAACCCTACAAGAACCCTAACCCTAACCATAAAACTAACCCGAACCCTGGCCCTAACTCAAACCCTAACCCGAACCCTAACCCTAACCCTAACCCTAACTCAAACCCTAACCCGAACCCTAACCCTAACCCGAACCCGAACCCTTCCCTAACCCTAACCCATACCCGAACCCTAACCCTAACCCTCCCCGAACCCTAACCCTAACCCAAACCCTAACCCTAACCCGAACCCTAACCGTAACCCTAACCCTAACCCTAACCCGTACCCTCACCCTAACCCTAATCCCTAAACACTGACCTTGACCCTAACCCTAACCCTGACACTGACCCTGACCCTAACCCTAACCCGAACCCTGACCGGAACCTGAAGCCTAACCCTGACGCGAACCTGAACCCGAACCCAAAACCCGAACCTGAACCCGAAACCAAACCCCTAACCCTAAGCCTAAACCTAACCCGAACCCTTACATGAACCCAAACCCTAATGCGAACCCTCACCCGAACCCTAACCCGAACCCTATCCCTAAACCGAACCCGAACCTGACCCGAACCCTAATCACGAAACCTAACCCTGACCCTGACCATGACCCTGACCCTAACCCTCACCCTAAACCCTCAAACCTGACCCTGAACCTAACCTTAAACCTGACCCTGACCCTGACCCTAAACCCTAAACCCTGACACTGACCCTGACCCTCACCCTAACCCGAACCCTGACCCGAAACTGAACACTAACCCTGACGCGAACATCAACCCGAAACCTAACCCGAACCCTAACCCGAACCCTAACCCTAACCCTCACCCGAACCCTAACACGAACGCTAACCCTAACCCTGACTCTAACACTGACATTAAACTTAACCCTAACCCGAATCTGAGCCCTAACTCTAACCCTAACCCT
Source organism: Ursus americanus (assembly GCF_024610735.1). Lineage (NCBI taxonomy): Eukaryota > Metazoa > Chordata > Mammalia > Carnivora > Ursidae > Ursus > Ursus americanus. The sequence goes on along the minus strand of NC_142131.1, from coordinate 90,287,197 downwards.
ATCCGAACCCTAACCCTAACCCAAACCCTAACCGTAACCCTAACCCGAACACTAACCCTAATCCTAACCCTAACCCTAACCCTAACCCTAAACCTATCCCTAACCCTAACCCTATCCGAACCCTAACCCTAACCCAAACCCTAACGGTAACCCTAACCCTAACCCGAACACTAACCCTAACCGTAACCCTAACTCTAACCCTAACCCTAACCCTAACCATAATCGGAACCCGAACACTAACCCTAACCCGAACCCTAACCCTAACCCTAACGTGAACCCGAACCCGAATCCAAAACCTAACCCTAACCCGAACCCTAACCCGAACTCTAACCCTAACCCAAACCCTAACCCTAACCCTAACCTAACCCTAACCCTAACCCTAACCCTAACCCTAACACTAACGCTACCCGAACCCGAACCCTAAACCAAACCCTAACCCTAAGCCTAACCCTTACCCTAACCCTAACCCTAACTCAAACCCTAACCCGAACCCTAACCCGAACCCTAACACTAACCCTAACCCTAACTTAACCCTAACCCGAACCCGAACGCTAACCCTAACCCTAACCCTAACCCGTACCCGAACCCGAACCCGAACCCTTACCCGAACCCTAACCCTAAACTGAACCGTAACCCTAACCCGAACCCTAGTCCTAAACCGAACGCTAACCCTAACCTGAACCCTAAAAGGACCCTAAACCTAACCCTAACCCTCAGCCTAACCCGAATCCGAATTCTAACCCTAACTTAACCCTTACCCTAACCCTAACCCGAACACTACCCCTGACGTGATTTTGAACCCGAACCCTAACCTTAAACCAAACCCTAACCCTAACACTAACCCTCAGCCTAACCCGAACCCTAACCCTAACCATAACCCTAACCCTAAACCTCAGCCTAACCCTAACCCTAAACCTAACCCTAACCCGAACACAAACCCTAACCCTAAGCCTAAACCGAACCCGAACCCTAAGCCTAACCCTAACCCTAATCCTAACCCTGAACCTAACCCTAACCCCAAACCCTAAAACCTGACCCTGACCCTAACCCTAAGCATGACCCTCACCCTAAACCTAACGCTGACCCTGACACTGACCCTAATCCCTAAACCCTGACCCTGATCCTAACCCTAACCCGAACCCTAACCCTAACCAGAACCCTAACCCTAAGCTGAAACCTAACCCTAACCCGAACCCTAACCCTAACCCTAACCCTAACCCTAAAACTAACCCGACCCTAACCCTAACCCTAACCCGAACCCTAACCATAACACGTACCGTAACCCGAACCCGAACCCGAACCCTTACCCGAAACCTAACCCTAAGCCGAACCCTAACCCGAACACTAACCCTAACCCCATCCCTAACCCGAACCGGAACCCGACGCGAACTGTCAACCGAACACGAACCCTAACCCTGACACTGACCCTGACCCTGATCCTGACCATGACCCTGACCCTAATCCTAACCCTAAACCCTAATACCTGACCCTGACCCCAAACCTAACCCTGACCCTGACCCTGACTCTAAACCCTAAACCCTGACCCTGACCCTGACCCTACCCTAACCCGAACCCTGACCGGAACCCGAACGCTAACCCTGACATGAATCTGAACCCGAACCCTAACCCTAACCCGAACCCCTAACCCTAACCCTAACCCTAAACCTAACCCTAACCCGAACCCTAACCCGAACACCAATTCTAACCCTAACCCTAACCCTAACCCTAACATGAACAGAAACCCGAAACCTAACCCTAACCCTAACCCTAACACAAACACTAAACCTAACCCTAACCCTAACCATAACGTGAACCCTAACCCTAACCCTAACCCTAACCCGAACCCTAACCCTAACCCGAACCCTCACCCTAACCCGAACTCTAACCCTAACCATAACCCCAACCCGAAACCTAACCCTAACAGTAACCCTATCCCGAAACCTAACCCTAACCCGAACACTAACCCTAACCCTAATCCTCACCCTAACCCTAACCCTAACCCTAACCCTAACAGTAACCCTAACCCTAACCCTAACCCTAACCCTAATCCTAAACCAAACCCTAACCCTAAACCTAACCCTAACCCTAACCCGAACCATAACCATAACCCTAACCCTAACCTTAACCCGAAACCGAACGCTAACCGAAACCTGACCCGAACCAGAACACTAAACCTGACGCGAATTTGAACCCAAAACCTAACCCGAACCCGAACCCCGAACCCGAACCCCTAACCCTAACCCTAACCCTAACCCTACAAGAACCCTAACCCTAACCCTAAAACTAACCCGAACCCTGGCCCTAACTCAAACCCTAACCCGAACCCTAACCCTAACTCAAACCCTAACCCGAACCCTAACCCTAACCCGAACCCGAACCCTTCCCTAACCCTAACCCATACCCGAACCCTAACCCTAACCCTCCCCGAACCCTAACCCTAACCCGAACCCTAACCCTAACCCGAACCCTAACCGTAACCCTAACCCTAACCCGTACCCTAACCCTAACCCTAACCCTAACTCAAACCCTAACCCGAACCCTAACCCTAACCCGAACCCGAACCCTTCCCTAACCCTAACCCATACCCGAACCCTAACCCTAACCCTACCCGAACCCTAACCCTAACCCAAACCCTAACCCGAACCCTAACCGTAACCCTAACCCTAACCCGTACCCTCACCCTAACCCTAATCCCTAAACACTGACCTTGACCCTAACCCTAACCCTGACACTGACCCTGACCCTAACCCTAACCCGAACCCTGACCGGAACCTGAAGCCTAACCCTGACGCGAACCTGAACCCGAACCCAAACCCCGAACCTGAACCCGAAACCAAACCCCTAACCCTAAGCCTAACCCTAACCCGAACCCTTACATGAACCCAAACCCTAATGCGAACCCTCACCCGAACCCTAACCCGAACCCTATCCCTACCGAACCCGAACCTGACCCGAACTCTAATCACGAAACCTAACCCTGACCCTGACCATGACCCTGACCCTAACCCTCACCCTAAACCCTCAAACCTGACCCTGAACCTAACCTTAAACCTGACCCTGACCCTGACCCTAAACCCTAAACCCTGACACTGACCCTGACCCTCACCATAACCCGAACCCTGACCCGAACCTGAACACTAACCCTGACGCGAACATCAACCCGAAACCTAACCCGAACCCTAACCCGAACCCTAACCCTAACCCGAACCCTAACCCTAACCCTCACCCGAACCCTAACACGAACGCTAACCCTAACCCTGACTCTAACACTGACATTAAACTTAACCCTAACCCGAATCTGAGCCCTAACTCTAACCCTAACCCTATCCCTAACCCTAACCCTATCCGAACCCTAACCCTAACCCAAATCCTAACGGTAACCCTAACCCTAACCCGAACACTAACCCTAACCCTAACCCTAACCCTAACCCTAACCCTAACCGTAACCCTAACTCTAACCCTAACCCTAACCCTAACCATAATCGGAACCCGAACACTAACCCTAACCCGAACCCTAACCCTAACCCTAACGTGAACCCGAACCCGAATCCAAAACCTAACCCTAACCCGAACCCTAACCCGAACTCTAACCCTAACCCTAACCTAACCCTAACCCTAACCTGAACCCTAACCCTAACCGTAACCCTAACCGGAACGCTAACCCTAAACCGAATCGTAACCCTAACCCTAACCGTAACCCTAACCCTAACCCTAACCATAACCCTAACCCTGACGCGAACCTGAACCCGAACCCAAACCCCGAACCTGAACCCGAAACCAAACCCCTAACCCTAAGCCTAACCCTAACCCGAACCCTTACATGAACCCAAACCCTAATGCGAACCCTCACCCGAACCCTAACCCGAACCCTATCCCTAAACCGAACCCGAACCTGACCCGAACCCTAATCACGAAACCTAACCCTGACCCTGACCATGACCCTGACCCTAACCCTCACCCTAAACCCTCAAACCTGACCCTGAACCTAACCTTAAAACTGACCCTGACCCTGACCCTAAACCATAAACCCTGACACTGACCCTGACCCTCACCCTAACCCGAACCCTGACCCGAACCCTAACCCGAACCGTAACCCTAACCCTAACCCTAACCCTAACCCTCACCCGAACCCTAACACGAACGCTAACCCTAACCCTGACTCTAACACTAACATTAAACTTAACCCTAACCCGAATCTGAGCCCTAACTCTAACCCTAACCCTATCCGAACCCTAACCCTAACCCAAACCCTAACCGTAACCCTAACCCTAACCCTAACCCTAACCCGACCCTAACCATAACCCTATCCCTAACCGGAAACCTAACCCTAACCCTAACCCGAACCCGAAACCGAACCCTAACCCTAACCCTAACCCTAACCCTAACTCTAAACCGAACCCGAAACCTAACCCTAACCCTAACCCTAACATGAACCCTAACTCTAAACCTAACCCGAACCCGAAGCCAAACACTAACCATAACCCAAACGATACCCGAACCCGAACCCTAAAAAAAAACCGATCCCGCACCCTAACCCTAACCCGAAACCTAACCCTAGCCCTAACCATAACCGGAACCCTAACCCTGACTCGAACCCTAACGCTAACCCTATCCCTAACCTGAAACCTAATCGTAACCCTAACCCGAACCCTAACCCTAACCCTAACCGTACCCCTAACCCGAATGCTAACCCTAACCCGAACCCTAACCCTAAGCCGACCCTAACCCTAACCCTATACCTAACCGGAAAACTAACCCGAACCCTAACCCTAACCCTAACCCTAACCCTAATCCGAACACTAACCCTAAACCTAACCCTAACCCTAACTCTAAACCTAACCCGAACCCGAAGCCAAACACTAACCATAACCCAAACGATACCCGAACCCGAACCCTAAACCAAAACTGATCCCGCAACCTAACCCTAACCCGAACTCTAACCCTAACCCTAACCCTAATGAGAACCCGAACCTGAATCCAAACCCTAACCCTAACCCAAACCCTAACCCGAACCCTAACCCTAAGCCTAACCCGAACCCTAACCCGAACCCGAACCCGAACCGTAACCCTAACCCTAACCCTAACCTGAACCCTAACCCTAACCCTAACTCTTACCCTAAGCCTAACCCGAACCCGAACCCTAACCCTACCCGTAACCCTAACCCGAACACTAAACCTAACCTGACCCTAACCCTAACCCTATCCCTAACCTGAAACCTAACCCTAACCCTAACCCTAACCAGAACCCGAACCCTAACCCTAACCCTAACCCTAACACGAACCCTAACCCTAACCCGAACCCTAACCCGAAACCGAACCCGAACCCTAACCCTAACCCTAACCAGAACCCTAACCCTAACCCTAACACTTACACTAACCCGAAAACGAACCCTAACCCGAACCCTAACCCTAACCCTAACCCGAACCCTGAACCTAAACCGAAACCTAACCCGAACCCGAACCCTAACCCTAACCCGAACCCTAACCCGAAAACGAACCCTAACCCGAACCCTAACCCTAACCCTAACCCTAACCCGAACACTAACCCTAACCTGACCCAAACCCTAACCCTATCCCTAACCTGAAACCTAACCCGAACCCTAACCCAAAACCAAACCCGAACCCTAACCCTAACTCGAACCCGAACCCTAACCCTAACCCGAACCCTAACTCGAACCCTAACCCTAACCCGAACCCGAACCCTAACCCGAAACCGAACCCGAACCCTAACCCTAACCCGAACCCGAACCCTAACCCTAACCCTAACCCTTACCCTAACCCTAACCCGAACCCGAACCCGACCCCTAACCCGAAACCGAACCCGAACCCTAACCCTAACCCTAACCCGAACCCTAAACCTAACCCGAAACCTAACCCGAACCCTAACCCGAACCCGAACCCTAACCCTAACCCGAACCCGAACCCTAACCCTAACCCTAACCCTTACCCTAACCCTAACCCGAACCCGAACCCGACCCCTAACCCGAAACCGAACCCGAACCCTAACCCTAACCCTAACCCGAACCCTAAACCTAACCCGAAACCTAACCCGAACCCTAACCCGAACCCGAACCCTAACCCTAACCCGACCCCTAACCCGAAACCGAACCCGAACCCTAACCCTAATCCTAACCCGAAACCTAACCCGAACCCGAACCCTAACCCGAACCCTAACCCTAACCCTAACCCTAACCCTAACCCTAAACCGAACCCTAACCCTAACCGTAACCCGAACCCTAACCCTAAACCGAACCCTAATCCGAACCCGAACCCGAACCCTAACCCGATCCCTTACCCTAACCCTAACCCGAACCCTAACCCGAGCCTGAACCCGAACCCGAACCCGAACCCTAATCTTAACCCGAACCCGAACCCTAATCCTAACCCGAACCCGAACCCGAATCCATACTCGAAAGCGAAACCAATACCGAACCCGAACCCTAACTCCTAACCCGAACCCGAACCCGAATCCATAACTGAAAGCGAAACTGATACCGAACCCGAACCGTAACTGAAACCGAACCCTACCCGAACCCGAACCCTACCCGAACCCGAACCTGAAACCTACCCGAACCAGAACCAGAACCAGAACCCAAACCCCTAACCCGAACCCGAACCCGAAACCCATAATTGTTTGTGCCAATGTAAAGAAAATGCCATACGCTTATCTGTAAGAAACAACAGTGCCCTGGAACAGTCTGAGCCTTAATATCAGCACTGTGCTTTTGGGAGCGGGAGTTAAAGCGGAGGCAAACAGCACTAAGACACATTTGGCAAAAATCGCGTTCCAATGAATAATATTTTCTTCCCTTTCAAACCCAAACGTAAGTGGTTGTGCCAGATAAATAAATGCCACACCCTTATGTGTAAGAAACAACAGTGCCCAGGAACGGGTTTCTACGTGAAGAAAATATTTCTCGTCGGAACTCCGCTTTTTTACTTTACCTTCCACAACCCCTTGTGATAGGGTTTCCACGTTAAGAAAATAGTTTTCATTGGAAGCCGGTTTTTCCCAAATGTGTCTAAGTGCTGTATTCCTCGGGTTTCACTCATGCTACCAAAAGCACAGTGATGATGTTAGGGCTTAGACTGTTCCTGGGTAATGTTGTTTCTTACACATAAGGGTGTGGCATTTTCTTTACATTGCCACAACCACATATGATAGGGTTTCAACATGAACAAAATATTTTTCGTTGGAAGCGGTTTTTTGTCAAATGTGTCTCAATACCGTGTTGTTTGGGATTAACTAATGCTACCGAAATCACTATGATGATGTGAGGGCTCAGACCGATCCTGGAAACTTCTGTTTCTTACAGATAAGCGTATGGCATTTTCTTTACATTGGCACAAACAATTATGATAGAGTTTGCAAAAGAGAAAATTTATTTCATTGAAAGGCGGTTTTTGCCAAATTTTCTCAGCTGTTTGCCTCGGTTTTAACTCATGATACCAAAAGAACAGTGATGATCTTAGGGCTCAGACCATCCATGGGACCAGTTATTTCTTACAAATAAGCATATGGCACATCCTTTACCTTGCCACAACAAATGAAGATAGAGTTTGCACATCAAGAAATATTTTTCATTTGAACCCGTTTCTGCCAAATATGTCTCAGTACTATGTCCTCAGCACTTGGGAGGATGTCTGCACGTGGAGAAAGACTTTTTCGTGGGAAGCCGGCTTTTGTCAAACGGGTCCCAGGGCTGTGCTCCTCTCTTTTCACTCCTGCTGCCAGAAGCCCAGTGAGGATGGGAGGGCTTAGAACATGGCTGGGCACTATGGTTTCTTCCAGAGTCGTGGATGGCATTTGCTTTACCTTGCCACAACCACTTGTGAGAGGGTCTGCACCTCAGGAAAACTGTTTCCGTGGGAAGCCGGCTTTTGGCCAAACGGGTCTCAGGGCCGTGGGCCTCGGGTGTCCCTCCGGCTCCCCAAAGCACAGAGACGAGGTGAGTGGCTTAGACCATGCCTGGGCCATGTTGTCTCTTCCACCTTGGTGTGTGGCATTTTGTTGACCTGGCTACCCCCACTTGGGATAGGTTTTCCACAGCAAGAGCATATTGTTCGTCGGAAGCCGTTTGGGCCCCAGGGGTCTCCGGGCTGTGTTCGTTGGGGTTGAACTCCTGCTAGCAAAACCGCCGGGATGAGGGAAGGGCTCAGACTGTGCCTGGGCCCTGTGGTCTCTTCCAGGTCAGTGTATGGCATTTCCTTCACCTTGCCACAGGCACTGGGGAGCATGTCTGCACGTGGAGAAGGACTTCCTCGTGGGAAGCCGGTTTCTGTCAAAGAGTCCCAGTGCTGTGCTCCTCTCTTTTCACTCCTGCTGCCAGAAGCCCAGGGAGGATGGGAGGGCTTAGAACATGGCTGGGCACTGGGGTTTCTTTCAGAGAAGGGGATGGCATTTGCTTTCCCTTGCCACCACCCCTTGGGATAGGGGCTGCACCTCAGGAAAGCTGTTTCCGTGGGAAGCCGGCTTTTGGCCAAACAGGTCTCAGGCCCGTGGGCCTCGGGTGTCCCTCCAGCTCCCGAAAGCACAGGGACGAGGTGAGGGGCTTAGACCATGCCTGGGCAATGTTGTTTCTTACCCCTGGGTGTGTGGCATTTTGTTTACCTGGCTACCCCCACTGGGATAGGTTTTCCACAGCAAGAGCATATTGCTCGTCGGAAGCCGTTTTTGCCTCAGGGTCTCCGGGCTGTGTTCGTTGGGGTTGAACTCCTGCTAGCAAAACCGCCGGGATGAGGGAAGGGTTCAGACTGTGCCTGGGCCCTGTGGTCTCTTCCAGGTCAGTGTATGGCATTTCCTTCCCCTTGCCACAGGCACCTGGGAGCATGCCTGCACGTGGAGAAAGACTTTCCCGTGGTCAGCCGGTTTTTGTCAAACGGGTCCCAGTGCTCTGCTCCTCTCTTTTCACTCCTGCTGCCAGAAGCCCCGGGAGGATGGGAGGGCTTAGAACATGGCTGGGCACTGTGGTTTCTTCCAGAGAAGTGGAGGGCATTTGCATTACCTTGCCACAACCAGTTGGGATAGGGTCTGCACCTCAGGAAGACTCTTTTCGTCGGAAGCCGGCTTTTTGCAAAGGGGTCTCAGGGCAGTGGGCCTCGGGTGTCCCTCCGGCTCCCCAAAGCACAGGGACGAGGTGAGGGGCTTAGACCGTGCCTGGGCAATGCTGTTTCTTACACCTGGGTGTGTGGCATTTCGTTGACCTGGCTACCCCCACTTGGGATAGGTTTTCCACAGCAAGCACCTCTTGTTCCTAGGAAGTCGTTTTGCACCAGGGGTCTCCGGGCTGTGTTCGTTGGGGTTGAACTCCTGCTAGCAAAACTGCCGGGATGAGGGAAGGGTTCAGACTGTGCCTGGGCCCTGTAGTCTCTTCCAGGTCAGTGTATGGCATTTCCTTCCCTTTGCCACAGGCACCTGGGAGCATGTCTGCACGTGGAGAAAGACTTTCCCATAGGAAGCCGGTTTTTGTCAAACGAGTCCCAGTGCTCTGCTCCTCTCTTTTCACTCCTGCTTCCAGAAGCCCATGGAGGATGGGAGGGTTTAGAACATGGCTGGGCACTGTGGTTTCTTCCAGAGAAGTGGAGGGCATTTGCATTACCTTGCCACAACCACTTGGGATAGGGTGTGCACCTCAGGAAAACTGTTTCCGTGGGAAGCCGGCTTTTTGCAAAGGGGTTTCAGGGCCATGGGCCTCGATTGTCCCTCCGGATCCCCAAAGCACAGGGACGAGGTGAGGGGCTTAGACCATGCCTGGGCAATGTTGTTTCTTACACCTGGGAGTGTGGCATTTTGTTGACCTGCCTACACCCACTTGGGATAGGTTTTCCAGTCAAGCACCTCTTGATCGTCGGAAGCCGTTTTTGCCTCAGGGTCTCCGGGCTGTGTTCGTTGGGCTTGAACTCCTGCTAGAAAACTGCCGGGATAAGGAAAGGGTTCAGACTGTGCCTGGGCCCTGTGGTCTCTTCCAGGTCAGTGTATGGCATTTCCTTCCCCTTGCCACAGGCACCTGGGAGCATGTCTGCACGTGGAGAAAGACTTTCCCGTGGAGAGCCGGTTTTTGTCAAACGGGTCCCAGTGCCCTGCTCCTCTCTTTTCACTCCTGATGCCAGAAGCCCAGGGAGGATGGGAGGGCTTAGAACATGGCTGGGCATTGTGGTTTCTTCCAGAGAAGTGGAGGGCATTTGCTTTACCTTGCCACAACCACTTGTGAGACGGTCTGCACCTCAGGAAAACTGTTTCCGTGGGAAGGCGGCTTTTTGCAAAGGGGTCTCAGGGCCTTGGGCCTCGGGTGTCCCTCCGGCTCCCCAAAGCACAGGGACGAGGTGAGGGGCTTAGACCATACCTGGGCAATGTTGTTTCTTACATCTGGGTGTGTGGCATTTTGTTGACCTGGCTACCCCCACTTGGGATAGGTTTTCCCCAGCAAGCACCTGTTGTTCGTAGGAAGCCGTTTTTGCCCCAGGGCTCTCCGGGCTGTGTTCCTTGGGGTTGAACTCCTGCTAGCAAAACCGACGGGATGAGGGAAGGGTTCAGACTGTGCCTGGGCCCTGTGGTCTCTTCCACGTCAGTGTATGGCATTTCCTTCCCCTTGCCACAGGCACCTGGGAGCATGTCTGCACGTGGAGAAAGAGTTTCCCATGGGAAGCCGGTTTTTCTCAAACGGGTCCCATTGCCCTGCTCCTCTCTTTCCACTCCTGCTGCCAGAAGCCCAGGGAGGATGGGAGGGCTTAGAACATGGCTGGGCACTGTGGTTTCTTCCAGAGAAGTGGAGGGCATTTGCTTTACCTTGCCACAACCACTTGGGATAGGGTCTGCACCTCTGGAAAACTGTTTCCGTGGGAAGCTGGCTTTTTGCAAAGGGGTCTCAGGGCCGTGGGCCTCGGCTGTCCCTCCGGCTCCCCAAAGCACAGGGACGAGGTGAGGGGCTTGGACCGTGCCTGGGCAATGTTGTTTCTTACACCTGGGTGTGTGGCATTTCGTTTACCTGGCTACTCCCACTTGGGATAGGTTTTCCAGAGCAAGCACCTCTTGTTCGTCGGAAGCCATTTTTGCCCCAGGGGTCTCCGGGCTGTGTTCGTTGGGGTTGAACTCCTGCTACCAAAACCGCCGGGATGAGGGAAGTGTTCAGACTGTGCCTGGGCCCTGTGTTCTCTTACAGGTGAGTGTATGGCATTTCTTTCCCCTTGCCACAGGCACCTGGGAGCATGTCTGCACGTGGAGAAAGACTTTCGCATGGGAAGCCGGTTTTTGTCAAACGGGTCCCAGTGCTCTGCTCCTCTCTTTTCACTCCTGCTGCCAGAAGCCCAGGGAGGATGGGAGGGCTTAGAACATGGCTGGGCACTGTGGTTTCTTCCAGAGAAGGGGATGGCATTTGCTTTTCCTTGCCACAACCACTTGTGAGAAGGTCTGCACCTCAGGAAAACTGTTTCCGTGGGAAGCCGGCTTTTGGCCAAACGGGTCTCAGGGCCGTGGGGCTCGGCTGTCCCTCCGGCTCCCCAAAGCACAGGGACGAGGTGAGTGGCATAGAACATGCTTGGGCAATGTTGTTTCTTACACCTGGGTGTTTGGCATTTTGTTGACCTGGCTACCCCACTTGGGATAGGTTTTCCACAGCAAGCACCTATTGTTCGTCGGAAGCCTTTTTTGCCCCAGGGGTCTCCGGGCTGTGTTCGTTGGGCTTGAACTCCTGCTAGCAAAACTGCCGGGATGAGGGAAGGGTTCAGACTGTGCCTGGGCCCTGTGGTCTCTTCCAGGTCAGTGTATGGCATTTCCTTCCCCTTGCCACAGGCACCTGGGAGCATGTCTGCACGTGGAGAAGACTTTCCCGTGGGAAGCCGGTTTTTGTCAAACGGGTCCCAGTGCTCTGCTCCTCTCTTTTCACTCCTGCTGCCAGAAGCCCAGGGAGGATGGGAGGGCTTAGAACATGGCTGGGCACTCTGTTTTGTACCAGAGAAGTGGAGGGCATTTGCTTTACCTTGCCACAACCACTTGGGATAGGGTGTGCACCTCAGGAAAACTGTTTCCGTGGGAAGCCTGCTTTTTGCAAAGTGGTCTCAGGGCCGTGGGGCTCGGCTGTCCCTCCGGCTCCCCAAAGCACAGGGACGAGGTGAGGGGCTTAGACCGTGCCTGGGCAATGTTGTTTCTTAAACCTGGGTATGTGGCATTTCGTTGACCTGGCTACTCCCACTTGGGATAGGTTTTCCACAGCAAGCACCTCTTGTTCGTCGGAAGCCGTTTTTGCCCCAGGGGTCTCCGGGCTGTGTTCGTTGGGGTTGAACTCCTGCTAGCAAAACCGCCGGGATGAGGGAAGGGTTCAGACTGTTCCTGGTCCCTGTGGTCTCTTCCAGGTCAGTGTATGGCATTTCCTTCCCCTTGCCACAGGCACCTGGGAGCATGTCTGCACGTGGAGAAAGACTTTCCCGTGGGAAGCTGTTTTTTGTCAAACGGGTCCCAGTGCTCTGCTCCTCTCTTTTCACTCCTGCTGCCAGAAGCCCAGGGAGGATGGGAGGGCTTAGAACATGGCTGGGCACTGTGGTTTCTTCCAGAGAAGTGGAGGGCATTTGCTTTACCTTGCCACAACCACTTGGGATAGGGTGTGCACCTCAGGAAAACTCTTTCCGTGGGAAGCCGGCTTTTTGCAAAGGGGTCTCAGGGCCGTGGGGCTCGGCTGTCTCTCCGGCTCCCCAAAGCACAGGGACGAGGTGAGGGGCTTGGACCGTGGTGGGCAATGTTGTTTCTTACACCTGGGTGTGTGGCATTTTGTTGACCTGGCTACCCCCACTTGGGAAAGGTTTTCCACAGAAAGCACCTCCTGTTCGACTGAAGCCGTTTTTGCCTCAGGGTCTCCGGGCTGTCTTCGTTGGGGTTGAACTCCTGCTAGCAAAACTGCCGGGATGAGGGAAGGGTTCAGACTGTGCCTGGGCCCTGTGGTCTCTTCCAGGTCAGTGTATGGCATTTCCTTCCCCTTGCCACAGGCACCTGGGAGCATGTCTGCACGTGGAGAAAGACTTTCCCGTGGGAAGCCGGTTTTTGTCAAACGGGTCCCAGTGCTCTGCTCCTCTCTTTTCACTCCTGCTGCCAGAAGCCCAGGGAGGATGGGAGGGCTTAGAACATGGCTGGGCACTGTGGTTTCTTCCAGAGAAGTGGAGGGCATTTGCTTTACCTTGCCACAACCACTTGGGATAGGGTCTGCACCTCAGGAAAACTCTTTCCGTGGGAAGCCGGCTTTTTGCAAAGGGGTCTCAGGGCCTTGGGGCTCAGCTGTCTCTCCGGCTCCCCAAAGCACAGGGACATGGTGAGGGGCTTGGACCGTGCCTGGGCAATGTTGTTTCTTACACCTGGGTGTGTGGCATTTTGTTGACCTGGCTACCCCCACTTGGGATAGGTTTTCCACAGCAAGCACCTCTTGTTCGTCGGAAGCCGTTTTTGCCTCAGGCTCTCCGAGCTGTGCTCGTTGGGTTTGAACTCCTGCTAGCAAAACTGCCGGGATGAGGGAAGGGTTCAGACTGTGCCTGGGCCCTGTGGTCTCTTCCAGGTCAGTGTATGGCATTTCCTTCCCCTTGCCACAGGCACCTGGGAGCATGTCTGCACGTGGAGAAAGACTTTCCCGTGGGAAGCCGGTTTTTGTCAAACGGGTCCCAGTGCCCTGCTCCTCTCTTTTCACTCCTGCTGCCAGAAGCCCTGGGAGGATGGGAGGGCTTAGAACATGGCTGGGCACTGTGGTTTCTTCCAGAAAAGTGGAGGGCATTTGCTTTACCTTGCCACAACCACTTGTGAGATGGTCTGCACCTCAGGATAACTGTTTCCGAGGGAAGCCGGCTTTTTGCTAAGGGGTCTCAGGGCCGTGGGCCTTGGGTGTCCCTCCGGCTCCCCAAAGCACAGGGACGAGGTGAGGGGCTTAGACCTTGCCTGGGCAATGTTGTTTCTTACACCTGGGTGTGTGGCATTTCGTTGACCTGGCTACTCCCACTTGGGATAGGTTTTCCACAGCAAGCACCTCTTGTTCGTCGGAAGCCGTTTTTGCCCCAGGGGTCTCCGGGCTGTGTTCATTGGGGTTGAACTCCTGCTAGCAAAACCGCTGGGATGAGGGAAGGGCTCAGACTGTGCCTGGGCCCTGTGGTCTCTTCCAGGTCAGTGCATGGCATTTCCTTCACCTTGCCACAGGCACTGGGGAGCATGTCTGCACGTGGAGAAGGACTTCCTCGTGGGAAGCCGGTTTCTGTCAAAGGGTCCCAGTGCTGTGTTCGTCTCTTTTCACTCCTGCTGCCAGAAGCCCAGGGAGGAGGGGAGGGCTTAGAACATTGGTGGGCAGTGGGGTTTCTTCCAGAGAAGGGGATGGCATTTGCTTTCCCTTGCCACCACCCCTTGGGATAGGGGCTGCACCACAGGAAAGCTGTTTCCTTGGGAAGCCGGCTTTCTGCCCAACGGGCCTCAGGGCCGTGGGCCTCGGGGGTCCCTCCGGCTCCCCAAAGCACAGAGACCAAGTGAGGGGCTTAGACCATGCCTCGGCCATGTTGTCTCGTCCACCTGGGTGTGTGGCATTTTGTTGACCTGGCTACCCCCACTTGGGATATGTTTTCCATAGCAAGAGCATATTGTTCGTCGGAAGCCCTTTGGGCCCCAGGGGGTCTCCGGGCTGTGTTCCTTGGGGTTGAACTCCTGCTAGCAAAACCGCCGGGATGAGGGAAGGGTTCAGACTGTGCCTGGGCCCTGTGGTCTCTTCCAGGTCAGTGTATGGCATTTCTTTCACCTTGACACAGGCACTGGGGAGAATTTCTGCACATGGAGAAGGACTTTCTCATGGTAAGCCGGTTTCTGTCAAACGGGTCCCACTGCTGTGCTCCTCTCTTTTCACCACTGCTGCCAGAAGCCCAGGGAGGAGGGGAGGGCTTAGAACATGGCTGGGAACTGGGGTTTCTTCCAGAGAAGGGGATGGCATTTGCTTTCATTGCCAACACCCCTTGGGATAAGGTCTGCACCTCATGAAACCTGTTTCGGTGGGAAGCCGGCTTTCTGCCCTACGGGCCTCAGGGCCGTGTGCCTTGGGGGGCCCTCCTGTTCCCCAAAGCACAGAGACGAGGTAGGGGCTTAGACCATGCTTGGGCCATGTTGTCTCTTCCACCTTGGTTTGTGGCATTTTGTTGACCTGGCTACACCCACTTGGGATAGGTTTTACACAGCAAGAGCATATTGTTCGTCGGAAGCCGTTTGGGCCCCAGCGGGTCTCCGGGCTGTGTTCGTTGGGGTTGAACTCCTGCTAGCAAAACCGCCGGGATGAGGGAAAGGCTCAGACTGTGCCTGGGCCCTGTGGCCTCTTCCAGGTCAGTGTATGGCATTTCCTTCACCTTGCCACAGGCACTGGGGAGCATGTCTGCACGTGGAGAAGGACTTCCTCGGGGGAAGCCGGTTTCTGTCAAAGGGTCCCAGTGCTGTCCTTCTCTCTTTTCACTCCTGGTGCTAGAAGCCCAGGGAGGAGGGGAGGGCTTAGAACATGGCTGGGCACTGGGGTTTCTTCCAGAGAAGGAGATGGCATTTTTTCCCCTTGCCACCACCCCTTGGGATAGGGTCTGCACCTCAGGAAAGCTGTTTCCGTGGGAAGCCGGCTTTTTGCAAAGGGTTCTCAGGGCCGTGGGCCTCGGCTGTCCCTCCGGCTCCCCAAAGCACAGGGACGAGGTGAGGGTCTTAGACCATGCCTGGGCAATGTTGTTTCTTACACCTGGGTGTGTGGCATTTTATTGACCTGGCTACCCTCACTTGGGACAGGTTTTCAACAGCAAGCGCCTTTGTTCCTCGGAAGCCGTTTTTGCCTCAGGGGTCTCCGGGCTGTGTTCCTTGGGGTTGAACTCCTGCTAGCAAAACCGCCGGGATGAGGGAAGGGTTCAGACTGTGCCTGGGCCCTGTGGTCTCTTCCAGGTCAGTATATGGCATTTCCTTCCCCTTGGCACAGGCACCTGGGAGCATGTCTGCACGTCGAGAAAGACTTTCCCGTGGGAAGCCGGTTTTTGTGAAACGGGTCCCAGTGCTCTGCTCCTCTCTTTTCACTCCTGCTGCCAGAAGCCCAGGGAGGATGGGAGGGCTTAGAACATGGCTGGGCACTGTGGTTTCTTCCAGAGAAGTGGAGGGCATTTGCTTTACCTTGCCACAACCACTTGTGAGAGGGTCTGCACCTCAGGAAAACTGTTTCCGTGGGAAGCCGGCTTTTTGCAAAGGGGTCTCAGGGCCGTGGGCCTCGGCTGTCCCTCCGGCTCCCCAAAGCACAGGGACGAGGTGAGGGGCTTAGACCATGCCTGGGCCATGTTGTTTCTTCCACCTGGTTGTGTGGCATTTTGTTGACCTGGCTACCCCCACTTGGGATAGGTTTTCCACAGCAAGAGCATATTGTTTGTCAGAAGCCGTTTGGGCCAAACGGGGTCTCCGGGCTGTGTTCGTTGGGGTTGAACTCCTGGTAGCAAAACCGCTGGGATGAGGGAAGGGCTCAGACTGTGCCTGGGTCCTGTGGTCTCTTCCAAGTCAGTGCATGGCATTTCCTTCACCTTGCCACAGGCACTGGGAAGCATGTCTGCACGTGGAGAAGGACTTCCTCGTGGGAAGCTGGTTTCTGTCAAAGGGTCCCAGTGCTGTGTTCCTCTCTTTTCTCTCCTGCTGCCAGAAGCCCAGGGAGGAGGGGAGGGCTTAGAACATGGCTGGGCACTGGGGTTTCTTCCAGAGAAGGGGATGGCATTTGCTTTCCCTTGCCACCACCCCTTGGGATAGGGTCTGCACCTCAGGAAAGCTGTTTCCTTGGGAAGCCGGCTTTCTGCCCAAAGGGCCTCAGGGCCGTGGGCCTCGGGGGTCCCTCCGGCTCCCCAAAGCACAGGGACGAGGTGAGGGGCTCAGACCATGCCTGGGCAATGTTGTTTCTTCCACCTGGGTGTGTGGCATTTTGTTGACCTGGCTACCCCCACTTGGGATAGGTTTTCCACAGCAAGAGCATATTGTTCCTTGGAAGCCGTTTGGGCCCCAGTGGGTCTCCGGGCTGTGTTCGTTGGGGTTGAACGCCTGCTAGCAAAACCGCCGGGATGAGGGAAGGGCTCAGACTGTGCCTGGGCCCTGTGGTCTCTTCCAGGTCAGTGTATGGCATTTCCTTCCCCTTGCCACAGGCACTGGGGAGCATGTCTGCACGTGGAGAAGGACTTCCTCGGATGATGCCGGTTTCTGTCAAACGGGTCCCAGTGCTGTGCTCCTCTCTTTTCACTCCTGCTGCCAGAAGCCCAGGGAGGAGGGAGGGCTTAGAACATGGCTGGGCACTGGGGTTTCTTCCAGAGAAGGAGATGGCATTTTTTTCCCTTGCTACCACCCCTTGGGATAGGGTCTGCACCTCAGGAAAGCTTTTCCGTGGTAGGCCGGCTTTCTGCCCAACGGGCCTCAGGGCCGTGTTCCTCGGGGGTCCCTCCTGCTCCCCAAAGCACAGAGACGAGGTAGGGGCTTAGACCATGCTTGGGCCATGTTGTCTCTTCCACCGTGGTGTGTGGCATTTTGTTGACCTGGCTACACCCACTTGGGATAGGTTTTACACAGCAAGGGCATATTGTTCGTCGGAAGCCGTTTGGGCCCCAGCGGGTCTCCGGGCTGTGTTCATTGGGGTTGAACTCCTGCTAGCAAAACCGCCGGGATGAGGGAAAGGCTCAGACTGTGCCTGGGCCCTGTGGCCTCTTCCAGGTCAGTGTATGGCATTTCCTTCACCTTGCCACAGGCACTGGGGAGCATGTCTACACGTGGAGAAGGACTTCCTCGTTGGAAGCCGGTTTCTGTCAAAGGGTCCCAGTGCTGTGTTCCTCTCTTTTCACTCCTGCTGCCAGAAGCCCAGGGAGGAGGGGAGGGCTTAGAACATTGGTGGGCAGTGGGGTTTCTTCCAGAGAAGGGGATGGCATTTGCTTTCCCTTGCCACCACCCCTTGGGATAGGGGCTGCACCTCAGGAAAGCTGTCTCCGTGGGAAGCCGGCTTTCTGCCCAACGGGCCTCAGGGCCGTGGGCCTCGGGGGTCCCTCCGGCTCCCCAAAGCACAGAGACCAGGTGAGGGGCTTAGACCATGCCTCGGCCATGTTGTCTCTTCCACCTGGGTGTGTGGCATTTTGTTGACCTGGCTACCCCCACTTGGGATAGGTTTTCCACAGCAAGAGCATATTGTTCGTCGGAAGCCCTTTGGGCCCCAGGGGGTGTCCGGGCTGTGTTCCTTGGGGTTGAACTCCTGCTAGCAAAACCGCCGGGATGAGGGAAGGGTTCAGACTGTGCCTGGGCCCTGTGGTCTCTTCCAGGTCAGTGTATGGCATTTCTTTCACCTTGCCACAGGCACTGGGGAGAATTTCTGCACGTGGAAAAGGACTTTCTCATGGTAAGCCGGTTTCTGTCAAACGGGTCCCACTGCTGTGCTCCTCTCTTTTCACTCCTGCTGCCAGAAGCCCAGGGAGGAGGGGAGGGCTTAGAACATGGCTGGGAACTGGGGTTTCTTCCAGAGAAGGGGATGGCATTTGCTTTCATTGCCACCACCCCTTGGGATAAGGTCTGCACCTCATGAAACCTTTTTCGGTGGGAAGCTGGCTTTCTGCCCTACGGGCCTCAGGGCCGTGGGCCTCGGGGGTCCCTCCGGCTCCCCGCAGCACAGGGACGAGGTGAGGGGCTTAGACCATGCCTGGGCCATGTTGTTTCTTCCACCTGGGTGTGTGGCATTTTGTTGACCAGGCTAACCCCACTTGGGATAGGTTTTCCACAGCAAGAGCATATTGTTCCTCGGAAGCCGTTTGGGCCCCAGGGGGTCTCCGGGCTGTGTTCGTTGGGGTTGAACTCCTGCTAGCAAAACCGCCGGGATGAGGGAAGGGCTCAGACTGTGCCTGGGCCCTGTGGTCTCTTCATAGGTCACTGTATGGCAAGCAACTCTTGTTCGTCGGAAGCCGTTTTTGCCCCAGGGGTCTCCGGGCTGTGTTCGTTGGGGTTGAACTCCTGCTAGCAAAACTGCCGGAATGAGGGAAGGGTTCAGACTGTGCCTGGGCCCTGTAGTCTCTTCCAGGTCAGTGTATGGCATTTCCTTCCCTTTACCACAGGCACCTGGGAGCATGTCTGCACGTGGAGAAAGACTTTCCCATAGGAAGCCGGTTTTTGTCAAACGGGTCCCAGTGCTCTGCTCCTCTCTTTTCACTCCTGCTTCCAGAAGCCCAGGGAGGATGGGAGGGCTTAGAACATGGCTGGGCACTGTGGTTTCTTCCAGAGAAGTGGAGGGTATTTGCATTACCTTGCCACAACCACTTGGGATAGGGTGTGCACCTCAGGAAAACTGTTTCCGTGGGAAGCCGGCTTTTTGCAAAGGGGTTTCAGGGCCTTGGGCCTCGGCTGTCCCTCCGGATCCCCAAAGCACAGGGACGAGGTGAGGGGCTTAGACCATGCCTGGGCAATGTTGTTTCTTACATCTGGGTGTGTGGCATTTTGTTGACCTGGCTACCCCCACTTGGGATAGGTTTTCCACAGCAAGCACCTATTGTTCGTCGGTAGCCGTTTTTGCCCCAGGGGTCTCCAGGCTGTGTTCCTTGAGTTTGAATTCCTGCTAGCAAAACCGCCGGGATGAGGGAAGGGTTCAGACTGTGCCTGGGCCCTGTGGTCTCTTCCAGGTCAGTGTATGGCATTTCCTTCCCCTTGCCACAGGCACCTGGGAGCATGTCTGCACGTGGAGAAAGACTTTCCCGTGGGAAGCCGGTTTTTGAAAAACGGGTACCAGTGCTCTGCTCCTCTCTTTTCACTCCTGCTGCCAGAAGCCCAGGGAGGATGGGAGGGCTTAGAACATGGCTGGGCACTGTGGTTTCTTCCAGAGGAGGGGATGGCATTTGCTTTCCCTTGCCACCACTCCTTGGGATAGGGTCTACACCTCATGAAATCTGTTTCCGTGGGAAGCCAGCTTTCTGCCCAACGGGCCTCAGGGCCGTGGGCCTCGGGGGTCCCTCCGGCTCCCCAAAGCACAGAGACGAGGTGAGGGGCTTAGACCATGACTGGGCCATGTTGTTTCTTCCACCTGGTGTGTGGCATTTTGTTGACCAGGCTAACCCCACTTGGGATAGGTTTTCCACAGCAAGAGCATACTGTTCCTCGGAAGCCGTTTGGGCCACAGGGGGTCTCCGGGCTGTGTTCCTTGGGGTTGAACTCCTGCTAGCAAAACCGCCGGGATGAGGGAAGGGCTCAGACTGTTCCTGGGCCCTGTGGTCTCTTCCAGGTTAGTGTATGGCATTTCTTTCACTTTACCACAGGCACTGGGGAGCATGTCTGCACGTGGAGAAGGTCTTTCTCGTGGGAAGCCGGTTTCTGTCAAAGGGTCCCAGTGCTGTGCTCCTCTCTTTTCACTCCTGCTGCCAGAAGCCCAGGGAGGAGGGGAGGGCTTAGAACATCCCTGGGCACTGGGGTTTCTTTCAGAGAAGGGGATGGCATTTGCTTTCCCTTGCCACCACCCCTTGGGATAGGGGCTGCACGTCAGGAAAGCTGTTTCCGTGGGAAGCCGGCTTTCTGCCCAACGGGCCTCAGGGCCATGGGCCTCGGGGGTCCATCCGGCTCCCCAAAGCACAGAGAGGAGGTGAGGGGTTAGACCATGCCTGGGCCTAGTTGTCTCTTCCACCTGGGTGTGTGCCATTTTGTTGACCTGGCTACCCCCTCTTGGGATAGGTTTTCCACAGCAAGAGCATATTGTTCGTCGGAAGCCGTTTGGGCCCCAGGGGGTCTCCGGGCTGTGTTCCTTGTGGTGGAACTCCTGCTAACAAAACCGCCGGGATGAGGGAAGGGCTCAGACTGTGCCTGGGCCCTGTGGTCTCTTCAGGTCCGTGTATGGTATTTCCTTCACCTTGCCACAGGCACTGGGGAGCATGTCTGCACGTGGAGAAGGACTTCCTCGTGGGAAGCCGGTGTCTGTCAAAGGGTCCCAGGGCTGTGCTCCTCTCTTTTCTCTCCTGCTGCCAGAAGCCAAGGGAGGAGGGGAGGGCTTAGAACATGGCTGGGCACTGGGGTTTCTTCCAGAGAAGTGGAGGGCATTTGCATTACCTTGCCACAACCACTTGGGATAGGGTGTGCACCTCAGGAGAACTGTTTCCGTGGGAAGCCGGCTTTTTGCAAAGGGTTCTCAGGGCCGTGGGCCTCGGCTGTCCCTCCGGCTCCCCAAAGCACAGGGACGAGGTGAGGGGCTTAGACCATGCCTGGGCAATGTTGTTTCTTCCACCTGGGTGTGTGGCATTTTGTTGACCTCGCTACCCCCACTTGGAATAGGTTTTCCACAGCAAGCACCTCTTGTTCGTCTGAAGCCGTTTTTGCCTCAGGGTTCCGGGCTGTGTTCGTTGGGATTGAACTCCCGCTAGCAAAACCGCCGGGATGAGGGAAGGGCTCAGACTGTGCCTGGGCCCTGTGGTCTCTTCCAGGTCAGTGTATGGCATTTCTTTCACCTTGCCACAGGCACTGGGGAGCATGTCTGCACGTGGAGAAGGACTTTCTCGTGGGAAGCCGGTTTCTGTCAAACGCGTCCCAGTGCTCTGCTCCTCTCTTTTCACTCCTGCTGCCAGAAGCCCAGGGAGGATGGGAGGGCTTAGAACATGGCTGGGCACTGTGGTTTCTTCCAGAGAAGTGGAGGGCATTTGCTTTACCTTGCCACAACCACTTGGGAGAGGGTCTGTACCTCAGGAAAAGTGTTTCGGTGGGAAGCCGGCTTTTTGCAAAGGGGTCTCAGGGCCGTGGGCTCGGGTGTCCCTCCGGCTCCCCAAAGCACAGGGACGAGGTGAGGGGCTTAGACCGTGCCTGGGCAATGTTGTTTCTTACCCCTGGGTGTGTGGCATTTTGTAGACCTGGCTACCCCCACTTGGAATAGGTTTTCCACAGCAAGCACCTCTTTTTCGTCGGAAGCCGTTTTTGCCTCAGGGTCTCCGGGCTGTGTTCATTGGGGTTGAACTCCTGCTAGCAAAACTGCCGGGATGAGGGAAGGGTTCAGACTGTGCCTGGGCCCTGTGGTCTCTTCCAGGTCAGTGTATGGCATTTCCTTCCCCTTTCCACAGGCACCTGGGAGCATGTCTGCACGTGGAGAGAGACTTTCCCGTGGGAAGCCGGTTTTTGTCAAACGGGTCCCAGTGCTCTGCTCCTCTCTTTTCACTCCTGCTGCCAGAAGCCCAGGGAGGATGGGAGGGCTTAGAACATGGCTGGGCCCTGCGGTTTCTTCCAGAGAAGTGGAGGGCATTTGCATTACCTTGCCACAACCACTCGGGATAGGGTCTGCACCTCAGGAAAAGTGTTTCCGTGGGAAGCCGGCTTTTTGCCAAGGGGTCTCAGGGCAGTGGGCCTTGGGTGTCCCTCCGGCTCCCCAAAGCACAGGGACGAAGTGAGGGGCTTAGACCGTGCCTGGGCAATGTTGTTTCTTACACCTGGGTGTGTGGCATTTCGTTGACGGCTACCCCCACTTGGGATAGGTTATCCACAGCCATCACCTCTTGTTCGTCGGAAGCCGTTTTTGCCTCAGGGGTCTCCGGGCTGTGTTCGTTGGGGTTGAACTCCTGCTAGCAAAACTGCCGGGATGAGGGAAGGATTCAGACTGTGCCTGGGCCCTGTGGTCTCTTCCAGGTCAGTGTATGGCATTTCCTTCCCCTTGCCACAGGCAACTGGGAGCATGTCTGCACGTGGAGAAAGACTTTCCCGTGGGAAGCCAGTTTTTGTCAAACGGGTCCCAGTGCTCTGCTCCTCTCTTTTCACTCCTGCTGCCAGAAGCCCAGGGAGGATGGGAGGGCTTAGAACATGGCTGGGCACTGTGGTTTCTTCCAGAGAAGTGGAGGGCATTTGCATTACCTTGCCACAACCACTTGGGATAGGGTGTGCACCTCAGGAGAACTGTTTCCGTGGGAAGCCGGCTTTTTGCAAAGGGGTCTCAGGGCCGTGGGCCTCGGGAGTCCCTCCGGCTCCCCAAAGCACAGGGACGAGGTGAGGGGCTTAGACCATGCCTGAGCAATGTTGTTTCTTACACCTGGGTGTGTGGCATTTTGTTGACCTGGCTACCCCCAGTTTGGATAGGTTTTCCACAGCAAGCACCTCTTGTTCGTCGGAAGCCGTTTTTGCCTCAGGGGTCTCCGGGCTGTGTTCGTTGGGGTTGAACTCCTGCTAGCAAAACCGCCGGGATGAGGGAAGGGTTCAGACTGTGCCTGGGCCCTGTGGTCTCTTCCAGGTCAGTGTATGGCATTTCCTTCCCCTTGCCACAGGCACCTGGGAGCATGTCTGCACGTGGAGAAAGACTTTCCCGTGGGAAGCCGGTTTTTGTCAAACAGGTCCCAGTGCTCTGCTCCTCTCTTTTCACTCCTGCTGCCAGAAGCCCAGGGAGGATGGGAGGGCTTAGAACATGGCTGGGCACTGTGGTTTCTTCCAGAGAAGTGGAGGGCATTTGCATTACCTTGCCACAACCACTTGGGATAGGGTCTGCACCTCAAGAAAACTGTTTCGGTGGGAAGCCGGCTTTTTGCAAAGGGGTCTCAGGGCCGTGGGTCTCGGGTGTCCCTCCGGCTCCCCAAAGCACAGGGACGAGGTGAGGGGCTTAGACCATGCCTGGGCAATGTTGTTTCTTACACCTGGGTGTGTGGCATTTTGTTGACCTGGCTACCCCCACTTGGGATAGGTTTTCCACAGCAAGCACCTCTTGTTCGTCGGAAGCCGTTTTTGCCTCAGGGGTCTCCGGGCTGTGTTCGTTGGGGTTGAACTCCTGCTAGCAAAACCGCCGGGATGAGGGAAGGGTTCAGACTGTGCCTGGGCCCTGTGGTCTCTTCCAGGTCAGTGTATGGCATTTCCTTCACCTTGCCACAGGCACTGGGGAGCATGTCTGCCCGTGGTGAAGGACTTCCTCGTGGGAAGACGGTTTCTGTCAAACGGGTCCCAGTGCTGTGCTCCTCTCTTTTCACTCATGCTGCCAAAACCCTGGGAGGAGGGGAGGGCTTAGAACATGGCTGGGCACTGGGGTTTCATCCAGAGAAGGAGATGGCATTTTTTTCCCTTACCACCACCCCTTGGGATAGGGTCTGCACCTCAGGAAAGATTTTCCATGGTAGGCCGGCTTTCAGCCCAACGGGCCTCAGGGCCGTGTGCCTCGGGGGTCCCTCCGGCTCCCCAAAGCACAGAGACGATGTAGGGGCTTAGACCATGCTTGGGCCATGTTGTCTCTTCCACCTTGGTGTGTGGCATTGTGTTGACCTGGCTACACCCACTTGGGATAGGTTTTCCACAGCAAGAGCATATTGTTCGTCGGAAGCCCTTTGGGCCCCAGCGGGTCTCCGGGCTGTGTTCGTTGGGGTTGAACTCCTGCTAGCAAAACCGCCGGGATGAGGGAAAGGCTCAGACTGTGCCTGGGCCCTGTGGCCTCTTCCAGGTCAGTGTATGGCATTTCCTTCACCTTGCCACAGGCACTGGGGAGCATGTGTGCACGTGGTGAAGGACTTCCTCGTGGGAAGCCGGTTTCTGTCAAACGCGTCCCAGTGCTCTGCTCCTCTCTTTTCACTCCTGCTGCCAGAAGCCCAGGGAGGATGGGAGGGCTTAGAACATGGATGGGCACTGTGGTTTCTTCCAGAGACGTGGATGGCATTTGCTTTACCTTGCCACAACTACTTGGGAGAGGGTCTGCACCTCAGGAAAACTGTTTCCGTGGAAAGCCGGCTTTTGGCCAAACAGGTCTCAGGCCCGTGGGCCTCGGGTGTCCCTCCAGCTCCCGAAGGCACAGGGACGAGGTAAGGGGCTTAGACCATGCCTGGGCAATGTTGTTTCTTACCCCTGGGTGTGTGGCATTTTGTTTACCTGGCTACCCCCACTGGGATAGGTTTTCCACAGCAAGAGCATATTGCTCGTCGGAAGCCGTTTTTGCCCCAGGGGTCTCCGGGCTGTGTTCGTTGGGGTTGAACTTCTGCTAGCAAAACCGCCGGGATGAGGGAAGGGCTCAGACTGTGCCTCGGCCCTGTGGTCTCTTACAGGTCAGTATATGGCATTTCCTTCACCTTGCGACAAGCACTTGGGAGCATGTCTGCACGTGGAGAAAGACTTTTCCGTGGGAAGCCGGTTTTTGTCAAACGGGTCCCAGTGCTGTGCTCCTCTCTTTTCACTCCTGCTGCCAGAAGCCCAGTGAGGATGGGAGAGCTTAGAACATGGCTGGGCACAGTGGTTTCTTCCAGAGAAGTGGATGGCTTTTGCTTTACGTGGCCACAACCACTTGGGAGAGGGTCTGCACCTCAGGAAAACTGTTTCCATGAGAAGCCGGCTTTTGGCCAAACTTGTCTCAGAGCCGTGGAACTCGGGTGTCCCTCCGGCTCCCCAAAACACAGGGACGCGTTGAGATGCTTAGACCACGCCTGGGAAATGTTTTTTCTTACACTTGGGTGCGTTCCATTTCGTTTACCTGGCTACCCCCACTTGGGATAGGTTTTCCACAGCAAGAGCATAGTGCTTGTCGGAAGCCGTTTCTGCCCCAGGTGTCTCCGTGCTGGGTTCGTTGGAGTTGAACTCCTGCTAGCAAAACCGCCGGGATGAGGGAAGAGCTCAGACGGTGCCTGGGCACTGTGGTCTCTTACCCGACCCGTACCCTAACTGGAACCCAAACCCTATACCCTGACCCAGACCCTTAGCCTGATCCTGACCATTACCCTGACCCTAACCCTAACCCTAACCCTAACCAGAACCCTAGCCCTAACCCAAACCCTAACAGTAATCCTAACCCTAACCCGAAACCTAACCCTAACCCTAACGCTAACCCTACCACGAAAACTAACCCTAACCCTAAACCTAACCCTAAGCGTAACGTGAACCCTAACCCTAACCCTAACCCTAACCCTAAACCAAACCCTTACCCTAACCCTAACCCTAACACGAAAACTAACCCTAACCCTAAACCTAACCCTAACGTGAACCCTAACCCTAACCCTAAACCTAAACCAAACCCTAACCCTAACCCTAACCCTAACCCTAACCCTAAACCTGACCCTGACCCTGACCCTAACCCTAACCGAACCCTGACCCTAACCTGAACACTAACCGTGATGCGAACTTGAACCCGAACCTGAACGCGAACCCCTAACCTGACCCCAAACCCGAACCCCTAACCCTAACCCTAACCCTAAACCTAACCCTAACCCGAACCCTAACCCGAACACCAATTCTAACCCTAACCCTAACCCTAACCGAAAACGAACCCGAACCATAACCCAAACGCGAACCCTAACCCTAACCCGAACCCGAACCCTATCCCTAACCCTAAACTTAAACCCTAAAACCTCACCGTGACCCTAACACTAACCCTGATCCTGACCATGAACCTGACCCTGACCCTAGACCCTAAACCCTGACGCTGACCCTGACCCTAACCCAAACCCAAAACCTGACCCGAACCCTAACCCTAACCCTAACCCTAACCCTACCCGAACCCTAACCCTAAAACAAACCCTAACCGTAAACCTAACCCTAACCTGAAGCCGAACCCTAACCCTAACCCTACCCGAACCCTAACCCTAAACCAAACCCTAAACCTAACCCTAACCCTACCCGAACCCTAACCCTAAACCAAACCCTAACCCTAAACCTAACCCGAACCCTAACCCTAACCCTCACCCAAATCCTACCCCAAACCCTAACCCTAACCCTCGCCCTAACATGAACAGAAACCCAAAACCTAACCCTAACCCTAACCCGAACACGAACACTAAACCTAACCCTAACCCTAACCATAACGTGAACCCTAACCCTAACCCTAACCCTAACCCGAACCCTAACCCTAACCCGAACCCTCACCCTAACCCGAACTCTAACCCTAACCATAACCCCAACCCGAACTCTAACCCTAACCATAACCCCAACCCGAAACCTAACCCTAACAGTAACCCTAACCCGAAACCTAACCCTAACCCGAACACTAACCCTAACCCTAATCTTCAGCCTAACCCGAACCCGAACCCTAACGCTAACCCTACCTGAACCCTAATCCTAAACCAAACCCTAACCCTAAACCTAACCCTAACCCTAACCCGAACCGTAACCATAACCCTAACCCTAACCTTAACCCGAAACCGAACGCTAACCGAAACCTGACCCGAACCAGAACACTAAACCTGACGCGAATTTGAAACCAAAACCTAACCAGAACCCGAACCCCGAACCCGAACCCCTAACCCTAACCCTAACCCTAACCCTACAAGAACCCTAACCCTAACCCTAAAACTAACCCGAACCCTGGCCCTAACTCAAACCCTAACCCGAACCCTAACCCTAACCCTAACCCTAACTCAAACCCTAACCCGAACCCTAACCCGAACCCGAACCCGAACCCTTCCCTAACCCTAACCCATACCCGAACCCTAACCCTAACCCTCCCCGAACCCTAACCCTAACCCAAACCCTAACCCTAACCCGAACCCTAACCGTAACCCTAACCCTAACCCGTACCCTCACCCTAACCCTAATCCCTAAACACTGACCTTGACCCTAACCCTAACCCTGACACTGACCCTGACCCTAACCCTAAACCGAACCCTGACCGGAACCTGAAGCCTAACCCTGACGCGAACCTGAACCCGAACCCAAACCCCGAACCTGAACCCGAAACCAAACCCCTAACCCTAAGCCTAACCCTAACCCGAACCCTTACATGAACCCAAACCCTAATGCGAACCCTCACCCGAACCCTAACCCGAACCCTATCCCTAAACTGAACCCGAACCTGACCCGAACCCTAATAACGAAACCTAACCCTGACCCTGACCATGACCCTGACCCTAACCATCACCCTAAACCCTCAAACCTGACCCTGAACCTAACCTTAAACCTGACCCTGACGCTGACCCTAAACCCTAAACCCTGACACTGACCATGACCCTCACCCTAACCCGAACCCTGACCCGAACCTGAACA
This sequence comes from Ursus americanus, assembly GCF_024610735.1. Taxonomy (NCBI): domain Eukaryota; kingdom Metazoa; phylum Chordata; class Mammalia; order Carnivora; family Ursidae; genus Ursus; species Ursus americanus. The sequence continues at coordinate 90,259,290 of NC_142131.1, read as the reverse complement.
CTAACCCTGACGCGAACATCAACCCGAAACCTAACCCGAACCCTAACCCTAACCCTAACCCTAACCCTCACCCTCACCCGAACCCTAACACGAACGCTAACCCTAACCCTGACTCTAACACTAACATTAAACTTAACCCTAACCCGAATCTGAGCCCTAACTCTAACCCTAACCCTATCCGAACCCTAACCCTAACCCAAACCCTAACCGTAACCCTAACCCGAACACTAACCCTAATCCTAACCCTAACCCTAACCCTAACCCTAACCCTAACCCTATCCGAACCCTAACCCTAACCCAAACCCTAACCGTAACCCTAACCCTAACCCGAGCACTAACCCTAACCCTAACCTAACCCTAACCCTAACCTAACCCTAACCCTAACCCGAACCCTAACCCTAACCCTAACCGTAACCCTAACCCTAACCCTAACCCTAACCATAACCCGAACCTGAAACCTAAACCTAACCCTAACCCTAACCCTAACCCTAACCCTAACGCTACCCGAAACCTAACCCTAAACCAAACCCTAACCCTAAGCCTAACCCTAACCCTAACCCTTACCCTAACTCAAACCCTAACCCGAACCCTAACCCGAACCCTAACCCTAACCCTAACCCTAACTTAACCCTAACCCGAACCCGAACGCTAACCCTAACCCGTACCCTAACCCGAACCCGAACCCTTACCCGAACCCTAACCCTAAACTGAACCGTAACCCTAACCCGAACCCTAGTCCTAAACCGAACGCTAACCCTAACCTGAACCCTAAAAGGACCCTAAACCTAACCCTAACCCTCAGCCTAACCCGAATCCGAATTCTAACCCTAACTTAACCCTTACCCTAACCCTAACCCGAACACTAACCCTGACGTGAACTTGAACCCGAACCCTAACCTTAAACCAAACCCTAACCCTAACACTAACCCTCAGCCTAACCCGAACCCTAACCCTAACCATAACCCTAACCCTAAACCTCAGCCTAACCCTAACCCTAAACCTAACCCTAACCCGAACACAAACCCTAACCCTAAGCCTAAACCGAATCCGAACCCTAACCCTAACCCTAACCCTAATCCTAACCCTGAACCTAACCCTAACCCCAAACCCTAAAACCTGACCCTGACCCTAACCCTAAGCATGACCCTCACCCTAAACCTAACGCTGACCCTGACACTGACCCTAATCCCTAAACCCTGACCCTGATCCTAACCCTAACCCGAACCCTAACCCTAACCCGAACCCTAACCCTAAGCTGAAACCTAACCCTAACCCGAACCCTAACCCTAACCCTAACCCTAACCCTAACCCTAAAACTAACCCGACCCTAACCCTAACCCTAACCCGAACCCTAACCATAACCCGTACCGTAACCCGAACCCGAACCCGAACCCTTACCCGAAACCTAACCCTAAGCCGAACCCTAACCCGAACACTAACCCTAACCCCATCCCTAACCCGAACCGGAACCCGACGCGAACTGTCAACCGAACACGAACACGAACCCTAACCCTAACCCTGACACTGACCCTGACCCTGATCCTGACCATGACCCTGATCCTGACTCTAAACCTGTACCCTCACCCTAACCCTAATCCCTAAACCCTGACCCTAATCCTAACCCTAAACCCTAATACCTGACCCTGACCCCAAACCTAACCCTGACCCTGACCCTGACTCTAAACCCTAAACCCTGACCCCAAACCTAACCCTGACCCTGACCCTGACTCTAAACCCTAAACCCTGACCCTGACCCTGACCCTACCCTAACCCGAACCCTGACCGGAACCCGAACCCTAACCCTGACATGAATCTGAACCCGAACCCTAACCCTAACCCGAACCCGAATCCCTAACACGAACCCAAACCCGAACCCCTAACCCGAACCCTAACCCTAACCCGAACCCTAGCCCTAACCCGAACCCGAATCCTAACCAGAACTCTAACCCTAACCCTAACCATACCCGAAATATAACCCTAAACCTAACCCTAACCTGAACCCTAACCCTAACCCGTACCCTAACACGAACCCTAACCCAAAACCTAACCCTAACAGTAACCCTAACCCTAACCCTCTCCTAATCCTAACCCTTACCCTAACCCTTACTCGAACCCGAACCTGAAACGTAACCCGAACCCTAAACCTAACACTAACCCTAACCCTCAGCCTAACACGAACCTGAACCCGAATCCTAACCGTAACCCTACTCGAAACAGAACCCTAACCCAAACCCTAACCCTAAACCGAACCATAACCCTAACCAGAACCCTAGCCCTAACCCGAACCCTAACCTTAATCCTAACCCTAACACGAAACCTAACCCTAACCCTAACCCGAACCCTAACCTTAACATGAACCTGAACCCGAAACCTAACCCTAAACCTAACCCTAACACGAAAACTAACCCTAACCCTAAACCTAACCCTAACGTGAACCCTAACCCTAACCCTAACCCTAAACCAAACCCTAACCCTAACCCTAACCCTAACGCTAACGCGAACCCTAACCATAACCCTAACCCTAACCTTAACCCGAAACCGAACCCTAACCCGAACCCTAACCCTAACCCGAACCCTAACCCAAACCATAACCCTAACCCTAACCCTAAACCTGACCTGACCCTTACCCTGACCCTAAACCCTAAACCCTGACACTGACCCTGACCCTAACCCTAAACCGAACCCTGACCCGAACCTGAACACTAACCGTGATGCGAACTTGAACCCGAACCTGAACGCGAACCCCTAACCTGACCCCAAACCCGACCCCTAACCCTAACCCTAACCCTAAACCTAACCCTAACCCGAAACCTAACCCGAACACCAATTCTAACCCTAACCCTAACCCTAACCCTAATCTCAGCCTAACCCTAACCCTACCCGAACCCTAACCCTAAAACAAACCCTAACCGTAAACCTAACCCTAAACCGAACCCGAACCCTAACCCTAACCCAAACCCTAACCGTAACCCTAACCCTAACCCGAACACTAACCCTAACCCTAACCTAACCCTAAACCTAACCCGAACGCTAACCCTAAACCGAATCGTAACCCTAACCCTAAACTTAACCCTAACCCGAACCCGAACCCTAACCCTAACCCTAACCCTAACTTAACCCTAACCCGAACCCTAACCCTAAACTGAACCGTAACCCTAACCCGAACCCTAGTCCTAAACCGAACGCTAACCCTAACCTGAACCCTAAAAGGACCCTAAACCTAACCCTAACCCTCAGCCTAACCCGAATCCGAATTCTAACCCTAACTTAACCCTTACCCTAACCCTAACCCGAACACTAACCCTGACGTGAACTTGAACCCGAACCCTAACCTTAAACCAAACCCTAACCCTAACACTAACCCTCAGCCTAACCCGAACCCTAACCCTAACCATAACCCTAACCCTAAACCTCAGCCTAACCCTAACCCTAAACCTAACCCTAACCCAAACACAAACCCTAACCCTAAGCCTAAACTGAATCCGAACCCTAACCCTAACCCTAACCCTAATCCTAACCCTGAACCTAACCCTAACCCCAAACCCTAAAACCTGACCCTGACCCTAACCCTAACCATGACCCTCACCCTAAACCTAACGCTGACCCTGACACTGACCTTAATCCCTAAACCCTGACCCTGATCCTAACCCTAACCCGAACCCTAACCCTAACCCGAACCCTAACCCTAAGCTGAAACCTAACCCTAACCCGAACCCTAACCCTAACCCTAACCCTAACCCTAACCCTAAAACTAACCCGACCCTAACCCTAACCCTAACCCGAACCCTAACCATAACCCGTACCGTAACCCGAACCCGAACCCGAACCCTTACCTGAAACCTAACCCTAAGCCGAACCCTAACCCGAACACTAACCCTAACCCCATCCCTAACCCGAACCGGAACCCGACGCGAACTGTCAACCGAACACGAACACGAACCCTAACCCTAACCCTGACACTGACCCTGACCCTGATCCTGACCATGACCCTGATCCTGACTCTAAACCCGTACCCTCACCCTAACCCTAATCCCTAAACCCTGACCCTAATCCTAACCCTAAACCCTAATACCTGACCCTGACCCCAAACCTAACCCTGACCCTGACCCTGACTCTAAACCCTAAACCCTGACCCCAAACCTAACCCTGACCCTGACCCTGACTCTAAACCCTAAACCCTGACCCTGACCCTGACCCTACCCTAACCCAAACCCTGACCGGAACCCGAACCCTAACCCTGACATGAATCTGAACCCGAACCCTAACCCTAACCCGAACCCGAATCCCTAACACGAACCCAAACCCGAACCCCTAACCCGAACCCTAACCCTAACCCGAACCCTAGCCCTAACCCGAACCCTAACCCGAACCCGAATCCTAACCAGAACTCTAACCCTAACCCTAACCATACCCGAAATATAACCCTAAACCTAACCCTAACCTGAACCCTAACCCTAACCCGTACCCTAACACGAACCCTAACCCAAAACCTAACCCTAACAGTAACCCTAACCCTAACCCTCTCCTAATCCTAACCCTTACCCTAACCCTTACTCGAACCCGAACCTGAAACGTAACCCGAACCCTAAACCTAACACTAACCCTAACCCTCAGCCTAACACGAACCTGAACCCGAATCCTAACCGTAACCCTACTCGAAACAGAACCCTAACCCAAACCCTAACCCTAAACCGAACCATAACCCTAACCAGAACCCTAGCCCTAACCCGAACCCTAACCTTAATCCTAACCCTAACACGAAACCTAACCCTAACCCTAACCCGAACCCTAACCTTAACATGAACCTGAACCCAAAACGTAACCCTAACCCTAACCCTAACACGAAAACTAACCCTAACCCTAAACCTAACCCTAACGTGAACCCTAACCCTAACCCTAACCCTAAACCAAACCCTAACCCTAACCCTAACCCTAACGCTAACGCGAACCCTAACCATAACCCTAACCCTACCCTTAACCTGAAACCGAACCCTAACCCGAACCCTAACCCTAACCCGAACCCTAACCCGAACCATAACCCTAACCCTAACCCTAAACCTGACCCTGACCCTTACCCTGACCCTAAACCCTAAACCCTGACCCTGACCCTGACCCTAACCCTAAACCGAACCCTGACCCGAACCTGAACACTAACCGTGATGCGAACTTGAACCCGAACCTGAACGCGAACCCCTAACCTGTCCCCAAACCCGAACCCCTAACCCTAACCCTAACCCTAAACCTAACCCTAACCCGAACCCTAACCCGAACACCAATTCTAACCCTAACCCTAACCCTAACCCTAACCGAAAACGAACCCGAACCCGAACCATAACCCAAACGCGAACCCTAACCCTAACCCGAACCCGAACCCTATCCCTAACCCTAAACTTAAACCCTAAAACCTCACCGTGACCCTAACACTAACCCTGATCCTGACCATGAACCTGACCCTGACCCTAGACCCTAAACCCTGACGCTGACCCTGACCCTAACCCAAACCCAAAACCTGACCCGAACCCTAACCCTAACCCTAACCCTAACCCTACCCGAACCCTAACCCTAAAACAAACCCTAACCGTAAACCTAACCCTAACCTGAAGCCGAACCCTAACCCTAACCCTACCCGAACCCTAACCCTAAACCTAAACCTAACCCGAACCCTAACCCTAACCCTCACCCGAATCCTAACCTAAACCCTAACCCTAACCCTAACCCTAACCCTAACATGAACAGAAACCCGAAACCTAACCCTAACCCTAACCCTAACACGAACACTAAACCTAACCCTAACCCTAACCATAACTTGAACCCTAACCCTAACCCGAACCCTAACCCTAACCCTAACCCGAACCCTCACCCTAACCCGAACTCTAACCCTAACCATAACCCCAACCCGAAACCTAACCCTAACAGTAACCCTAACCCAAAACCTAACCCTAACCCGAACACTAACCCTAACCCTAATCTTCAGCCTAACCCGAACCCGAACCCTAACGCTAACCCTACCTGAACCCTAATCCTAAACCAAACCCTAACCCTAAACCTAACCCTAACCCTAACCTGAACCGTAACCATAACCCTAACCCTAACCTTAACCCGAAACCGAACGCTAACCGAAACCTGACCCGAACCAGAACACTAAACCTGACGCGAATTTGAACCCAAAACCTAACCCGAACCTGAACCCCGAACCCGAACCCCTAACCCTAACCCTAACCCTAACCCTACAAGAACCCTAACCCTAACCCTAAAACTAACCCGAACCCTGGCCCTAACTCAAACCCTAACCCGAACCCTAACCCTAACCCTAACCCTAAACCTAACCCAAAACCGAACCGGAACCCTAACCCTAACCGTAACCCTAAGCCGAACACTAAACCTAACCCGACCCTAACCCTAACCCTATCCCTAACCTGAAACCTAACCCTAACCCTAACCCGAACCCGAACACTAACCCTAACCCTAAAACATAACCCGAACCCTAACCCTAACCCGAACCCTAACCCTAACCCTACCCCTAACCCTAATGAGAACCCGAACCTGAATCCAAACCCTAACCCTAACCCAAACCCTAACCCGAACCCTAACCCTAAGCCTAACCCGAACCCGAACCCGAACCGTAACCCTAACCCTAACCCTAACCCTAACCTGAACCCTAACCCTAACCCTAACTCTTACCCTAAGCCTAACCCGAACCCGAACCCTAACCCTACCCGTAACCCTAACCCGAACACTAAACCTAACCTGGCCCTAACCCTAACCCTATCCCTAACCTGAAACCTAACCCTAACCCTAACCCTAACCCTAACCAGAACCCTAACCCTAACCCTAACCCTTACCCTAACCCGAACCCGAACCCGAACCCGACCCCTAACCCGAAACCGAACCCGAACCCTAACCCTAACCCTAACCCGAACCCTAAACCTAAACCGAAACCTAACCCGAACCCGAACCCGAACCCTAACCTTAACCCGAACCCTAACCCGAAAACGAACCCTAACCCGAACCCTAACCCTAACCCTAACCCTAACCCGAACACTAACCCTAACCTGACCCAAACCCTAACCCTATCCTTAACCTGAAACCTAACCCGAATCCTAACCCGAAACCGAACCCGAACCCTAACCCTAACCCGAACCCGAACCCTAACCCTAACACGAACCCTAACCCTAACCCGAACCCGAACCCTAACCCGAAACCGAACCCTAACCCTAACCCGAACCCGAACCCTAACCCTAACCCTAACCCTTACCCTAACCCTAACCCGAACCCGAACCCGACCCCTAACCCTAACCCTAACCCGAACCCTAACCCTAACCGTAACCCGAACCCTAACCCTAAACCGAACCCTAACCCGAACCCGAACCCGAACCCTAACCCGAACCCTTACCCTAACCCTAACGCGAACCCTAACCCGAGCCTGAACCCGAACCCGAACCCTAATCCTAACCCGAACCCGAACCCTAATCCTAACCCGAACCCGAACCCGAATCCATACTCGAAAGCGAAACCAATATCGAACCAGAACCCGAACCCTAACCCCTAACCCGAACCCGAACCCGAATCCATAACTGAAAGCGAAACCGATACCGAACCCGAACCGTAACTGAAACCGAACCCTACCCGAACCCGAACCCGAACCCGAAACCTACCCGAACCAGAACCAGAACCAGAACCCAAACCCCTAACCCGAACCCGAACCCGAAACCCATAATTGTTTGTGCCAATGTAAAGAAAATGCCATACGCTTATCTGTAAGAAACAACAGTGCCCTGGAACAGTCTGAGCCTTAATATCAGCACTGTGCTTTTGGGAGCGGGAGTTAAAGCGGAGGCAAACAGCACTAAGACACATTTGGCAAAAATCGCGTTCCAATGAATAATATTTTCTTCCCTTTCAAACCCAAACGTAAGTGGTTGTGGCCAGATAAATAAATGCCACACCCTTATGTGTAAGAAACAACAGTGCCCAGGAACGGGTTTCTACGTGAAGAAAATATTTCTCGTCGGAACTCCGCTTTTTTACTTTACCTTCCACAACCCCTTGTGATAGGGTTTCCACGTTAAGAAAATAGTTTTCATTGGAAGCCGGTTTTTCCCAAATGTGTCTAAGTGCTGTATTCCTCGGGTTTCACTCATGCTACCAAAAGCACAGTGATGATGTTAGGGCTTAGACTGTTCCTGGGTAATGTTGTTTCTTACACATAAGGGTGTGGCATTTTCTTTACATTGCCACAACCACATATGATAGGGTTTCAACATGAACAAAATATTTTTCGTTGGAAGCGGTTTTTTGTCAAATGTGTCTCAATACCGTGTTGTTTGGGATTAACTAATGCTACCGAAATCACTATGATGATGTGAGGGCTCAGACCGATCCTGGAAACTTCTGTTTCTTACAGATAAGCGTATGGCATTTTCTTTACATTGGCACAAACAATTATGATAGAGTTTGCAAAAGAGAAAATTTATTTCATTGAAAGGCGGTTTTTGCCAAATTTTCTCAGCTGTTTGCCTCGGTTTTAACTCATGATACCAAAAGAACAGTGATGATCTTAGGGCTCAGACCATCCATGGGACCAGTTATTTCTTACAAATAAGCATATGGCACATCCTTTACCTTGCCACAACAAATGAAGATAGAGTTTGCACATCAAGAAATATTTTTCATTTGAACCCGTTTCTGCCAAATATGTCTCAGTACTATGTCCTCAGCACTTGGGAGGATGTCTGCACGTGGAGAAAGACTTTTTCGTGGGAAGCCGGCTTTTGTCAAACGGGTCCCAGGGCTGTGCTCCTCTCTTTTCACTCCTGCTGCCAGAAGCCCAGTGAGGATGGGAGGGCTTAGAACATGGCTGGGCACTATGGTTTCTTCCAGAGTCGTGGATGGCATTTGCTTTACCTTGCCACAACCACTTGTGAGAGGGTCTGCACCTCAGGAAAACTGTTTCCGTGGGAAGCCGGCTTTTGGCCAAACGGGTCTCAGGGCCGTGGGCCTCGGGTGTCCCTCCGGCTCCCCAAAGCACAGAGACGAGGTGAGGGGCTTAGACCATGCCTGGGCCATGTTGTCTCTTCCACCTTGGTGTGTGGCATTTTGTTGACCTGGCTACCCCCACTTGGGAGAGGTTTTCCACAGCAAGAGCATATTGTTCGTCGGAAGCCGTTTGGGCCCCAGGGGTCTCCGGGCTGTGTTCGTTGGGGTTGAACTCCTGCTAGCAAAACCGCCGGGATGAGGGAAGGGCTCAGACTGTGCCTGGGCCCTGTGGTCTCTTCCAGGTCAGTGTATGGCATTTCCTTCACCTTGCCACAGGCACTGGGGAGCATGTCTGCACGTGGAGAAGGACTTCCTCGTGGGAAGCCGGTTTCTGTCAAAGAGTCCCAGTGCTGTGCTCCTCTCTTTTCACTCCTGCTGCCAGAAGCCCAGGGAGGATGGGAGGGCTTAGAACATGGCTGGGCACCGGGGTTTCTTCCAGAGAAGGGGATGGCATTTGCTTTCCCTTGCCACCACCCCTTGGGATAGGGGCTGCACCTCAGGAAAGCTGTTTCCGTGGGAAGCCGGCTTTCTGCCCAACGGGCCTCAGGGCCGTGGGCCTCGGGGGTCCCTCCGGCTCCCCAAAGCACAGAGACGAGGTGAGGGACTTAGACCACGCCTGGGCCATGTTGTTTCTTCAGCCTGGGTGTGTGGCATTTTGTTGACCTGGCTACTCCCATTTGCATATGTTTTCCAAAGCAAGCACCTATTGTTCCTCAAAAGCAGTTTTTTCCCCAGGGGTCTCCAGGCAGTGTTCCTTGGGCTTGAACTCCTGCTAGCTAAACTGCTGGGATGAGGGAAGGGCTCAGACTGTGCCTGGGCCCTGTGGTCTCTTCCAGGTCAGTGTATGGTATTTCCTTCACCTTGCCACAGGCACTGGGGAGCATGTCTGCATGTGGATAAGGACTTCCCCCTGGGAAACCGGTTTCTGTAAAATGGTCCCAATGCTGTGCTCCTCTCTTTTCACTCCTGCTGCCAGAAGTCCAGGGAGGAGGGGAGGGCTTAGAACATGGCTGGGCACTGGGGTTTCTTCCAGAGAAGGGGATGGCATTTGCTTTCATTGGCACCACCCCTTGGGATAGGCTCTGCACCTCAGGAAAGCTGTTTCCTTGGGACGCCGGCTTTCTGCCAAACGTGCCTCAGGGCCGTGGGCTTCGGGGGTCCCTCCGGCTCCCCAAAGCACAGGGACGAGGTGATGGGCTTTGACCATGCCTGACCCATGTTCTTTCTTCCACCTGGGTGCATGGCATTTTGTTGACCAGGCCACCCCCACTTGGGATAGGTTTTCCACAGCAAGAGCATATTGTTCATCAGAAGCCCTTTGGGCCACAGGGGGTCTCCGGGCTGTGTTCCTTGGGGTTGAACTCCTGCTAGCAAAACCGCCGGGATGAGGGAAGGGTTCAGACTGTGCCTGGGCCCTGTGGTCTCTTCCAGGTCAGTGTATGGCGTTTCCTTCCCCTTGCCACAGGCACCTGGGAGCATGTCTGCACGTGGAGAAAGACTTTCCCGTGGGAAGCCGGTTTTTGTCAAACGGGTCCCAGTGCTCTGCTCCTCTCTTTTCACTCCTGCTGCCAGAAGCCCAGGGAGGAGGGGAGGGCTTAGAACATGGCTGGGCACTGGGGTTTCTTCCAGAGAAGTGGAGGGCATTTGCATTACCTTGCCACAACCACTTGGGATAGGGTGTGCACCTCAGGAGAACTGTTTCCGTGGGAAGCCGGCTTTTTGCAAAGGGGTTTTAGGGCCGTGGGCCTCGGCTGTCCCTCCGGCTCCCCAAAGCACAGGGACGAGGTGAGGGGATTAGACCGTGCCTGGGCCATGTTGTCTCTTCCACCTTGGTGTGTGGCATTTTGTTGACCTGGCTACCCCCACTTGGGATAGGTTTTCCACAGCAAGCACATCTTGTTCGTCGGAAGCCGTTTTTGCCCCAGGGGTCTCTGGGCTGTGTTCGTTGGGGTTGAACTCCTGCTAGCAAAACCGCCGGGATGAGGGAAGGGTTCAGACTGTGCCTGGGCCCTGTGGTCTCTTGCAGGTCAGTGTATGGCATTTCCTTCCCCTTGCCACAGGCACCTGGGAGCATGTCTGCACGTGGAGAAAGACTTTCCCGTAGGAAGTCGGTTTTTGTCAAACGGGTCCCAGTGCTGTGCTCCTCTCTTTTCACTCCTGCTGCCAGAAGCCCAGGGAGGATGGGAGGGCTTAGAACATGGCTGGGCACTGTGGTTTCTTCCAGAGAAGCGGAGGGCATTTGCATTACCTTGCCACAACCACTTGGGATAGGGTGTGCACCTCAGGAGAACTGTTTCCGTGGGAAGCCGGCTTTTTGCAAAGGGGTCTCAGGGCCGTGGGCCTCGGCTGTCCCTCCGGCTCCCCAAAGCACAGGGACGAGGTGAGGAGCTTAGACCCTGCCTGGGCAATGTTGTTTCTTACACCTGGGTGTGTGGCATTTCGTTGACCTGGCTACCCCCACTTGGGATAGGTTTTCCACAGCAAGCACCTCTTGTTCGTCGGAAGCCGTTTTTGCCTCAGGGGTCTCCGGGCTGTGTTCCTTGGGGTTGAACTCCTGCTCGCAAAACCGCCGGGATGAGGGAAGGGTTGAGACTGTGCCTGGGCCCTGTGGTCTCTTCCAGGTCAGTGTATGGCGTTTCCTTCCCCTTGCCACAGGCACCTGGGAGCATGTCTGCACGTGGAGAAAGACTTTCCCGTGGGAAGCCGGTTTTTGTCAAACGGGTCCCAGTGCTCTGCTCCTCTCTTTTCACTCCTGCTGCCAGAAGCCCAGGGAGGATGGGAGGGCTTAGAACATGGCTGGGCACTGTGGTTTCTTCCAGAGAAGTGGAGGGCATTAGCATTACCTTGCCACAACCACTTGGGATAGGGTCTGCACCCCAGGAAAACTTTTTCTTGGGAAGCCGGCTTTTTGCAAAGGGGTTTCAGGGCCGTGGGCCTCGGCTGTCGCTCCGGCTCCCCAAAGCACAGGGACGAGGTGGGGGGCTTAGATAGTTCCTGGGCAATGTTGTTTCTTACACCTGGGTGTGTGGCATTTCGTTGACCTGGCTACTCCCACTTGGGATAGGTTTTCCACAGCAAGCACCTCTTGTTCCTCGGAAGCCGTGTTTGCCCCATGGGGCTCCGTGCTGTGTTCGTTGGGGTTGGACTCCTGGTAGCAAAACTGCCGGGATGAGGGAAGGGTTCAGACTGTGCCTGGGCCCTGTGGTCTCTTCCAGGTCAGTGTATGGCATTTCCTTCCCCTTGCCACAGGCACCTGGGAGCATGTCTGCACGTGGAGAAAGACTTTCCCGTAGGAAGTCGGTTTTTGTCAAACGGGTCCCAGTGCTGTGCTCCTCTCTTTTCACTCCTGCTGCCAGAAGCCCAGGGAGGATGGGAGGGCTTAGAACATGGCTGGGCACTGTGGTTTCTTCCAGAGAAGCGGAGGGCATTTGCATTACCTTGCCACAACCACTTGGGATAGGGTGTGCACCTCAGGAGAACTGTTTCCGTGGGAAGCCGGCTTTTTGCAAAGGGGTCTCAGGGCCGTGGGCCTCGGCTGTCCCTCCGGCTCCCCAAAGCACAGGGACGAGGTGAGGGGCTTAGACCCTGCCTGGGCAATGTTGTTTCTTACACCTGGGTGTGTGGCATTTCGTTGACCTGGCTACCCCCACTTGGGATAGGTTTTCCACAGCAAGTACCTCTTGTTCGTCGGAAGCCGTTTTTGCCCCAGGGGTCTCCGGGCTGTGTTCGTTGGGGTTGAACTCCTGCTAGCAAAACCGCCGGGATGAGGGAAGGGTTCAGACTGTGCCTGGGCCCTGTGGTCTCTTGCAGGTCAGTGTATGGCATTTCCTTCCCCTTGCCACAGGCACCTGGGAGCATGTCTGCACGTGGAGAAAGACTTTCCCGTAGGAAGTCGGTTTTTGTCAAACGGGTCCCAGTGCTGTGGTCCTCTCTTTTCACTCCTGCTGCCAGAAGCCCAGGGAGGATGGGAGGGCTTAGAACATGGCTGGGCACTGTGGTTTCTTCCAGAGAAGCGGAGGGCATTTGCATTACCTTGCCACAACCACTTGGGATAGGGTGTGCACCTCAGGAGAACTGTTTCCGTGGGAAGCCGGCTTTTTGCAAAGGGGTCTCAGGGCCGTGGGCCTCGGCTGTCCCTCCGGCTCCCCAAAGCACAGGGACGAGGTGAGGGGCTTAGACCCTGCCTGGGCAATGTTGTTTCTTACACCTGGGTGTGTGGCATTTCGTTGACCTGGCTACCCCCACGTGGGATAGGTTTTCCACAGCAAGCACCTCTTGTTCGTCGGAAGCCGTTTTTGCCTCAGGGGTCTCCGGGCTGTGTTCGTTGGGGTTGAACTCCTGCTCGCAAAACCGCCGGGATGAGGGAAGGGTTGAGACTGTGCCTGGGCCCTGTGGTCTCTTCCAGGTCAGTGTATGGCGTTTCCTTCCCCTTGCCACAGGCACCTGGGAGCATGTCTGCACGTGGAGAAAGACTTTCCCGTGGGAAGCCGGTTTTTGTCAAACGGGTCCCAGTGCTCTGCTCCTCTCTTTTCACTCCTGCTGCCAGAAGCCCAGGGAGGAGGGGAGGGCTTAGAACATGGCTGGGCACTGTGGTTTCTTCCAGAGAAGTGGAGGGCATTTGCATTACCTTGCCACAACCACTTGGGATAGGGTGTGCACCTCAGGAGAACTGTTTCCGTGGGAAGCCGGCTTTTTGCAAAGGGGTTTTAGGGCCGTGGGCCTCGGCTGTCCCTCCGGCTCCCCAAAGCACAGGGACGAGGTGAGGGGATTAGACCGTGCCTGGGCCATGTTGTCTCTTCCACCTTGGTGTGTGGCATTTCGTTGACCTGGCTACCCCCACTTGGGATAGGTTTTCCACAGCAAGCACATCTTGTTCGTCGGAAGCCGTTTTTGCCCCAGGGGTCTCCGGGCTGTGTTCGTTGGGGTTGAACTCCTGCTAGCAAAACCGCCGGGATGAGGGAAGGGTTCAGACTGTGCCTGGGCCCTGTGGTCTCTTGCAGGTCAGTGTATGGCATTTCCTTCCCCTTGCCACAGGCACCTGGGAGCATGTCTGCACGTGGAGAAAGACTTTCCCGTAGGAAGTCGGTTTTTGTCAAACGGGTCCCAGTGCTGTGCTCCTCTCTTTTCACTCCTGCTGCCAGAAGCCCAGGGAGGATGGGAGGGCTTAGAACATGGCTGGGCACTGTGGTTTCTTCCAGAGAAGCGGAGGGCATTTGCATTACCTTGCCACAACCACTTGGGATAGGGTGTGCACCTCAGGAGAACTGTTTCCGTGGGAAGCCGGCTTTTTGCAAAGGGGTCTCAGGGCCGTGGGCCTCGGCTGTCCCTCCGGCTCCCCAAAGCACAGGGACGAGGTGAGGGGCTTAGACCCTGCCTGGGCAATGTTGTTTCTTACACCTGGGTGTGTGGCATTTCGTTGACCTGGCTACTCCCACTTGGGATAGGTTTTCCACAGCAAGCACCTCTTGTTCGTCGGAAGCCGTTTTTGCCTCAGGGGTCTCCGGGCTGTGTTCGTTGGGGTTGAACTCCTGCTCGCAAAACCGCCGGGATGAGGGAAGGGTTGAGACTGTGCCTGGGCCCTGTGGTCTCTTCCAGGTCAGTGTATGGCGTTTCCTTCCCCTTGCCACAGGCACCTGGGAGCATGTCTGCACGTGGAGAAAGACTTTCCCGTGGGAAGCCGGTTTTTGTCAAACGGGTCCCAGTGCTCTGCTCCTCTCTTTTCACTCCTGCTGCCAGAAGCCCAGGGAGGATGGGAGGGCTTAGAACATGGCTGGGCACTGTGGTTTCTTCCAGAGAAGTGGAGGGCATTAGCATTACCTTGCCACAACCACTTGGGATAGGGTCTGCACCCCAGGAAAACTTTTTCTTGGGAAGCCGGCTTTTTGCAAAGGGGTTTCAGGGCCGTGGGCCTCGGCTGTCGCTCCGGCTCCCCAAAGCACAGGGACGAGGTGGGGGGCTTAGATAGTTCCTGGGCAATGTTGTTTCTTACACCTGGGTGTGTGGCATTTCGTTGACCTGGCTACTCCCACTTGGGATAGGTTTTCCACAGCAAGCACCTCTTGTTCCTCGGAAGCCGTGTTTGCCCCATGGGGCTCCGTGCTGTGTTCGTTGGGGTTGGACTCCTGGTAGCAAAACTGCCGGGATGAGGGAAGGGTTCAGACTGTGCCTGGGCCCTGTGGTCTCTTCCAGGTCAGTGTATGGCATTTCCTTCCCCTTGCCACAGGCACCTGGGAGCATGTCTGCACGTGGAGAAAGACTTTCCCGTAGGAAGTCGGTTTTTGTCAAACGGGTCCCAGTGCTGTGCTCCTCTCTTTTCACTCCTGCTGCCAGAAGCCCAGGGAGGATGGGAGGGCTTAGAACATGGCTGGGCACTGTGGTTTCTTCCAGAGAAGCGGAGGGCATTTGCATTACCTTGCCACAACCACTTGGGATAGGGTGTGCACCTCAGGAGAACTGTTTCCGTGGGAAGCCGGCTTTTTGCAAAGGGGTCTCAGGGCCGTGGGCCTCGGCTGTCCCTCCGGCTCCCCAAAGCACAGGGACGAGGTGAGGGGCTTAGACCCTGCCTGGGCAATGTTGTTTCTTACACCTGGGTGTGTGGCATTTCGTTGACCTGGCTACCCCCACTTGGGATAGGTTTTCCACAGCAAGTACCTCTTGTTCGTCGGAAGCCGTTTTTGCCCCAGGGGTCTCCGGGCTGTGTTCGTTGGGGTTGAACTCCTGCTAGCAAAACCGCCGGGATGAGGGAAGGGTTCAGACTGTGCCTGGGCCCTGTGGTCTCTTGCAGGTCAGTGTATGGCATTTCCTTCCCCTTGCCACAGGCACCTGGGAGCATGTCTGCACGTGGAGAAAGACTTTCCCGTAGGAAGTCGGTTTTTGTCAAACGGGTCCCAGTGCTGTGGTCCTCTCTTTTCACTCCTGCTGCCAGAAGCCCAGGGAGGATGGGAGGGCTTAGAACATGGCTGGGCACTGTGGTTTCTTCCAGAGAAGCGGAGGGCATTTGCATTACCTTGCCACAACCACTTGGGATAGGGTGTGCACCTCAGGAGAACTGTTTCCGTGGGAAGCCGGCTTTTTGCAAAGGGGTCTCAGGGCCGTGGGCCTCGGCTGTCCCTCCGGCTCCCCAAAGCACAGGGACGAGGTGAGGGGCTTAGACCCTGCCTGGGCAATGTTGTTTCTTACACCTGGGTGTGTGGCATTTCGTTGACCTGGCTACCCCCACGTGGGATAGGTTTTCCACAGCAAGCACCTCTTGTTCGTCGGAAGCCGTTTTTGCCTCAGGGGTCTCCGGGCTGTGTTCGTTGGGGTTGAACTCCTGCTCGCAAAACCGCCGGGATGAGGGAAGGGTTGAGACTGTGCCTGGGCCCTGTGGTCTCTTCCAGGTCAGTGTATGGCGTTTCCTTCCCCTTGCCACAGGCACCTGGGAGCATGTCTGCACGTGGAGAAAGACTTTCCCGTGGGAAGCCGGTTTTTGTCAAACGGGTCCCAGTGCTCTGCTCCTCTCTTTTCACTCCTGCTGCCAGAAGCCCAGGGAGGAGGGGAGGGCTTAGAACATGGCTGGGCACTGTGGTTTCTTCCAGAGAAGTGGAGGGCATTTGCATTACCTTGCCACAACCACTTGGGATAGGGTGTGCACCTCAGGAGAACTGTTTCCGTGGGAAGCCGGCTTTTTGCAAAGGGGTTTTAGGGCCGTGGGCCTCGGCTGTCCCTCCGGCTCCCCAAAGCACAGGGACGAGGTGAGGGGATTAGACCGTGCCTGGGCCATGTTGTCTCTTCCACCTTGGTGTGTGGCATTTCGTTGACCTGGCTACCCCCACTTGGGATAGGTTTTCCACAGCAAGCACATCTTGTTCGTCGGAAGCCGTTTTTGCCCCAGGGGTCTCCGGGCTGTGTTCGTTGGGGTTGAACTCCTGCTAGCAAAACCGCCGGGATGAGGGAAGGGTTCAGACTGTGCCTGGGCCCTGTGGTCTCTTGCAGGTCAGTGTATGGCATTTCCTTCCCCTTGCCACAGGCACCTGGGAGCATGTCTGCACGTGGAGAAAGACTTTCCCGTAGGAAGTCGGTTTTTGTCAAACGGGTCCCAGTGCTGTGCTCCTCTCTTTTCACTCCTGCTGCCAGAAGCCCAGGGAGGATGGGAGGGCTTAGAACATGGCTGGGCACTGTGGTTTCTTCCAGAGAAGCGGAGGGCATTTGCATTACCTTGCCACAACCACTTGGGATAGGGTGTGCACCTCAGGAGAACTGTTTCCGTGGGAAGCCGGCTTTTTGCAAAGGGGTCTCAGGGCCGTGGGCCTCGGCTGTCCCTCCGGCTCCCCAAAGCACAGGGACGAGGTGAGGGGCTTAGACCCTGCCTGGGCAATGTTGTTTCTTACACCTGGGTGTGTGGCATTTCGTTGACCTGGCTACTCCCACTTGGGATAGGTTTTCCACAGCAAGCACCTCTTGTTCGTCGGAAGCCGTTTTTGCCTCAGGGGTCTCCGGGCTGTGTTCGTTGGGGTTGAACTCCTGCTCGCAAAACCGCCGGGATGAGGGAAGGGTTGAGACTGTGCCTGGGCCCTGTGGTCTCTTCCAGGTCAGTGTATGGCGTTTCCTTCCCCTTGCCACAGGCACCTGGGAGCATGTCTGCACGTGGAGAAAGACTTTCCCGTGGGAAGCCGGTTTTTGTCAAACGGGTCCCAGTGCTCTGCTCCTCTCTTTTCACTCCTGCTGCCAGAAGCCCAGGGAGGATGGGAGGGCTTAGAACATGGCTGGGCACTGTGGTTTCTTCCAGAGAAGTGGAGGGCATTAGCATTACCTTGCCACAACCACTTGGGATAGGGTCTGCACCCCAGGAAAACTTTTTCTTGGGAAGCCGGCTTTTTGCAAAGGGGTTTCAGGGCCGTGGGCCTCGGCTGTCCCTCCGGCTCCCCAAAGCACAGGGACGAGGTGAGGGGATTAGACCGTGCCTGGGCAATGTTGTTTCTTACACCTGGGTGTGTGGCATTTCGTTGACCTGGCTACCCCCACTTGGGATAGGTTTTCCACAGCAAGCACCTCTTGTTCGTCGGAAGCCGTTTTTGCCTCAGGGGTCTCCGGGCTGTGTTCGTTGGGGTTGAACTCCTGCTAGCAAAACCGCCGGGATGAGGGAAGGGTTCAGACTGTGCCTGGGCACTGTGGTCTCTTCCAGGTCAGTGTATGGCATTTCCTTCCCCTTGCCACAGGCACCTGGGAGCATGTCTGCACATGGAGAAAGACTTTCCCGTGGGAAGCCGGTTTTTGTCAAACGGGTCCCAGTGCTCTGCTCCTCTCTTTTCACTCCTGCTGCCAGAAGCCCAGGGAGGATGGGAGGGCTTAGAACATGGCTGGGCACTGTGGTTTCTTCCAGAGAAGCGGAGGGCATTTGCATTACCTTGCCACAACCACTTGGGATAGGGTGTGCACCTCAGGAGAACTGTTTCCGTGGGAAGCCGGCTTTTTGCAAAGGGGTCTCAGGGCCGTGGGCCTCGGGTGTCCCTCCGGTTCCCCAAAGCACAGGGACGAGGTGAGGGGCTTAGACCCTGCCTGGGCAATGTTGTTTCTTACACCTGGGTGTGTGGCATTTCGTTGACCTGGCTACCCCCACTTGGGATAGGTTTTCCACAGCAAGCACCTCTTGTTCGGCGGAAGCCGTTTTTGCCTCAGGGGTCTCCGGGCTGTGTTCGTTGGGGTTGAACTCCCGCTAGCAAAACCGCCGGGATGAGGGAAGGGCTCAGACTGTGCCTGGGCCCTGTGGTCTCTTCCAGGTCAGTGTATGGCATTTCTTTCGCCTTGCCACAGGCACTGGGGAGCATGTCTGCACGTGGAGAAGGACTTTCTCGTGGGAATCCGGTTTCTGTCAAACGGGTCCCAGTGCTCTGCTCCTCTCTTTTCACTCCTGCTGCCAGAAGCCCACGGAGGATGGGAGGGCTTAGAACATGGCTGGGCACTGTGGTTTCTTCCAGAGAAGTGGAGGGCATTTGCATTACTTTGCCACAAGCACTTGGGATAGGGTGTGCACCTCAGGAAAACTGTTTCCGTGGGAAGCCGGCTTTTTGCAAAGGGGTCTCAGGGCCGTGGGGCTCGGCTGTCCCTCCGGCTCCCCAAAGCACAGGGACGAGGTGAGGGGCTTACACCGTGCCTGGGCAATGTTGTTTCTTACACCTGGGTGTGTGGCATTTTGTTGACCTGGCTACCCCCACTTGGGATAGGTTTTCCACAGCAAGCACCTCTTGTTCATCAGAAGCCGTTTTTGCCCCAGGGGTCTCCGGGTTGTGTTCGTTGGGGATGAACTCCTGCTAGCAAAACCGCCGGGATGAGGGAAGGGTTCAGACTGTGCCTGGGCCCTGTGGTCTCTTCCAGGTCAGTGTATGGCATTTCCTTCCCCTTGCCACAGGCACCTGGGAGCATGTCTGCACGTGGAGAAAGACTTTCCCGTGGGAAGCCGGTTTTTGTCAAACGGGTCCCAGTGCTCTGCTCCTCTGTTTTCACTCCTGCTGCCAGAAGCCCAGGGAGGATGGGAGGGCTTAGAACATGGCTGTGCACTGTGGTTTCTTCCAGAGAAGTGGAGGGCATTTGCATTACCTTGCCACAACCACTTGGGATAGGGTCTGCACCTCAGGAAAACTGTTTCCGTGGGAAGCCGGCTTTTTGCAAAGGGGTCTCAGGGCCGTGGGCCTCGGGTGTCCCTCCGGCTCCCCAAAGCACAGGGACGAGGTGAGGGGTTTAGACCGTGCCTGGGCAATGTTGTTTCTTACACCTGGGTGTGTGGCATTTCGTTGACCTGGCTACTCCCAGTTGGGATAGGTTTTCCACAGCAAGCACCTCTTGTTCGTCGGAAGCCGTTTTTGCCCCAGGGGTCTCCGGGCTGTGTTCGTTGGGGTTGAACTCCTGCTAGAAAAACCGCCGAGATGAGGGAAGTGTTCACAGTGTGCCTGGGCCCTGTGGTCTCTTCCAGGTCAGTGTATGGCATTTCCTTCCCCTTGCCACAGGCACCTGGGAGCATGTCTGCACATGGAGAAAGATTTTCCCGTGGGAAGCCGGTTTTTGTCAAACGGGTACCAGTGCCCTGCTCCTCTCTTCACTCCTGCTGCCAGGAGGCCAGGGAGGATGGGAGGGCTTAGAACATGGCAGGGCACTGTGGTTTCTTCCAGAGAAGTGGAGGGCATGTGCATTACCTTGCCACTACCACTTGGGATAGGGTCTGCACCTCAGGAAAACTGTTTCCGTGGGAAGCCGCCTTTTTGCAAAGGGGTCTCAGGGCCGTGGGGCTCGGCTGTCCCTCCGGCTCCCCAAAGCACAGGGACGAGGTGAGGGGCTTAGACCGTGCCTGGGCAATGTTGTTTCTTACACCTGGGTGTGTGGCATTTTGTTGACCTGGCTACCCCCACTTGGGATAGGTTTTCCATAGCAAGCACCTCTTGTTCGTCGGAAGCCGTTTTTGCCTCAGTGTCTCCGAGCTGTGTTCGTTGGGGTTGAACTCCTGCTAGCAAAACTGCCGGGATGAGGGAAGGGTTCAGACTGTGCCTGGGCCCTGTGGTCTCTTCCAGGTCAGTGAATGGCATTTCCTTCCCCTTGCCACAGGCACCTGGGAGCATGTCTGCACGCGGAGAAAGACTTTCCCGTGGGAAGCCGGTTTTTGTCAAACGGGTCCAAGTGCCCTGCTCCTCTCTTTTCACTCCTGCTGCCAGAAGCCCAGGGAGGATGGGAGGGCTTAGAACATGGCTGGGCACTGTTGTTTCTTCCAGAAAAGTGGAGGGCATTTGCTTTACCTTGCGACAACCACTTGTGAGAGGGTCTGCACCTCAGGAAAACTGTTTCCGTGGGAAGCCGGCTTTTTGCTAAGGGGTCTCAGGGCCGTGGGCCTCGGCTGTCGCTCCGGCTCCCCAAAGCACAGGGACGAGGTGGGGGGCTTAGATAGTTCCTGGGCAATGTTGTTTCTTACACCTGGGTGTGTGGCATTTCGTTGACCTGGCTACTCCCACTTGGGATAGGTTTTCCACAGCAAGCACCTCTTGTTCCTCGGAAGCCGTGCTTGCCCCATGGGGCTCCGTGCTGTGTTCGTTGGGGTTGGACTCCTGGTAGCAAAACTGCCGGGATGAGGGAAGGGTTCAGACTGTGCCTGGGCCCTGTGGTCTCTTCCAGGTCAGTGTATGGCATTTCCTTCCCCTTGTCCCAGGCACCTGGGAGCATGTCTGCACGTGGAGAAGACTTTCCCGTGGGAAGCCGGTTTTTGTCAAACGGGTCCCAGTGCTCTGGTCCTCTCTTTTCACTCCGCTGCCAGAAGCCCAGGGAGGATGGGAGGGCTTAGAACATGGCTGGGCACTGTGGTTTCTACCAGAGAAGTGGAGGGCATTTGCTTTACCTTGCCACAACCACTTGGGATAGGGTGTGCACCTCAGGAAAACTGTTTCCGTGGGAATCCTGCTTTTTGCAAAGTGGTCTCAGGGCCGTGGGGCTCGGCTGTCCCTCCGGCTCCCCAAAGCACAGGGACGAGGTGAGGGGCTTACACCGTGCCTGGGCAATGTTGTTTCTTACACCTGGGTGTGTGGCATTTTGTTGACCTGGCTACCCCCACTTGGGATAGGTTTTCCACAGCATGCACCTCTTGTTCGTCGGAAGCCGTTTTTGCCCCAGGTGTCTCCGGACTGTGTTCGTTGGGGTTGAACTCCTGCTAGCAAAACCGCCGGGATGAGGGAAGGGTACAGACTGTGCCTGGGCCCTGTGGTCTCTTCCAGGTCAGTGTATGGCGTTTCCTTCCCCTTGTCACAGGCACCTGGGAGCATGTGTGCACGTGGAGAAAGACTTTCCCGTGGGAAGCCGGTTTTTGTCCAACGGGTCCCAGTGCCCTGCTCCTCTCTTTTCACTCCTGCTGCCAGAAGCCCAGGGAGGATGGGAGGGCTTAGAACATGGCAGGGCACTGTGGTTTCTTCCAGAGAAGTGGAGGGCATTTGCATTACCTTGCCACTACCACTTGGGATAGGGTCTGCACCTCAGGAAAACTGTTTCCGTGGGAAGCCGGCTTTTTGCAAAGGGGTCTCAGGGCCGTGGGCCTCGGTGTCCCTCCGGCTCCCCAAAGCACAGGGACGAGGTGAGTGGCTTAGACCGTGCCTGGGCAATGTTGTTTCTTACACCTGGGTGTGTGGCATTTTGTTGACCTGGCTACCCCCACTTGGGATAGGTTTTCCACAGCAAGCACCTCTTGTTCGTCGGAAGCCTTTTTTGCCTCAGTGTCTCCGAGCTGTGTTCGTTGGGGTTGAACTCCTGCTAGCAAAACTGCCGGGATGAGGGAAGGGTTCAGACTGTGCCTGGGCCCTGTGGTCTCTTCCAGGTCAGTGTATGGCATTTCCTTCCCCTTGCCACAGGCACCTGGGAGCATGTCTGCACGTGGAGAAAGACTTTCCCGTGGGAAGCCGGTTTTTGTCAAACGGGTCCAAGTGCCCTGCTCCTCTCTTTTCACTCCTGCTGCCAGAAGCCCAGGGAGGATGGGAGGGCTTAGAACATGGCTGGGCACTGTGGTTTCTTCCAGAAAAGTGGAGGGCATTTGCATTACCTTGCGACAACCACTTGTGAGAGGGTCTGCACCTCAGGAAAACTGTTTCCGTGGGAAGCCGGCTTTTTGCAAAGTGGTCTCAGGGCCGTGGGGCTCGGCTGTCCCTCCGGCTCCCCAAAGCACAGGGACGAGGTGAGGGGCTTAGACCGTGCCTGGGCAATGTTGTTTCTTAAACCTGGGTGTGTGGCATTTCGTTGACCTGGCTACTCCCACTTGGGATAGGTTTTCCACAGCAAGCACCTCTTGTTCATAGGAAGCCGTTTTTGCCCCAGGGGTCTCCGGGCTGTGTTCGTTGGGGTTGACCTCCTGCTGTCAAAATCGGCGGGATGAGGAAAGGGTTCAGACTGGTTCTGGGCCCTGTGGTCTCTTCCATGTCACTGTATGGCATTTCCTTCCCCTTGCCACAGGCACCTGGGAGCATGTCTGCACGTGGAGAAAGACTTTCCCGTGGGAAGCCGGGTTTTGTCAAACGGGTCCCAGTGCTCTGCTCCTCACTTTTCACTCCTGCTGCCAGAAGCCCAGGGAGGATGGGAGGGCTTAGAACATGGCTGGGCACTGTGGTTTCTTCCAGAGAAGTGGAGGGCATTTGCATTACCTTGCCACAACCACTTGGGATAGGGTCTGCACCTCAGGAAAACTGTTTCCGTGGGAAGCCGGCTTTTTCCAAAGGGGTCTCAGGGCCGGGGGGCTCGGCTGTCCCTCCGGCTCCACAAAGCACAGGGACGAGGTGAGGGGCTTACACCGTCCCTGGGCAATGTTGTTTCTTACACCTGGGTGTGTGGCATTTTGTTGACCTGGCTACCCCCACTTGGGATAGGTTTTCCACAGAAAGCACCTCTTGTTCGACTGAAGCCGTTTTTGCCTCAGGGTCTCCGGGCTGTGTTCGTTGGGGTTGAACTACTGCTAGCAAACCCGCCGGGATGAGGGAAGGGTTCAGACTGTGCCTGGGCCCTGTGGTCTCTTCCAGGTCAGTGTATGGCATTTCCTTCCCCTTGCCACAGGCACCTGGGAGCATGACTGCACGTGGAGAAAGACTTACCCGTGGGAAGCCGGTTTTTGTCAAACGGGTCCCAGTGCCGTGCTCCTCTCTTTTCACTCCTGCTGCCAGAAGCCCAGGGAGGATGGGAGGGCTTAGAACATGGCTGGGCACGGTGGTTTCTTCCAGAGAAGTGGAGGGCATTTGCTTTACCTTGCCACAACCACTTGGGAGAGGGTCTGTACCTCAGGAAAACTGTTTCCGTGGGAAGCCGGCTTTTTGCAAAGGGGTCTCAGGGCCGTGGGCCTCGGTTCTCCCTCCGGCTCCCCAAAGCGCAGGGACGAGGTGAGGGGCTTAGACCGTGCCTGGGCAATGTTGTTTCTTACAAATGGGTGTGTGGCATTTTGTTGACCTGGCTACCCCCACTTGGGATAGGTTTTCCACAGCAAGCACCTCTTGTTCGTCGGAAGCCGTTTTTGCCTCAGGGTCTCCGGGCTGTGTTCGTTGGGGTTGACCTCCTGCTAGCAAAACTGCCGGGATGAGGGAAGGGTTCACACTGTGCCTGGGCCCTGTGGTCTCTTCCAGGTCAGTGTATGGCATTTCCTTCCCCTTGCCACAGGCACCTGGGAGCATGTCTGCACGTGGAGAAAGACTTTCCCGTGGGAAGCCGGTTTTTGTCAAACGGGTCCCAGTGCTCTGCTCCTCTCTTTTCACTCCTGCTGCCAGAAGCCCAGGGAGGATGGGAGGGCTTAGAACATGGCTGGGCACTGTGGTTTCTTCCAGAGAAGTGGAGGGCATTTGCATTACCTTGCCACAACCACTTGTGAGAGGGTCTGCAACTTAGGAAAAATTTCCGTGGGAAGCCGGCTTTTTGCAAAGGGGTCTCAGGGCCGTGGGCCTCGGGTGTCCCTCCGGCTCCCCAAAGCACAGGGACGAGGTGAGGGTCTTAGACCGTGCCTGGGCAATGTTGTTTCTTACACCTGGGTGTGTGGCATTTTGTTGACCTGGCTACCCCCACTTGGGATAGGTTTTCCACAGCAAGCACCTCTTGTTCGTCGGAAGCCGTTTTTGCCTCAGGGTCTCCGGGCTGTGTTCGTTGGGGTTGAACTCCTGCTAGCAAAACCGCCGGGATGAGGGAAGGGTTCAGACTGTGCCTGGGCCCTGTGGTCTCTTCCAGGTCAGTGTATGGCATTTCCTTCCCCTTACCACAGGCACCTGGGAGCATGTCTCACGTGGAGAAAGACTTTCCCGTGGGAAGCCGGGTTTTGTCAAATGGGTCCCAGTGCTCTGCTCCTCTCTTTTCACTCCTGCTGCCAGAAGCCCAGGGAGGATGGGAGGGTTTAGAACATGGCTGGGCACTGTGGTTTCTTCCAGAGAAGTGGAGGGCATTTGCTTTACCTTGCCACAACCACTTGGGAGAGGGTCTGTATCTCGGGAAAACTGTTTCTGTGGGAAGCCGGCTTTTTGCAAAGGGGTCTCAGGGCCGTGGGCCTCGGGTGTCCCTCCGGCTCCCCAAAGCACAGGGACGAGGTGAGGGTCTTAGACCGTGCCTGGGCAATGTTGTTTCTTACACCTGGGTGTGTGGCATTTCGTTGACCTGGCTACCCCCACTTGGGATAGGTTTTCCACAGGAAGCACCTCTTGTTCGTCGGAAGCCGTTTTTGCCTCAGGGTCTCCGGGCTGTGTTCCTTGGGGTTGAACTCCCGCTAGCAAAACCGCCGGGATGAGGGAAGGGCTCAGACTGTGCCTGGGCCCTGTGGTCTCTTCCAGGTCAGTGTATGGCATTTCTTTCACCTTGCCACAGGCACTGGGGAGCATGTCTGCACGTGGAGAAGGACTTTCTCGTGGGAAGCCGGTTTCTGTCAAACGGGTCCCAGTGCCCTGCTCCTCTCTTTTCACTCCTGCTACCAGAAGCCCAGGGAGGATTGGAGGGCTTAGAACATGGTTGGGCACTGCGGTTTCTTCCAGAGAAGTGGAGGGCATTTACTTTACCTTGCCACAACCACTTGTGAGAGGGTCTGCACCTCAGGAAAACTGTTTCCGTGGGAAGCCGGCTTTTTGCAAACGGGTCTCAGGGCAGTGGGCCTCGGGTGTCCCTCGGCTCCCCAAAGCACAGGGAGGAGGTGAGGGGCTTAGACCATGCCTGGGCAATGTTGTTTCTTACACCTGGGTGTGTGGCATTTTGTTGACCTGGCTACCCCCACTTGGGATAGGTTTTCCACAGCAAGCACCTATTGTTCGTCGGAAGCCCTTTCTGCCCCAGGGGTCTCCGGGCTGTGTTCGTTGAGGTTGAACTCCTGCTAGCAAAACCGCCGGGATGAGGGAGGGGTTCATACTGTGCCTGGGCACTGTGGTCTCTTCCAGGTCGGTGTATGGCATTTCCTTCCCCTTGCCACAGGCACCTGGGAGCATGTGTGCACGTGGAGAAAGACTTTCCCGTGGGAAGCCGGTTTTTGTCAAAAGGGGTCCCAGTGCTCTGCTCCTCTCTTTTCACTCCTGCTGCCAGAAGCCCAGGGAGGATGGGAGGGCTTAGAACATGGCTGGGCACTGTGCTTTCTTCCAGAGAAGTGGAGGGCATTTGCTTTACCTTGCCACAACCACTTGTGAGAGGGTCTGCACCTCAGGAAAACTGTTTCCGTGGGAAGCCGGCTTTTTGCAAAGGGGTCTCAGGGCCGTGGGCCTCGGATCTCCCTCCGGCTCCCCAAAGCACAGGGACGAGGTGAGGGGCTTAGACCATGCCTGGGCAATGTTGTTTCTTACACCTGGGTGTTTGGCATTTTGTTGACCTGGCTACCCCCACTTGGGATAGGTTTTCCACAGCAAGCACCTATTGTTCGTCGGAAGCCGTTTTTGCCCCAGGGGTCTCCGGGCTGTGTTCCTTGAGGTTGAACTCCTGCTAGCAAAACCGCCGGGATGAGGGAAGGGCTCAGACTGTGCCTGGGCCCTGTGGTCTCTTCCAGGTCAGTGTATGGCATTTCCTTCCCCTTGCCACAGGCACCTGGGAGCATGTGTGCACGTGGAGAAAGACTTTCCCGTGGGAAGCCGGTTTTTGTCAAACGGGTCCCAGTGCTCTGCTCCTCTCTTTTCACTCCTGCTGCCAGAAGCCCAGGGAGGATGGGAGGGCTTAGAACATGGCTGGGCACTGTGGTTTCTTCCAGAGAAGTGGAGGGCATTTGCATTACCTTGCCACAACCACTTGGGATAGGGTGTGCACCTCAGGAGAACTGTTCCCCTGGGAAGCCGGCTTTTTGCAAAGGGGTTTCAGGGCAGTGGGCCTCGGGTGTCCCTCCTGCTCCCCAAAGCACAGGGACGAGGTGAGGGGCTTAGACCCTGCCTGGGCAATGTTGTTTCTTACACCTGGGTGTGTGGCATTTTGTTGACCTGGCTACCCCCACTTGGGATAGGTTTTCCACAGCAAGCACCTCTTGTTCGTCGGAAGCCGTTTTTGCCTCAGGGGTCTCCGGGCTGTGTTCGTTGGGGTTGAACTCCTGCTAGCAAAACCTCCGGGATGAGGGAAGGGTTCAGACTGTGCCTGGGCCCTGTGGTCTCTTCCAGGTCAGTGTATGGCGTTTCCTTCCCCTTGCCACAGGCACGTGGGAGCATGTCTGCACGTGGAGAAAGACTTTCCCGTGGTCAGCCGGTTTTTGTCAAACGGGTCCCAGTGCTCTGCTCCTCTCTTTTCACTCCTGCTGCCAGAAGCCCAGGGAGGATGGGAGGGCTTAGAACATGGCTGGGCACTGTGGTTTCTTCCAGAGAAGTGGAGGGCATTTGCATTACCTTGCCACAACCACTTGGGATAGGGTCTGCACCTCAGGAAAACTGTTTCCGTGGGAAGCCGGCTTTTTCCAAAGGGGTTTCAGGGCCGTGGGCCTCCGCTGTCCCTCCGGCTCCCCAAAGCACAGGGACGAGGTGAGGGGATTAGACCCTGCCTGGGCAATGTTGTTTCTTACACCTGGGTGTGTGGCATTTTGTTGACCTGGCTACCCCCACTTGGGATAGGTTTTCCACAGCAAGCGCCTATTGTTCCTCGGAAGCCGTTTTTGTCTCAGGGGTCTCCGGGCTGTGTTCGTTGGGGTTGAACTCCCGCTAGCAAAACCGCCGGGATGAGGGAAGGTCTCAGACTGTGCCTGGGCCCTGTGGTCTCTTCCAGGTCAGTGTATGGCATTTCTTTCACCTTGCCACAATCACTGGGGAGCATGTCTGCACGTGGAGAAGGACTTTCTCGTGGGAAGCCGGTTTCTGTCAAACGGGTCCCAGTGCTCTGCTCCTCTCTTTTCACTCCTGCTGCCAGAAGCCCAGGGAGGATGGGACGGCTTAGAACATGGCTGGGCACTGTGGTTTCTTCCAGAGAAGTGGAGGGCATTTGCTTTACCTTGCCACAACCACTTGTGAGAGGGTCTGCACCTCAGGAAAACTGTTTCGGTGGGAAGCCGGCTTTTTGCAAAGGGGTCTCAGGGCCGTGGGCCTCGGGTGTCCCTCCGGCTACCCAAAGCACAGGGACAAGGTGAGGGGCTTAGACCATGCCTGGGCCATGTTATTTCTTCCACCTGGTTGTGTGGCATTTTGTTGACCTGGCTACCCCCACTTGGGATAGGTTTTCCACAGCAAGCACCTATTGTTCGTCGGAAGCCCTTTCTACCCCAGGGGTCTCCGGGCTGTGTTCGTTGAGGTTGAACTCCTGCTAGCAAAACCGCCGGGATGAGGGAGGGGTTCATACTGTGCCTGGGCACTGTGGTCTCTTCCAGGTCGGTGTATGGCATTTCCTTCCCCTTGCCACAGGCACCTGGGAGCATGTGTGCACGTGGAGAAAGACTTTCCCGTGGGAAGCCGGTTTTTGTCAAACGGGTCCCAGTGCTCTGCTCCTCTCTTTTCACTCCTGCTGCCAGAAGCCCAGGGAGGATGGGAGGGCTTAGAACATGGGTGGGCACTGTGCTTTCTTCCAGAGAAGTGGAGGGCATTTGCATTACCTTGCCACAACCACTTGGGATAGGGTCTGCACCTCAGGAAAACTGTTTCCGTGGGAAGCCGGCTTTTTGCAAAGGGGTCTCAGGGCAGTGGGCCTCGGGTGTCCCTCCGGCTCCCCAAAGCACAGGGACGAGGTGAGGGGCTTAGGCCGTGCCTGGGCAATGTTGTTTCTTACACCTGGGTGTGTGGCATTTTGTTGACCTGGCTACCCCCACTTGGGATAGGTTTTCCACAGCAAGCGCCTATTGTTCCTCAGAAGCCGTTTTTGCCTCAGGGGTCTCCGGGCTGTTTTCGTTGGGGTTGAACTCCTGCTAGCAAAACCGCCGGGATGAGGGAAGGGTTCAGACTGTGCCTGGGCCCTGTGGTCTCTTCCAGGTCAGTGTATGGCATTTCCTTCCCCTTGCCACAGGCACCTGGTATCATGTCTGCACGTGGAGAAAGACTTTCCCGTGGGAAGCCGGTTTTTGTCAAACGGGTCCCAGTGCTGTGCTCCTCTCTTTTCACTCCTGCTGCCAGAAGCCGAGGGAGGATGGGAGGGCTTAGAACATGGGTGGGCACTGTGGTTTCTTCCAGAGAAGTGGAGGGCATTTGCATTACCTTGCCACAACCACTTGGGATAGGGTCTGCACCTCACGAAAACTGTTTCCGTGGGAAGCCGGCTTTTTGCAAAGGGGTCTCAGGGCAATGGGCCTCGGGTGTCCCTCCGGCTCCCCAAAGCACAGGGACGAGGTGAGGGGCTTAGACCCTGCCTGGGCAATGTTGTTTCTTACACCTGGGTGTGTGGCATTTTGTTGACCTGGCTACCCCCACTTGGGATAGGTTTTCCACAGCAAGCACCTCTTGTTCGTCGGAAGCCGTTTTTGCCTCAGGGGTCTCCGGGCTGTGTTCGTTGGGGTTGAACTCCTGCTAGCAAAACCTCCGGGATGAGGGAAGGGTTCAGACTGTGCCTGGGCCCTGTGGTCTCTTCCAGGTCAGTGTACGGCGTTTCCTTCCCCTTGCCACAGGCACCTGGGAGCATGTCTGCACGTGGAGAAAGACTTTCCTGTGGTCAGCCGGTTTTTGTCAAACGGGTCCCAGTGCTCTGCTCCTCTCTTTTCACTCCTGCTGCCAGAAGCCCAGGGAGGATGGGAGGGCTTAAAACAAGGCTGGGCACTGTGGTTTCTTCCAGAGAAGTGGAGGGCATTTGCATTACCTTGCCACAACCACTTGGGATAGGGTCTGCACCTCAGGAAAACTGTTTCCGTGGGAAGCCGGCTTTTTGCAAAGGGGTTTCAGGGCCGTGGGCCTCCGCTGTCCCTCCGGCTCCCCAAAGCACAGGGACGAGGTGAGGGGATTAGACCGTGCCTGGGCAATGTTGTTTCTTACACCTGGGTGTGTGGCATTTCGTTGACCTGGCTACCCCCACTTGGGATAGGTTTTCCACAGCAAGCACCTCTTGTTCGTCGGAAGCCGTTTTTGCCTCAGGGGTCTCCGGGCTGTGTTCGTTGGGGTTGAACTCCCGCTAGCAAAACCGCCGGGATGAGGGAAGGGCTCAGACTGTGCCTGGGCCCTGTGGTCTCTTCCAGGTCAGTGTATGGCATTTCTTTCACCTTGCCACAGGCACTGGGGAGCATGTCTGCACGTGGAGAAGGACTTTCTCGTGGGAAGCCGGTTTCTGTCAAACGGGTCCCAGTGCTCTGCTCCTCTCTTTTCACTCCTGCTGCCAGAAGCCCAGGGAGGATGGGAGGGCTTAGAACATGGCTGGGCACTGTGGTTTCTTCCAGAGAAGTGGAGGGCATTTGCTTTACCTTGCCACAACCGCTTGTGAGAGGGTCTGCACCTCAGGAAAACTGTTTCCGTGGGAAGCTGGCTTTTTGCAAAGGGGTCTCAGGGCCGTGGGCCTCGGGAGTCCCTCCGGCTTCCCAAAGCACAGGGACGAGGTGAGGGGCTTAGACCCTGCCTGGGCAATGTTGTTTCTTACACCTGGGTGTGTGGCATTTTGTTGACCTGGCTACCCCCACTTGGGATAGGTTTTCCACAGCAAGCGCCTACTGTTCCTCGGAAGCCGTTTCTGCCTCAGGGGTCTCCGGGCTGTGTTCGTTGTGGTTGAACTCCTGCTAGCAAAACCGCCGGGATGAGGGAAGGGTTCAGATTGTGCCTGGGCCCTGTGGTCTCTTCCAGGTGAGTGTATGGCATTTCCTTCCCCTTGCCACAGGCACCTGGGAGCATGTCTGCACGTGGAGAAAGACTTTCCCGTGGGAAGCCGGTTTTTCTCAAACGGGTCCCAGTGCTGTGCTCCTCTCTTTTCACTCCTGCTGCCAGAAGCCCATGGAGGATGGGAGGGCTTAGAACATGGCTGGGCACTGTGGTTTCTTCCAGAGAAGTGGAGGTCATTTGCATCACCTTGCCACAACCACTTGGGATAGGGTCTGCACCTCAGGAAAACTGTTTCCGTGGGAAGCCGGCTTTTTGCAAAGGGGTCTCAGGGCAGTGGGCCTCGGGTGTCCCTCCGGCTCCCGAAAGCACAGGGACGAGGTGAGGGGCTTAGACCCTGCCTGGGCAATGTTGTTTCTTACACCTGGGTGTGTGGCATTTTGTTGACCTGGCTACCCCCACTTGGGACAGGTTTTCCACAGCAAGCGCCTATTGTTCCTCGGAAGCCGTTTTTGCCTCAGGGGTCTCCGGGCTGTTTTCGTTGGGGTTGAACTCCTGCTAGCAAAACCGCCGGGATGAGGGAAGGGTTCAGACTGTGCCTGGGCCCTGTGGTCTCTTCCAGGTGAGTGTATGGCATTTCCTTCCCCTTGCCACAGGCACCTGGTATCATGTCTGCACGTGGAGAAAGACTTTCCCGTGGGAAGCCGGTTTTTGTCAAACGGGTCCCAGTGCTGTGCTCCTCTCTTTTCACTCCTGCTGCCAGAAGCCGAGGGAGGATGGGAGGGCTTAGAACATGGGTGGGCACTGTGGTTTCTTCCAGAGAAGTGGAGGGCATTTGCATTACCTTGCCACAACCACTTGGGATAGGGTCTGCACCTCACGAAAACTGTTTCCGTGGGAAGCCGGCTTTTTGCAAAGGGGTCTCAGGGCAGTGGGCCTCGGGTGTCCCTCCGGCTCCCCAAAGCACAGGGACGAGGTGAGGGGCTTAGACCCTGCCTGGGCAATGTTGTTTCTTACACCTGGGTGTGTGGCATTTTGTTGACCTGGCTACCCCCACTTGGGATAGGTTTTCCACAGCAAGCACCTCTTGTTCGTCGGAAGCCGTTTTTGCCTCAGGGGTCTCCGGGCTGTGTTCGTTGGGGTTGAACTCCTGCTAGCAAAACCTCCGGGATGAGGGAAGGGTTCAGACTGTGCCTGGGCCCTGTGGTCTCTTCCAGGTCAGTGTATGGCGTTTCCTTCCCCTTGCCACAGGCACCTGGGAGCATGTCTGCACGTGGAGAAAGACTTTCCTGTGGTCAGCCGGTTTTTGTCAAACGGGTCCCAGTGCTCTGCTCCTCTCTTTTCACTCCAGCTGCCAGAAGCCCAGGGAGGATGGGAGGGCTTAGAACATGGCTGGGCACTGTGGTTTCTTCCAGAGAAGTGGAGGGCATTTGCATTACCTAGCCACAACCACTTGGGATACGGTCTGCACCTCAGGAAAACTGTTTCCGTGGGAAGCCGGCTTTTTGCAAAGGGGTTTCAGGGCCGTGGGCCTCCGCTGTCCCTCCGGCTCCCCAAAGCACAGGGACGAGGTGAGGGGATTAGACCGTGCCTGGGCAATGTTGTTTCTTACACCTGGGTGTGTGGCATTTCGTTGACCTGGCTACCCCCACTTGGGATAGGTTTTCCACAGCAAGCACCTCTTGTTCGTCGGAAGCCGTTTCTGCCCCAGGGGCCTCCGGGCTGTGTTCGTTGAGGTTGAACTCCTGCTAGCAAAACCGCCGGGATGAGGGAAGGGTTCAGACTGTGCCTGGGCCCTGTGGTCTCTTCCAGGTCAGTGTATGGCGTTTCCTTCCCCTTGCCACAGGCACCTGGGAGCATGTCTGCACGTGGAGAAAGACTTTCCCGTGGGAAGCCGGTTTTTGTCAAACGGGTCCCAGTGCTGTGCTCCTCTCTTTTCACTCCTGCTGCCAGAAGCCCAGGGAGGATGGGAGGGCTTAGAACATGGCTGGGCACTGTGGTTTCTTCCAGAGAAGTGGAGGGCATTTGCATTACCTTGCCACAACCACTTGGGATAGGGTGTGCACCTCAGGAGAACTGTTTCCGTGGGAAGCCGGCTTTTTGCAAAGGGGTTTCAGGGCCGTGGGCCTCGGCTGTCCCTCCGGCTCCCCAAAGCACAGGGACGAGGTGAGGGGATTAGACCGTGCCTGGGCAATGTTGTTTCTTACACCTGGGTGTGTGGCATTTCGTTGACCTGGCTACCCCCACTTGGGATAGGTTTTCCACAGCAAGCACCTCTTGTTCGTCGGAAGCCGTTTTTGCCTCAGGGGCCTCCGGGCTGTGTTCGTTGGGGTTGAACTCCTGCTAGCAAAACCGCCGGGATGAGGGCAGGGTTCAGACTGTGCCTGGGCCCTGTGGTCTATTCCAGGTCAGTGTATGGCGTTTCCTTCCCCTTGCCACAGGCACCTGGGAGCATGTCTGCACGTGGAGAAAGACTTTCCCGTGGTAGCCGGTTTTTCTCAAACGGGTCCCAGTGCTCTGCTCCACTCTTTTCACTCCTGGTGCCAGAAGCCCAGGGAGGATGGGAGGGCTTAGAACATGGCTGGGCACTGTAGTTTCTTCCAGAGAAGTGGAGGGCATTTGCATTACCTTGCCACAACCACTTGGGATAGGGTGTGCACCTCAGGAGAACTGTTTCCGTGGGAAGCCGGCTTTTTGCAAAGGGGTCTCAGGGCCGTGGGCCTCGGGTGTCCCTCCGGCTCCCCAAAGCACAGGGACGAGGTGAGGGGCTTAGACCGTGCCTGGGCAATGTTGTTTCTTACACCTGGGTGTGTGGCATTTCGTTGACCTGGCTACCCCCACTTGGGATAGCTTTTCCACAGCAAGCACCTCTTGTTCGTCGGAAGCCGTTTTTGCCTCAGGGTCTCCGGGCTGTGTTCTTTGGGGTTGAACTCCCGCAAGCAAAACCGCCGGGATGAGGGAAGGGTTCAGACTGTGCCTGGGCCCTGTGGTCTCTTCCAGATCAGTGTATGGCATTTCCTTCCCCTTGCCACAGGCACCTGGGAGCATGACTGCACGTGGAGAAAGACTTTCCCGTGGGAAGCCGGCTTTTTGCAAAGGGGTCTCAGGGCCGTGGGCCTCGGGTGTCCCTCCGGCTCCCCAAAGCACAGGGACGAGGTGAAGGGCTTGGACCGTGCCTGGGCAATGTTGTTTTTTACACCTGGATGTTTGGCATTTCGTTGACCTGGCTACTCCCACATGGGATAGGTTTTCCACAGAAAGCACCTCTTGTTCATCGGAAGCCGTTTTTCCCCCAGGGTCTCCGGGCTGTGTTCGTTGGGGTTGAACTCCTGCTAGCAAAACTGCCGGGATGAGGGAAGGGTTCAGACTGTGCCTGGGCCCTGTGGTCTCTTCCAGGTCAGTATATGGCATTTCCTTCCCCTTGCCACAGGCACCTGGGAGCATGACTGCACGTGGAGAAAGACTTTCCCGTGGGAAGCCGGTTTTTGTAAAACGGGTCCCAGTGCTCTGTTCCTCTCTTTTCACTCTTGCTGCCAGAAGCCCAGGGAGGATGGGAGGGCTTAGAACATGGCTGGGCACTGTGGTTTCTTCCAGAGAAGTGGAGGACATTTGCTTTACCTTGCCACAACCACTTGGGAGAGGGTCTGCACCTCAGGAAAACTGTTTCCGTGGGAAGCCGGCTTTTTGCAAAGGGGTCTCAGGGCCATGGGCCTCGGGTGTCCCTCCGGCTCCCCAAAGCACAGGGACGAGGTGAGGGGCTTAGACCGTGCCTGGGCAATGTTGTTTCTTACACCTGGGTGTGTGGCATTTTGTTGACCTGGCTACCCCCACTTGGGATAGGTTTTCCAGTCATACACCACTTGTTTGTCGGAAGCCGTTTTTGCCTCAGGGTCTCCGGGCTGTGTTCGTTGGGGTTGAACTCCTGCTAGCAAAACCGCCGGGATCAGGGAAGGGTTCAGACTGTGCCTGGGCCCTGTGGTCTCTTCCAGGTGAGTGTATGGCATTTCCTTCCCCTTGCCACAGGCACCTGGGAGCATGTCTGCACGTGGAGAAAGACTTTCCCGTGGGAAGCCGGTTTTTGTCAAACGGGTCCCAGTGCTCTGCTCCTCTCTTTTCACTCCTGCTGCCAGAAGCCCAGGGAGGATGGGAGGGCTTAGAACATGGCTGGGCACTGTGGTTTCTTCCAGAGAAGTGGAGGGCATTTGCTTTACCTTGCCACAACCACTTGGGACAGGGTGTGCACCTCAGGAAAACTCTTTCCGTGGGAAGCCGGCTTTTTGCAAAGGGGTCTCAGGGCCGTGGGGCTCGGCTGTCTCTCCGGCTCCCCAAAGCACAGGGACGAGGTGAGAGGCTTGGACCGTGCCTGGGCAATGTTGTTTCTTACACCTGGGTGTGTGGCATTTTGTTGACCTGGCTACCCCCACTTGGGATAGGTTTTCCACAGAAAGCACCTCCTGTTCGACTGAAGCCGTTTTTGCCTCAGGGTCTCCGGGCTGTCTTCGTTGGGGTTGAACTCCTGCTAGCAAAACTGCCGGGATGAGGGAAGGGTTCAGACTGTGCCTGGGCCCTGTGGTCTCTTCCAGGTCAGTGTATGGCATTTCCTTCCCCTTACCACAGGCACCTGGGAGCATGTCTGCACGTGGAGAAAGACTTTCCCGTGGGAAGCCGGTTTTTGTCAAACGGGTCCCAGTGCTCTGCTCCTCTCTTTTCACTCCTGCTGCCAGAAGCCCAGGGAGGATGGGAGGGCTTAGAACATGGCTGGGCACTGTGGTTTCTTCCAGAGAAGTGGAGGGCATTTGCTTTACCTTGCCACAACCACTTGGGATAGGGTCTGCACCTCAGGAAAACTCTTTCCGTGGGAAGCCGGCTTTTTGCAAAGGGGTCTCAGGGCCGTGGGGCTCGGCTGTCTCTCCGGCTCCCCAAAGCACAGGGACGAGGTGAGGGGCTTGGACCGTGCCTGGGCAATGTTGTTTCTTACACCTGGGTGTGTGGCATTTTGTTGACCTGGCTACCCCCACTTGGGATAGGTTTTCCACAGCAAGCACCTCTTGTTCGTCGGAAGCCGTTTTTGCCTCAGGCTCTCCGAGCTGTGCTCGTTGGGGTTGAACTCCTGCTAGCAAAACTGCCGGGATGAGGGAAGGGTTCAGACTGTGCCTGGGCCCTGTGGTCTCTTCCAGGTCAGTGTATGGAATTTCCTTCCCCTTGCCACAGGCACCTGGGAGCATGTCTGCACGTGGAGAAAGACTTTCACGTGGGAAGCCGGTTTTTGTCAAACGGGTCCCAGTGCTCTGCTCCTCTCTTTTCACTCCTGCTGCCAGAAGCCCAGGGAGGATGGGAGGGCTTAGAACATGGCTGGGAACTGTGGTTTTTTCCAGAGAGGTGGAGGGCATTTGCTTTACCTTGCCAAAACCACTTGGGATAGGGTGTGCACTTCAGGAAAACTGTTTCGGTGGGAAGCCAGCTTTTTGCAAAGGGGTCTCAGGACCGTGGGGCTCGGCTCTCCCTCCGGCTCCCCAAAGCTCAGGGACGAGGTGGCGGGCTTAGACCGTGCCTGGGCAATATTGTTTCTTAAACCTGGGTGTGTGGCATTTCGTTGACCTGGCTACTCCCACTTGGGATAGGTTTTCCACAGCAAGCACCTCTTGTTCGTCGGAAGCCGTTTTTGCCCCAGGGGTCTCCGGGCTGTGTTCGTTGGGGTTGAACTCCTGCTAGCAAACTGCCGGGATGAGGGAAGGGTTCAGACTTTGCCTGGGCCCTGTTGTCTCTTCCAGTTCAGTGTATGGCATTTCCTTCCCCTTGCCACAGGCACCTGGGAGCATGTCTGCACGTGGAGAAAGACTTTCCCATGGGAAGCCGGTTTTTGTCAAACGGGTCCCAGTGCTCTGCTCCTCTCTTTTCACTCCTGCTGCCAGAAGCCCAGGGAGGGGCGCCTGGGTGGCGCAGTCGTTAAAGCATCTGCCTTCGGCTCAGGGCGTGATCCTGGCGATCTGGGATCGAGTCCCACATCAGGCTCTTCCGCTGTGAGCCTGCTTCTTCCTCTCCCACTCCCCCTGCTGTGTTCCCTCTCTTGCTGGCTGTCTCTCTGTCACATAAACAAATAAAATCTTTAAAAAAAAAAAAAAAGAAGCCCAGGGAGGATGGGACGGCTTAGAACATGGCTGGGCAGTGTGGTTTCTTCCAGAGAAGTGGAGGGCATTTGCATTACCTTGCCACTACCACTTGGGATAGGGCCTGCACCTCAGGAAAACTCTTTCCGTGGGAAGCCGGCTTTTTGCAAAGGGGTCTCAGGGCCGTGGGGCTCGGCTGTCCCTCCGGCTCCCCAAAGCACAGGGACGAGGTGAGGGGCTTAGACGGTGCCTGGGCAATGTTGTTTCTTACACCTGGGTGTGTGGCATTTCGTTGACCTGGCTACTCCCACTTGGGATGGGTTTTCCACAGCAAGCACCTCTTGTTCGTCGGAAGCCGTTTTTGCCCCAGGGGTCTCCGGGCTGTGTTCGTTGGGGTTGAACTCCTGCTATCAAAACCGCCGGGATGAGGGAAGGGTTCAGACTGTGCCTGGGCCCTGTGGTCTCTTCCAGGTCAGTGTATGGCATTTCCTTCCCCTTGCCACAGGCACCTGGGAGCATGACTGCACGTGGAGAAAGACTTTCCCGTGGGAAGCCGGCTTTTTGCAAAGGGGTCTCAGGGCCGTGGGCCTCGGGTGTCCCTCCGGCTCCCCAAAGCACAGGGACGAGGTGAAGGGCTTGGACCGTGCCTGGGCAATGTTGTTTTTTACACCTGGATGTTTGGCATTTCGTTGACCTGGCTACTCCCACATGGGATAGGTTTTCCACAGAAAGCACCTCTTGTTCATCGGAAGCCGTTTTTCCCCCAGGGTCTCCGGGCTGTGTTCGTTGGGATTGAACTCCTGCTAGCAAAACTGCCGGGATGAGGGAAGGGTTCAGACTGTGCCTGGGCCCTGTGGTCTCTTCCAAGTCAGTGTATGGCATTTCCTTCCCCTTGCCACAGGCACCTGGGAGCATGACTGCACGTGGAGAAAGACTTTCCCGTGGGAAGCCGGTTTTTGTAAAACGGGTCCCAGTGCTCTGTTCCTCTCTTTTCACTCCTGCTGCCAGAAGCCCAGGGAGGATGGGAGGGCTTAGAACATGGCTGGGCACTGTGGTTTCTTCCAGAGAAGTGGAGGACATTTGCTTTACCTTGCCACAACCACTTGGGAGAGGGTCTGCACCTCAGGAAAACTGTTTCCGTGGGAAGCCGGCTTTTTGCAAAGGGGTCTCAGGGCCATGGGCCTCGGGTGTCCCTCCGGCTCCCCAAAGCACAGGGACGAGGTGAGGGGCTTAGACCGTGCCTGGGCCATGTTGTTTCTTACACCTGGGTGTGTGGCATTTTGTTGACCTGGCTACCCCCACTTGGGATAGGTTTTCCAGTCATACACCACTTGTTTGTCGGAAGCCGTTTTTGCCTCAGGGTCTCCGGGCTGTGTTCGTTGGGGTTGAACTCCTGCTAGCAAAACCGCCGGGATGAGGGAAGGGTTCAGACTGTGCCTGGGCCCTGTGGTCTCTTCCAGGTCAGTGTATGGCATTTCCTTCCCCTTGCCACAGGCACCTGGGAGCATGTCTGCACGTGGAGAAAGACTTTCCCGTGGGAAGCTGTTTTTTGTCAAACGGGTCCCAGTGCTCTGCTCCTCTCTTTTCACTCCTGCTGCCAGAAGCCCAGGGAGGATGGGAGGGCTTAGAACATGGCTGGGCACTGTGGTTTCTTCCAGAGAAGTGGAGGGCATTTGCTTTACCTTCCCACAACCACTTGGGATAGGGTGTGCACCTCAGGAAAACTCTTTCCGTGGGAAGCCGGCTTTTTGCAAAGGGGTCTCAGGGCCGTGGGGCTCGGCTGTCTCTCCGGCTCCCCAAAGCACAGGGACGAGGTGAGGGGCTTGGACCGTGGTGGGCAATGTTGTTTCTTACACCTGGGTGTGTGGCATTTTGTTGACCTGGCTACCCCCACTTGGGAAAGGTTTTCCACAGAAAGCACCTCCTGTTCGACTGAAGCCGTTTTTGCCTCAGGGTCTCCGGGCTGTCTTCGTTGGGGTTGAACTCCTGCTAGCAAAACTGCCGGGATGAGGGAAGGGTTCAGACTGTGCCTGGGCCCTGTGGTCTCTTCCAGGTCAGTGTATGGCATTTCCTTCCCCTTGCCACAGGCACCTGGGAGCATGTCTGCACGTGGAGAAAGACTTTCCCGTGGGAAGCCGGTTTTTGTCAAACGGGTCCCAGTGCTCTGCTCCTCTCTTTTCACTCCTGCTGCCAGAAGCCCAGGGAGGATGGGAGGGCTTAGAACATGGCTGGGCACTGTGGTTTCTTCCAGAGAAGTGGAGGGCATTTGCTTTACCTTGCCACAACCACTTGGGATAGGGTCTGCACCTCAGGAAAACTCTTTCCGTGGGAAGCCGGCTTTTTGCAAAGGGGTCTCAGGGCCTTGGGGCTCGGCTGTCTCTCCGGCTCCCCAAAGCACAGGGACATGGTGAGGGGCTTGGACCGTGCCTGGGCAATGTTGTTTCTTACACCTGGGTGTGTGGCATTTTGTTGACCTGGCTACCCCCACTTGGGATAGGTTTTCCACAGCAAGCACCTCTTGTTCGTCGGAAGCCGTTTTTGCCTCAGGCTCTCCGAGCTGTGCTCGTTGGGTTTGAACTCCTGCTAGCAAAACTGCCGGGATGAGGGAAGGGTTCAGACTGTGCCTGGGCCCTGTGGTCTCTTCCAGGTCAGTGTATGGCATTTCCTTCCCCTTGCCACAGGCACCTGGGAGCATGTCTGCACGTGGAGAAAGACTTTCCCGTGGGAAGCCGGTTTTTGTCAAACGGGTCCCAGTGCCCTGCTCCTCTCTTTTCACTCCTGCTGCCAGAAGCCCTGGGAGGATGGGAGGGCTTAGAACATGGCTGGGCACTGTGGTTTCTTCCAGAAAAGTGGAGGGCATTTGCTTTACCTTGCCACAACCACTTGTGAGAGGGTCTGCACCTCAGGATAACTGTTTCCGAGGGAAGCCGGCTTTTTGCTAAGGGGTCTCAGGGCCGTGGGCCTTGGGTGTCCCTCCGGCTCCCCAAAGCACAGGGACGAGGTGAGGGGCTTAGACCTTGCCTGGGCAATGTTGTTTCTTACACCTGGGTGTGTGGCATTTCGTTGACCTGGCTACTCCCACTTGGGATAGGTTTTCCACAGCAAGCACCTCTTGTTCGTCGGAAGCCGTTTTTGCCCCAGGGGTCTCCGGGCTGTGTTCATTGGGGTTGAACTCCTGCTAGCAAAACCGCTGGGATGAGGGAAGGGCTCAGACTGTGCCTGGGCCCTGTGGTCTCTTCCAGGTCAGTGCATGGCATTTCCTTCACCTTGCCACAGGCACTGGGGAGCATGTCTGCACGTGGAGAAGGACTTCCTCGTGGGAAGCCGGTTTCTGTCAAAGGGTCCCAGTGCTGTGTTCGTCTCTTTTCACTCCTGCTGCCAGAAGCCCAGGGAGGAGGGGAGGGCTTAGAACATTGGTGGGCAGTGGGGTTTCTTCCAGAGAAGGGGATGGCATTTGCTTTCCCTTGCCACCACCCCTTGGGATAGGGGCTGCACCACAGGAAAGCTGTTTCCGTGGGAAGCCGGCTTTCTGCCCAACGGGCCTCAGGGCCGTGGGCCTCGGGGGTCCCTCCGGCTCCCCAAAGCACAGAGACCAAGTGAGGGGCTTAGACCATGCCTCGGCCATGTTGTCTCGTCCACCTGGGTGTGTGGCATTTTGTTGACCTGGCTACCCCCACTTGGGATATGTTTTCCATAGCAAGAGCATATTGTTCGTCGGAAGCCCTTTGGGCCCCAGGGGGTCTCCGGGCTGTGTTCCTTGGGGTTGAACTCCTGCTAGCAAAACCGCCGGGATGAGGGAAGGGTTCAGACTGTGCCTGGGCCCTGTGGTCTCTTCCAGGTCAGTGTATGGCATTTCTTTCACCTTGACACAGGCACTGGGGAGAATTTCTGCACATGGAGAAGGACTTTCTCATGGTAAGCCGGTTTCTGTCAAACGGGTCCCACTGCTGTGCTCCTCTCTTTTCACCACTGCTGCCAGAAGCCCAGGGAGGAGGGGAGGGCTTAGAACATGGCTGGGAACTGGGGTTTCTTCCAGAGAAGGGGATGGCATTTGCTTTCATTGCCAACACCCCTTGGGATAAGGTCTGCACCTCATGAAACCTGTTTCGGTGGGAAGCCGGCTTTCTGCCCTACGGGCCTCAGGGCCGTGTGCCTTGGGGGGCCCTCCTGTTCCCCAAAGCACAGAGACGAGGTAGGGGCTTAGACCATGCTTGGGCCATGTTGTCTCTTCCACCTTGGTTTGTGGCATTTTGTTGACCTGGCTACACCCACTTGGGATAGGTTTTACACAGCAAGAGCATATTGTTCGTCGGAAGCCGTTTGGGCCCCAGCGGGTCTCCGGGCTGTGTTCGTTGGGGTTGAACTCCTGCTAGCAAAACCGCCGGGATGAGGGAAAGGCTCAGACTGTGCCTGGGCCCTGTGGCCTCTTCCAGGTCAGTGTATGGCATTTCCTTCACCTTGCCACAGGCACTGGGGAGCATGTCTGCACGTGGAGAAGGACTTCCTCGGGGGAAGCCGGTTTCTGTCAAAGGGTCCCAGTGCTGTCCTTCTCTCTTTTCACTCCTGGTGCTAGAAGCCCAGGGAGGAGGGGAGGGCTTAGAACATGGCTGGGCACTGGGGTTTCTTCCAGAGAAGGAGATGGCATTTTTTCCCCTTGCCACCACCCCTTGGGATAGGGTCTGCACCTCAGGAAAGCTGTTTCCGTGGGAAGCCGGCTTTTTGCAAAGGGTTCTCAGGGCCGTGGGCCTCGGCTGTCCCTCCGGCTCCCCAAAGCACAGGGACGAGGTGAGGGTCTTAGACCATGCCTGGGCAATGTTGTTTCTTACACCTGGGTGTGTGGCATTTTATTGACCTGGCTACCCTCACTTGGGACAGGTTTTCAACAGCAAGCGCCTTTGTTCCTCGGAAGCCGTTTTTGCCTCAGGGTCTCCGGGCTGTGTTCCTTGGGGTTGAACTCCTGCTAGCAAAACCGCCGGGATGAG
The DNA here is from genome assembly GCF_024610735.1 of Ursus americanus. NCBI lineage: Eukaryota > Metazoa > Chordata > Mammalia > Carnivora > Ursidae > Ursus > Ursus americanus. Next base: position 90,217,548 of record NC_142131.1, on the reverse strand, counting down.
GGAAGGGTTCAGACTGTGCCTGGGCCCTGTGGTCTCTTCCAGGTCAGTATATGGCATTTCCTTCCCCTTGCCACAGGCACCTGGGAGCATGTCTGCACGTCGAGAAAGACTTTCCCGTGGGAAGCCGGTTTTTGTGAAACGGGTCCCAGTGCTCTGCTCCTCTCTTTTCACTCCTGCTGCCAGAAGCCCAGGGAGGATGGGAGGGCTTAGAACATGGCTGGGCACTGTGGTTTCTTCCAGAGAAGTGGAGGGCATTTGCTTTACCTTGCCACAACCACTTGTGAGAGGGTCTGCACCTCAGGAAAACTGTTTCCGTGGGAAGCCGGCTTTTTGCAAAGGGGTCTCAGGGCCGTGGGCCTCGGCTGTCCCTCCGGCTCCCCAAAGCACAGGGACGAGGTGAGGGGCTTAGACCATGCCTGGGCCATGTTGTTTCTTCCACCTGGTTGTGTGGCATTTTGTTGACCTGGCTACCCCCACTTGGGATAGGTTTTCCACAGCAAGAGCATATTGTTTGTCAGAAGCCGTTTGGGCCAAAGGGGGTCTCCGGGCTGTGTTCGTTGGGGTTGAACTCCTGGTAGCAAAACCGCTGGGATGAGGGAAGGGCTCAGACTGTGCCTGGGTCCTGTGGTCTCTTCCAGGTCAGTGCATGGCATTTCCTTCACCTTGCCACAGGCACTGGGAAGCATGTCTGCACGTGGAGAAGGACTTCCTCGTGGGAAGCTGGTTTCTGTCAAAGGGTCCCAGTGCTGTGCTCCTCTCTTTTCTCTCCTGCTGCCAGAAGCCCAGGGAGGAGGGGAGGGCTTAGAACATGGCTGGGCACTGGGGTTTCTTCCAGAGAAGGGGATGGCATTTGCTTTCCCTTGCCACCACCCCTTGGGATAGGGTCTGCACCTCAGGAAAGCTGTTTCCTTGGGAAGCCGGCTTTCTGCCCAAAGGGCCTCAGGGCCGTGGGCCTCGGGGGTCCTTCCGGCTCCCCACAGCACAGGGACGAGGTGAGGGGCTAGACCATGCCTGGGCCATGTTGTTTCTTCCACCTGGGTGTGTGGCATTTTGTTGACCAGGCTAACCCCACTTGGGATAGCTTTTCCACAGCAAGAACATATTGTTCGTCGGAAGCCGTTTGGGCCCCAGGGGGTCTCCGGGCTGTGTTCCTTGGGGTTGAACTCCTGCTAGGAAAAGCGCCGGGATGAGGGAAAGGCTCAGACTGTTCCTGGGCCCTGTGGTCTCTTCCAGGTCAGTGTATGGCATTTCCTTCCCCTTGCCACAGGCACCTGGGAGCATGTCTGCACGTGGAGAAAGACTTTCCCGTGGGAAGCCGGTTTTTGTCAAACGGGTCCCAGTGCTCTGCTCCTCTCTTTTCACTCCTGCTGCCAGAAGCCCAGGGAGGATGGGAGGGCTTAGAACATGGCTGGGCACTATGGTTTCTTCCAGAGAAGTGGAGGGCATTTGCTTTACCTTGCCACAACCACTTGGGATAGGGTGTGCACCTCAGGAAAACTCTTTCCGTGGGAAGCCGGCTTTTTGCAAAGGGGTCTCAGGGCCGTGGGGCTCGGCTGTCTCTCCGGCTCCCCAAAGCACAGGGACGAGGTGAGAGGCTTGGACCGTGCCTGGGCAATGTTGTTTCTTACACCTGGGTGTGTGGCATTTTGTTGACCTGGCTACCCCCACTTGGGAAAGGTTTTCCACAGAAAGCACCTCCTGTTCGACTGAAGCCGTTTTTGCCTCAGGGTCTCCGGGCTGTCTTCGTTGGGGTTGAACTCCTGCTAGCAAAACTGCCGGGATGAGGGAAGGGTTCAGACAGTGCCTGGGCCCTGTGGTCTCTTCCAGGTCAGTGTATGGCATTTCCTTCCCCTTGCCACAGGCACCTGGGAGCATGTCTGCACGTGGAGAAAGACTTTCCCGTGGGAAGCCGGTTTTTGTCAAACGGGTCCCAGTGCTCTGCTCCTCTCTTTTCACTCCTGCTGCCAGAAGCCCAGGGAGGATGGGAGGGCTTAGAACATGGCTGGGCACTGTGGTTTCTTCCAGAGAAGTGGAGGGCATTTGCTTTACCTTGCCACAACCACTTGGGATAGGGTCTGCACCTCAGGAAAACTCTTTCCGTGGGAAGCCGGCTTTTTGCAAAGGGGTCTCAGGGCCGTGGGGCTCGGCTGTCTCTCCGGCTCCCCAAAGCACAGGGACGAGGTGAGGGGCTTGGACCGTGCCTGGGCAATGTTGTTTCTTCCACCTGGTGTGTGGCATTTTGTTGACCAGGCTAACCCCACTTGGGATAGGTTTTCCACAGCAAGAGCATATTGTTCCTCGGAAGCCGTTTGGGCCACAGGGGGTCTCCGGGCTGTGTTCCTTGGGGTTGAACTCCTGCTAGCAAAACCGCCGGGATGAGGGAAGGGCTCAGACTGTTCCTGGGCCCTGTGGTCTCTTCCAGGTTAGTGTATGGCATTTCTTTCACTTTACCACAGGCACTGGGGAGCATGTCTGCACGTGGAGAAGGTCTTTCTCGTGGGAAGCCGGTTTCTGTCAAAGGGTCCCAGTGCTGTGCTCCTCTCTTTTCACTCCTGCTGCCAGAAGCCCAGGGAGGAGGGGAGGGCTTAGAACATCCCTGGGCACTGGGGTTTCTTTCAGAGAAGGGGATGGCATTTGCTTTCCCTTGCCACCACCCCTTGGGATAGGGGCTGCACGTCAGGAAAGCTGTTTCCGTGGGAAGCCGGCTTTCTGCCCAACGGGCCTCAGGGCCATGGGCCTCGGGGGTCCATCCGGCTCCCCAAAGCACAGAGAGGAGGTGAGGGGTTAGACCATGCCTGGGCCTAGTTGTCTCTTCCACCTGGGTGTGTGCCATTTTGTTGACCTGGCTACCCCCTCTTGGGATAGGTTTTCCACAGCAAGAGCATATTGTTCGTCGGAAGCCGTTTGGGCCCCAGGGGGTCTCCGGGCTGTGTTCCTTGTGGTGGAACTCCTGCTAACAAAACCGCCGGGATGAGGGAAGGGCTCAGACTGTGCCTGGGCCCTGTGGTCTCTTTAGGTCCGTGTATGGTATTTCCTTCACCTTGCCACAGGCACTGGGGAGCATGTCTGCACGTGGAGAAGGACTTCCTCGTGGGAAGCCGGTGTCTGTCAAAGGGTCCCAGGGCTGTGCTCCTCTCTTTTCTCTCCTGCTGCCAGAAGCCAAGGGAGGAGGGGAGGGCTTAGAACATGGCTGGGCACTGGGGTTTCTTCCAGAGAAGTGGAGGGCATTTGCATTACCTTGCCACAACCACTTGGGATAGGGTGTGCACCTCAGGAGAACTGTTTCCGTGGGAAGCCGGCTTTTTGCAAAGGGGTCTCAGGGCAGTGGGCCTCGGTAGTCCCTCCGGCTCCCCAAAGCACAGGGACGAGGTGAGGGACTTAGACCGTGCCTGGGCAAAGCTGTTTCTTACACCTGGGTGTGTGGCATTTCGTTGACCTGGCTACCCCCACTTGGGATAGGTTTTCCACAGCAAGCACCTCTTGTTCGTAGGAAGCCGTTTTTGCACCAGGGGTCTCCGGGCTGTGTTCGTTGGGGTTGAACTCCTGCTAGCAAAACCGCCGGGATGAGGGAAGGGTTCAGACTGTGCCTGGGCCCTGTGGTCTCTTCCAGGTCAGTGTATGGCATTTCCTTCCCCTTGCCACAGGCACCTGGGAGCATGTCTGCACGTGGAGAAAGACTTTCCCGTGGGAAGCCGGTTTTTGTCAAACGGGTCCCAGTGCTCTGCTCCTCTCTTTTCACTCCTGCTGCCAGAAGCCCAGGGAGGATGGGAGGGCTTAGAACATGGCTGGGCACTGGGGTTTCTTCCAGAGGAGGGGATGGCATTTGCTTTCCCTTGCCACCACTCCTTGGGATAGGGTCTACACTCATGAAATCTGTTTCCGTGGGAAGCCAGCTTTCTGCCCAACGGGCCTCAGGTTCGTGGGCCTCGGGGGTCCCTCCGGCTCCCCAAAGCACAGAGACGAGGTGAGGGGCTTAGACCATTCCTGGGCCATGTTGTTTCTTCCACCTGGTGTGTGGCATTTTGTTGACCAGGCTAACCCCACTTGGGATAGGTTTTCCACAGCAAGAGCATATTGTTCCTCGGAAGCCGTTTGGGCCACAGGGGGTCTCCGGGCTGTGTTCCTTGGGGTTGAACTCGTGCTAGCAAAACCACCGGGATGACGGAAGGGCTCAGACTGTTCCTGGGCCCTGTGGTCTCTTCCAGGTTAGTGTATGGCATTTCTTTCACTTTACCACAGGCACTGGAGAGCATGTCTGCACGTGGAGAAGGTCTTTCTCGTGGGAAGCCGGTTTCTGTCAAAGGGTCCCAGTGCTGTGCTCCTCTCTTTTCACTCCTGCTGCCAGAAGCCCAGGGAGGAGGGGAGGGCTTAGAACATCCCTGGGCACTGGGGTTTCTTTCAGAGAAGGGGATGGCATTTGCTTTCCCTTGCCACCACCGCTTGGGATAGGGGCTGCACCTCAGGAAAGCTGTTTCCGTGGGAAGCCGGCTTTCTGCCCAACTGGCCTCAGGGCTGTGGGCCTCGGGGGTCCCTCCGGCTCCCCAAAGCACAGATACGAGGTGAGGGACTTAGACCATGCCTGGGCCATGTTGTTTCTTCAGCCTGGGTGTGTGGCATTTTGTTGACCTGGCTACTCCCATTTGCATATGTTTTCCAAAGCAAGCACCTATTGTTCCTCAGAAGCAGTTTTTTCCCCAGGGGTCTCCAGGCAGTGTTCCTTGGGCTTGAACTCCTGCTAGATAAACTGCTGGGATGAGGGAAGGGCTCAGACTGTGCCTGGGCCCTGTGGTCTCTTCCAGGTCAGTGTATGGTATTTCCTTCACCTTGCCACAGGCACTGGGGAGCATGTCTGCACGTGGATAAGGACTTCCTCCTGGGAAACCGGTTTCTGTAAAATGGTCCCAATGCTGTGCTCCTCTCTTTTCACTCCTGCTGCCAGAAGTCCAGGGAGGAGGGGAGGGCTTAGAACATGGCTGGGCACTGGGGTTTCTTCCAGAGAAGGGGATGGCATTTGCTTTCATTGCCACCACCCCTTGGGATAGGGTCTGCACCTCAGGAAAGCTGTTTCCTTGGGAAGCCGGCTTTCTGCCAAACGGGCCTCAGGGCCGTGGGCTTCGGTGGTCCCTCCGGCTCCCCAAAGCACAGGGACGAGGTGAGGGGCTTTGACAATGCCTGAGCCATGTTCTTTCTTCCACCTGGGTGTATGGCATTTTGTTGACCAGGCTACCCCCACTTGGGAGAGGTTTTCCACAGCAAGCGCATATTGTTCCTGGGAAGCCGTTTGGGCCCCAGGGGGTCTCTGGGCTGTGTTCCTTGGGGTTGAACTCCTGCTACCAAAACCACCGGGATGAGGGAAGGGCGCAGACTGTGCCTGGGCCCTGTTGTCTCTTCCAGGTCAGTGTATGGCATTTCCTTCACCTTGCCACAGGCACTGGGGAGCATGTCTGCACGTGGAGAAGGACTTCCTCGTGGGAAGCCGGTTTCCCGTCAAAGGATCCCAGTGCTGTGGTCCTCTCTTTTCACTCCTGCTGCCAGAAGCCCAGGGAGGAGGGGAGGGCTTAGAACATGGCTGGGCAGTGGGGTTTATTGCAGAGGAGGAGATGGCATTTGCTTTACCTTGCCACAACCACTTGTGAGAGGGTCTGCACCTCAGGAAAACTGTTTCGGTGAGAAGCCGGCTTTTTGCAAAGGGGTCTCAGGGCCATGGGCCTCGGGTGTCCCTCCGGCTCCCCAAAGCACAGGGACGAGGTGAGGGGCTTAGACCATGCCTGGGCAATGTTGTTTCTTACACCTGGGTGTGTGGCTTTTTGTTGACCTGGCTACCCCCACTTGGAATAGGTTTTCCACAGCAAGCACCTATTGTTCGTCGGAAGCCGTTTCTGCCCCAGGGGTCTCCGGGCTGTGTTCGTTGGGGTTGAACTCCTGCTAGCAAAACCGCCGGGATGAGGAAAGGGTTCAGACTGTGCCTGGGCCCTGTGGTCTCTTCCAGGTCAGTGTATGGCGTTTCCTTCCCCTTGCCACAGGCACCTGGGAGCATATCTGCACGTGGAGAAAGACTTTCCCGTGGGAAGCCGGTTTTTGTCAAACGGGTCCCAGTGCTGTGCTCCACTCTTTTCACTCCTGCTGCCAGAAGCCCAGGGAGGATGGGAGGGCTTAGAACATGGCTGGGCACTGTGGTTTCTTCCAGAGAAGTGGAGGGCATTTGCATTACCTTGCCACAACCACTTGGGATAGGGTCTGCACCTCAGGAAAACTGTTTCCGTGGGAAACCGGCTTTTTGCCAAGGGGTCTCAGGGCCGTGGGCCTCGGCTGTGCCTCCGGCTCCCCAAAGCACAGGGACGAGGTGAGGGGCTTAGACCATGCCTGGGCAATGTTGTTTCTTACACCTGGGTGTGTGGCTTTTTGTTGACCTGGCTACCCCCACTTGGGATAGGTTTTTCACAGCAAGCACCTATTGTTCGTCGGAAGCCGTTTCTGCCCCAGGGATCTCCGGGCTGTGTTCCTTGAGGTTGAATTCCTGCTAGCAAAACTGCCGGGATGAGGGAAGGGTTCAGACTGTGCCTGGGCCCTGTGGTCTCTTCCAGGTCAGTGTATGGCATTTCCTTCCCCTTGCCACAGGCACCTGGGAGCATGTCTGCATGTGGAGAAAGACTTTCCCGTGGGAAGCCGGTTTTTGTCAAAAGGGTCCCAGTGCCCTGCTCCTCTCTTTTCACTCCTGCTGCCAGAAGCCCAGGGAGGATGGGAGGGCTTAGAACATGGCTGGGCACTGTGGTTTCTTCCAGAGAAGTGGAGGGCATTTGCTTTACCTTGCCACAACCACTTGGGAGAGGGTCTGTACCTCAGGAAAAGTGTTTCGGTGGGAAGCCGGCTTTTTGCAAAGCGGTCTCAGGGCCGTGGGCTCGGGTGTCCCTCCGGCTCCCCAAAGCACAGGGACGAGGTGAGGGGCTTAGACCGTGCCTGGGCAATGTTGTTTCTTACCCCTGGGTGTGTGGCATTTTGTAGACCTGGCTACCCCCACTTGGAATAGGTTTTCCACAGCAAGCACCTCTTTTTCGTCGGAAGCCGTTTTTGCCTCAGGGTCTCCGGGCTGTGTTCGTTGGGGTTGAACTCCTGCTAGCAAAACTGCCGGGATGAGGGAAGGGTTCAGACTGTGCCTGGGCCCTGTGGTCTCTTCCAGGTCAGTGTATGGCATTTCCTTCCCCTTTCCACAGGCACCTGGGAGCATGTCTGCACGTGGAGAGAGACTTTCCCGTGGGAAGCCGGTTTTTGTCAAACGGGTCCCAGTGCTCTGCTCCTCTCTTTTCACTCCTGCTGCCAGAAGCCCAGGGAGGATGGGAGGGCTTAGAACATGGCTGGGCCCTGCGGTTTCTTCCAGAGAAGTGGAGGGCATTTGCATTACCTTGCCACAACCACTCGGGATAGGGTCTGCACCTCAGGAAAACTGTTTCCGTGGGAAGCCGGCTTTTTGCCAAGGGGTCTCAGGGCAGTGGGCCTTGGGTGTCCCTCCGGCTCCCCAAAGCACAGGGACGAAGTGAGGGGCTTAGACCGTGCCTGGACAATGTTGTTTCTTACACCTGGGTGTGTGGCATTTCGTTGACGGCTACCCCCACTTGGGATAGGTTATCCACAGCCATCACCTCTTGTTCGTCGGAAGCCGTTTTTGCCTCAGGGGTCTCCGGGCTGTGTTCGTTGGGGTTGAACTCCTGCTAGCAAAACTGCCGGGATGAGGGAAGGATTCAGACTGTGCCTGGGCCCTGTGGTCTCTTCCAGGTCAGTGTATGGCATTTCCTTCCCCTTGCCACAGGCACCTGGGAGCATGTCTGCACGTGGAGAAAGACTTTCCCGTGGGAAGCCAGTTTTTGTCAAACGGGTCCCAGTGCTCTGCTCCTCTCTTTTCACTCCTGCTGCCAGAAGCCCAGGGAGGATGGGAGGGCTTAGAACATGGCTGGGCACTGTGGTTTCTTCCAGAGAAGTGGAGGGCATTTGCATTACCTTGCCACAACCACTTGGGATAGGGTGTGCACCTCAGGAGAACTGTTTCCGTGGGAAGCCGGCTTTTTGCAAAGGGGTCTCAGGGCCGTGGGCCTCGGGAGTCCCTCCGGCTCCCCAAAGCACAGGGACGAGGTGAGGGGCTTAGACCATGCCTGAGCAATGTTGTTTCTTACACCTGGGTGTGTGGCATTTTGTTGACCTGGCTACCCCCACTTTGGATAGGTTTTCCACAGCAAGCACCTCTTGTTCGTCGGAAGCCGTTTTTGCCTCAGGGGTCTCCGGGCTGTGTTCGTTGGGGTTGAACTCCTGCTAGCAAAACTGCCGGGATGAGGGAAGGGTTCAGACTGTGCCTGGGCCCTGTGGTCTCTTCCAGGTCAGTGTATGGCATTTCCTTCCCCTTGCCACAGGCACCTGGGAGCATGTCTGCACGTGGAGAAAGACTTTCCCGTGGGAAGCCGGTTTTTGTCAAACGGGTCCCAGTGCTCTGCTCCTCTCTTTTCACTCCTGCTGCCAGAAGCCCAGGGAGGATGGGAGGGCTTAGAACATGGCTGGGCACTGTGGTTTCTTCCAGAGAAGTGGAGGGCATTTGCATTACCCTGCCACAACCACTTGGGATAGGGTCTGCACCTCAAGAAAACTGTTTCGGTGGGAAGCCGGCTTTTTGCAAAGGGGTCTCAGGGCCGTGGGTCTCGGGTGTCCCTCCGGCTCCCCAAAGCACAGGGACGAGGTGAGGGGCTTAGACCATGCCTGGGCAATGTTGTTTCTTACACCTGGGTGTGTGGCATTTTGTTGACCTGGCTACCCCCACTTGGGATAGGTTTTCCACAGCAAGGGCCTATTGTTCCTCGGAAGCCGTTTTTGCCTCAGGGGTCTTCGGTCTGTGTTCCTTGGGGTTGAACTCCTGCTAGCAAACCCGCCGGGATGAGGGAAGGGTTCAGACTGTGCCTGGGCCCTGTGGTCTCTTCCAGGTCAGTGTATGGAATTTCCTTCCCCTTGCCACAGGCACCTGGGAGCATGTCTGCACGTGGAGAAAGACTTTCCCGTGGGAAGCCGGTTTTTGTCAAACGAGTCCCAGTGCTCTGCTCCTCTCTTTTCACTCCTGCTGCCAGAAGCCCAGGGAGGATGGGAGGGCTTAGAACATGGCTGGGCACTGTGGTTTCTTCCAGAGAAGTGGAGGGCATTTGCTTTACCTTACCACAACCACTTGTGACAGGGTCTGCACCTCAGGAAAACTGTTTCCGTGGGAAGCCGGCTTTTTGCAAAGGGGTCTCAGGGCCGTGGGCCTCGGCTGTCCCTCCGGCTCCCCAAAGCACAGGGACGAGGTGAGGGTCTTAGACCATGCCTGGGCAATGTTGTTTCTTACACCTGGGTGTGTGGCATTTTGTTGACCTGGCTACCCCCACTTGGGATAGGTTTTCCACAGCAAGGGCCTATTGTTCCTCGGAAGCCGTTTTTGCCTCAGGGGTCTCCGGGCTGTGTTCGTTGGGGTTGAACTCCTGCTAGCAAAACCGCCGGGATGAGGGAAGGGTTCAGACTGTGCCTGGGCCCTGTGGTCTCTTCCAGGTCAGTGTATGGCATTTCCTTCACCTTGCCACAGGCACTGGGGAGCATGTCTGCCCGTGGTGAAGGACTTCCTCGTGGGAAGACGGTTTCTGTCAAACGGGTCCCAGTGCTGTGCTCCTCTCTTTTCACTCATGCTGCCAAAACCCTGGGAGGAGGGGAGGGCTTAGAACATGGCTGGGCACTGGGGTTTCATCCAGAGAAGGAGATGGCATTTTTTTCCCTTACCACCACCCCTTGGGATAGGGTCTGCACCTCAGGAAAGATTTTCCATGGTAGGCCGGCTTTCAGCCCAACGGGCCTCAGGGCCGTGTGCCTCGGGGGTCCCTCCGGCTCCCCAAAGCACAGAGACGATGTAGGGGCTTAGACCATGCTTGGGCCATGTTGTCTCTTCCACCTTGGTGTGTGGCATTGTGTTGACCTGGCTACACCCACTTGGGATAGGTTTTCCACAGCAAGAGCATATTGTTCGTCGGAAGCCCTTTGGGCCCCAGCGGGTCTCCGGGCTGTGTTCGTTGGGGTTGAACTCCTGCTAGCAAAACCGCCGGGATGAGGGAAAGGCTCAGACTGTGCCTGGGCCCTGTGGCCTCTTCCAGGTCAGTGTATGGCATTTCCTTCACCTTGCCACAGGCACTGGGGAGCATGTGTGCACGTGGTGAAGGACTTCCTCGTGGGAAGCCGGTTTCTGTCAAACGCGTCCCAGTGCTCTGCTCCTCTCTTTTCACTCCTGCTGCCAGAAGCCCAGGGAGGATGGGAGGGCTTAGAACATGGATGGGCACTGTGGTTTCTTCCAGAGACGTGGATGGCATTTGCTTTACCTTGCCACAACTACTTGGGAGAGGGTCTGCACCTCAGGAAAACTGTTTCCGTGGAAAGCCGGCTTTTGGCCAAACAGGTCTCAGGCCCGTGGGCCTCGGGTGTCCCTCCAGCTCCCGAAGGCACAGGGACGAGGTAAGGGGCTTAGACCATGCCTGGGCAATGTTGTTTCTTACCCCTGGGTGTGTGGCATTTTGTTTACCTGGCTACCCCCACTGGGATAGGTTTTCCACAGCAAGAGCATATTGCTCGTCGGAAGCCGTTTTTGCCCCAGGGGTCTCCGGGCTGTGTTCGTTGGGGTTGAACTTCTGCTAGCAAAACCGCCGGGATGAGGGAAGGGCTCAGACTGTGCCTCGGCCCTGTGGTCTCTTACAGGTCAGTATATGGCATTTCCTTCACCTTGCGACAAGCACTTGGGAGCATGTCTGCACGTGGAGAAAGACTTTTCCGTGGGAAGCCGGTTTTTGTCAAACGGGTCCCAGTGCTGTGCTCCTCTCTTTTCACTCCTGCTGCCAGAAGGCCAGTGAGGATGGGAGAGCTTAGAACATGGCTGGGCACAGTGGTTTCTTCCAGAGAAGTGGATGGCTTTTGCTTTACGTGGCCACAACCACTTGGGAGAGGGTCTGCACCTCAGGAAAACTGTTTCCATGAGAAGCCGGCTTTTGGCCAAACTTGTCTCAGAGCCGTGGAACTCGGGTGTCCCTCCGGCTCCCCAAAACACAGGGACGCGTTGAGATGCTTAGACCACGCCTGGGAAATGTTTTTTCTTACACTTGGGTGCGTTCCATTTCGTTTACCTGGCTACCCCCACTTGGGATAGGTTTTCCACAGCAAGAGCATAGTGCTTGTCGGAAGCCGTTTCTGCCCCAGGTGTCTCCGTGCTGGGTTCGTTGGGGTTGAACTCCTGCTATCAAAACCGCCGGGATGAGGGAAGAGCTCAGACGGTGCCTGGGCACTGTGGTCTCTTACCCGACCCGTACCCTAACTGGAACCCAAACCCTATACCCTGACCCAGACCCTTAGCCTGATCCTGACCATTACCCTGACCCTAACCCTAACCCTAACCCTAACCAGAACCCTAGCCCTAACCCAAACCCTAACACTAATCCTAACCCTAACCCGAAACCTAACCCTAACCCTAACGCTAACCCTACCACGAAAACTAACCCTAACCCTAAACCTAACCCTAAGCGTAACGTGAACCCTAACCCTAACCCTAACCCTAACCCTAAACCAAACCCTTACCCTAACCCTAACCCTAACACGAAAACTAACCCTAACCCTAAACCTAACCCTAACGTGAACCCTAACCCTAACCCTAAACCTAAACCAAACCCTAACCCTAACCCTAACCCTAACCCTAACCCTAAACCTGACCCTGACCCTGACCCTAACCCTAACCGAACCCTGACCCTAACCTGAACACTAACCGTGATGCGAACTTGAACCCGAACCTGAACGCGAACCCCTAACCTGACCCCAAACCCGAACCCCTAACCCTAACCCTAACCCTAAACCTAACCCTAACCCGAACCCTAACCCGAACACCAATTCTAACCCTAACCCTAACCCTAACCCTAACCGAAAACGAACCCGAACCATAACCCAAACGCGAACCCTAACCCTAACCCGAACCCGAACCCTATCCCTAAGCCTAAACTTAAACCCTAAAACCTCACCGTGACCCTAACACTAACCCTGATCCTGACCATGAACCTGACCCTGACCCTAGACCCTAAACCCTGACGCTGACCCTGACCCTAACCCAAACCCAAAACCTGACCCGAACCCTAACCCTAACCCTAACCCTAACCCTACCCGAACCCTAACCCTAAAACAAACCCTAACCGTAAACCTAACCCTAACCTGAAGCCGAACCCTAACCCTAACCCTACCCGAACCCTAACCCTAAACCAAACCCTAAACCTAACCCTAACCCTACCCGAACCCTAACCCTAAACCAAACCCTAACCCTAAACCTAACCCGAACCCTAACCCTAACCCTCACCCAAATCCTACCCCAAACCCTAACCCTAACCCTCGCCCTAACATGAACAGAAACCCAAAACCTAACCCTAACCCTAACCCGAACACGAACACTAAACCTAACCCTAACCCTAACCATAACGTGAACCCTAACCCTAACCCTAACCCTAACCCGAACCCTAACCCTAACCCGAACCCTCACCCTAACCCGAACTCTAACCCTAACCATAACCCCAACCCGAACTCTAACCCTAACCATAACCCCAACCCGAAACCTAACCCTAACAGTAACCCTAACCCGAAACCTAACCCTAACCCGAACACTAACCCTAACCCTAATCTTCAGCCTAACCCGAACCCGAACCCTAACGCTAACCCTACCTGAACCCTAATCCTAAACCAAACCCTAACCCTAAACCTAACCCTAACCCTAACCCGAACCGTAACCATAACCCTAACCCTAACCTTAACCCGAAACCGAACGCTAACCGAAACCTGACCCGAACCAGAACACTAAACCTGACGCGAATTTGAAACCAAAACCTAACCAGAACCCGAACCCCGAACCCGAACCCCTAACCCTAACCCTAACCCTAACCCTACAAGAACCCTAACCCTAACCCTAAAACTAACCCGAACCCTGGCCCTAACTCAAACCCTAACCCGAACCCTAACCCTAACCCTAACCCTAACTCAAACCCTAACCCGAAACCTAACCCGAACCCGAACCCGAACCCTTCCCTAACCCTAACCCATACCCGAACCCTAACCCTAACCCTCCCCGAACCCTAACCCTAACCCAAACCCTAACCCTAACCCGAACCCTAACCGTAACCCTAACCCTAACCCGTACCCTCACCCTAACCCTAATCCCTAAACACTGACCTTGACCCTAATCCTAACCCTGACACTGACCCTGACCCTAACCCTAAACCGAACCCTGACCGGAACCTGAAGCCTAACCCTGACGCGAACCTGAACCCGAACCCAAACCCCGAACCTGAACCCGAAACCAAACCCCTAACCCTAAGCCTAACCCTAACCCGAACCCTTACATGAACCCAAACCCTAATGCGAACCCTCACCCGAACCCTAACCCGAACCCTATCCCTAAACTGAACCCGAACCTGACCCGAACCCTAATAACGAAACCTAACCCTGACCCTGACCATGACCCTGACCCTAACCATCACCCTAAACCCTCAAACCTGACCCTGAACCTAACCTTAAACCTGACCCTGACGCTGACCCTAAACCCTAAACCCTGACACTGACCATGACCCTCACCCTAACCCGAACCCTGACCCGAACCTGAACACTAACCCTGACGCGAACATCAACCCGAAACCTAACCCGAACCCTAACCCTAACCCTAACCCTAACCCTAACCCTCACCCGAACCCTAACACGAACGCTAACCCTAACCCTGACTCTAACACTAACATTAAACTTAACCCTAACCCGAATCTGAGCCCTAACTCTAACCCTAACCCTATCCGAACCCTAACCCTAACCCAAACCCTAACCGTAACCCTAACCCGAACACTAACCCTAATCCTAACCCTAACCCTAACCCTAACCCTAACCCTAACCCTATCCGAACCCTAACGCTAACCCAAACCCTAACCGTAACCCTAACCCTAACCCGAGCACTAACCCTAACCCTAACCTAACCCTAACCCTAACCTAACCCTAACCCTAACCCGAACCCTAACCCTAACCCTAACCGTAACCCTAACCCTAACCCTAACCCTAAACATAACCCGAACCTGAAACCTAAACCTAACCCTAACCCTAACCCTAACCCTAACCCTAACGCTACCCGAAACCTAACCCTAAACCAAACCCTAACCCTAAGCCTAACCCTAACCCTAACCCTAACCCTAACTCAAACCCTAACCCGAACCCTAACCCGAACCCTAACCCTAACCCTAACCCTAACTTAACCCTAACCCGAACCCGAACGCTAACCCTAACCCGTACCCTAACCCGAACCCGAACCCTTACCCGAACCCTAACCCTAAACTGAACCGTAACCCTAACCCGAACCCTAGTCCTAAACCGAACGCTAACCCTAACCTGAACCCTAAAAGGACCCTAAACCTAACCCTAACCCTCAGCCTAACCCGAATCCGAATTCTAACCCTAACTTAACCCTTACCCTAACCCTAACCCGAACACTAACCCTGACGTGAACTTGAACCCGAACCCTAACCTTAAACCAAACCCTAACCCTAACACTAACCCTCAGCCTAACCCGAACCCTAACCCTAACCATAACCCTAACCCTAAACCTCAGCCTAACCCTAACCCTAAACCTAACCCTAACCCGAACACAAACCCTAACCCTAAGCCTAAACCGAATCCGAACCCTAACCCTAACCCTAACCCTAATCCTAACCCTGAACCTAACCCTAACCCCAAACCCTAAAACCTGACCCTGACCCTAACCCTAAGCATGACCCTCACCCTAAACCTAACGCTGACCCTGACACTGACCCTAATCCCTAAACCCTGACCCTGATCCTAACCCTAACCCGAACCCTAACCCTAACCCGAACCCTAACCCTAAGCTGAAACCTAACCCTAACCCGAACCCTAACCCTAACCCTAACCCTAACCCTAAAACTAACCCGACCCTAACCCTAACCCTAACCCGAACCCTAACCATAACCCGTACCGTAACCCGAACCCGAACCCGAACCCTTACCCGAAACCTAACCCTAAGCCGAACCCTAACCCGAACACTAACCCTAACCCCATCCCTAACCCGAACCGGAACCCGACGCGAACTGTCAACCGAACACGAACACGAACCCTAACCCTAACCCTGACACTGACCCTGACCCTGATCCTGACCATGACCCTGATCCTGACTCTAAACCCGTACCCTCACCCTAACCCTAATCCCTAAACCCTGACCCTAATCCTAACCCTAAACCCTAATACCTGACCCTGACCCCAAACCTAACCCTGACCCTGACCCTGACTCTAAACCCTAAACCCTGACCCCAAACCTAACCCTGACCCTGACCCTGACTCTAAACCCTAAACCCTGACCCTGACCCTGACCCTACCCTAACCCGAACCCTGACCGGAACCCGAACCCTAACCCTGACATGAATCTGAACCCGAACCCTAACCATAACCCGAACCCGAATCCCTAACACGAACCCAAACCCGAACCCCTAACCCGAACCCTAACCCTAACCCGAACCCTAGCCCTAACCCGAACCCTAACCCGAACCCGAATCCTAACCAGAACTCTAACCCTAACCCTAACCATACCCGAAATATAACCCTAAACCTAACCCTAACCTGAACCCTAACCCTAACCCGTACCCTAACACGAACCCTAACCCAAAACCTAACCCTAACAGTAACCCTAACCCTAACCCTCTCCTAATCCTAACCCTTACCCTAACCCTTACTCGAACCCGAACCTGAAACGTAACCCGAACCCTAAACCTAACACTAACCCTAACCCTCAGCCTAACACGAACCTGAACCCGAATCCTAACCGTAACCCTACTCGAAACAGAACCCTAACCCAAACCCTAACCCTAAACCGAACCATAACCCTAACCAGAACCCTAGCCCTAACCCGAACCCTAACCTTAATCCTAACCCTAACACGAAACCTAACCCTAACCCTAACCCGAACCCTAACCTTAACATGAACCTGAACCCGAAACCTAACCCTAAACCTAACCCTAACACGAAAACTAACCCTAACCCTAAACCTAACCCTAACGTGAACCCTAACCCTAACCCTAACCCTAAACCAAACCCTAACCCTAACCCTAACCCTAACGCTAACGCGAACCCTAACCATAACCCTAACCCTAACCTTAACCCGAAACCGAACCCTAACCCGAACCCTAACACTAACCCGAACCCTAACCCAAACCATAACCCTAACCCTAACCCTAAACCTGACCTGACCCTTACCCTGACCCTAAACCCTAAACCCTGACACTGACCCTGACCCTAACCCTAAACCGAACCCTGACCCGAACCTGAACACTAACCGTGATGCGAACTTGAACCCGAACCTGAACGCGAACCCCTAACCTGACCCCAAACCCGAACCCCTAACCCTAACCCTAACCCTAAACCTAACCCTAACCCGAAACCTAACCCGAACACCAATTCTAACCCTAACCCTAACCCTAACCCTAACCCTAATCTCAGCCTAACCCTAACCCTACCCGAACCCTAACCCTAAAACAAACCCTAACCGTAAACCTAACCCTAAACCGAACCCGAACCCTAACCCTAACCCAAACCCTAACCGTAACCCTAACCCTAACCCGAACACTAACCCTAACCCTAACCTAACCCTAAACCTAACCCGAACGCTAACCCTAAACCGAATCGTAACCCTAACCCTAAACTTAACCCTAACCCGAACCCGAACCCTAACCCTAACCCTAACCCTAACTTAACCCTAACCCGAACCCGAACGCTAACCCTAACCCTAACCCTAACCTGTACCCTAACCCGAACCCGAACCCTTACCCGAACCCTAACCCTAAACTGAACCGTAACCCTAACCCGAACCCTAGTCCTAAACCGAACGCTAACCCTAACCTGAACCCTAAAAGGACCCTAAACCTAACCCTAACCCTCAGCCTAACCCGAATCCGAATTCTAACCCTAACTTAACCCTTACCCTAACCCTAACCCGAACACTAACCCTGACGTGAACTTGAACCCGAACCCTAACCTTAAACCAAACCCTAACCCTAACACTAACCCTCAGCCTAACCCGAACCCTAACCCTAACCATAACCCTAACCCTAAACCTCAGCCTAACCCTAACCCTAAACCTAACCCTAACCCAAACACAAACCCTAACCCTAAGCCTAAACTGAATCCGAACCCTAACCCTAACCCTAACCCTAATCCTAACCCTGAACCTAACCCTAACCCCAAACCCTAAAACCTGACCCTGACCCTAACCCTAAGCATGACCCTCACCCTAAACCTAACGCTGACCCTGACACTGACCCTAATCCCTAAACCCTGACCCTGATCCTAACCCTAACCCGAACCCTAACCCTAACCCGAACCCTAACCCTAAGCTGAAACCTAACCCTAACCCGAACCCTAACCCTAACCCTAACCCTAACCCTAACCCTAAAACTAACCCGACCCTAACCCTAACCCTAACCCGAACCCTAACCATAACCCGTACCGTAACCCGAACCCGAACCCGAACCCTTACCTGAAACCTAACCCTAAGCCGAACCCTAACCCGAACACTAACCCTAACCCCATCCCTAACCCGAACCGGAACCCGACGCGAACTGTCAACCGAACACGAACACGAACCCTAACCCTAACCCTGACACTGACCCTGACCCTGATCCTGACCATGACCCTGATCCTGACTCTAAACCCGTACCCTCACCCTAACCCTAATCCCTAAACCCTGACCCTAATCCTAACCCTAAACCCTAATACCTGACCCTGACCCCAAACCTAACCCTGACCCTGACCCTGACTCTAAACCCTAAACCCTGACCCCAAACCTAACCCTGACCCTGACCCTGACTCTAAACCCTAAACCCTGACCCTGACCCTGACCCTACCCTAACCCGAACCCTGACCGGAACCCGAACCCTAACCCTGACATGAATCTGAACCCGAACCCTAACCCTAACCCGAACCCGAATCCCTAACACGAACCCAAACCCGAACCCCTAACCCGAACCCTAACCCTAACCCGAACCCTAGCCCTAACCCGAACCCTAACCCGAACCCGAATCCTAACCAGAACTCTAACCCTAACCCTAACCATACCCGAAATATAACCCTAAACCTAACCCTAACCTGAACCCTAACCCTAACCCGTACCCTAACACGAACCCTAACCCAAAACCTAACCCTAACAGTAACCCTAACCCTAACCCTCTCCTAATCCTAACCCTTACCCTAACCCTTACTCGAACCCGAACCTGAAACGTAACCCGAACCCTAAACCTAACACTAACCCTAACCCTCAGCCTAACACGAACCTGAACCCGAATCCTAACCGTAACCCTACTCGAAACAGAACCCTAACCCAAACCCTAACCCTAAACCGAACCATAACCCTAACCAGAACCCTAGCCCTAACCCGAACCCTAACCTTAATCCTAACCCTAACACGAAACCTAACCCTAACCCTAACCCGAACCCTAACCTTAACATGAACCTGAACCCAAAACGTAACCCTAACCCTAACCCTAACACGAAAACTAACCCTAACCCTAAACCTAACCCTAACGTGAACCCTAACCCTAACCCTAACCCTAAACCAAACCCTAACCCTAACCCTAACCCTAACGCTAACGCGAACCCTAACCATAACCCTAACCCTACCCTTAACCTGAAACCGAACCCTAACCCGAACCCTAACCCTAACCCGAACCCTAACCCGAACCATAACCCTAACCCTAACCCTAAACCTGACCCTGACCCTTACCCTGACCCTAAACCCTAAACCCTGACCCTGACCCTGACCCTAACCCTAAACCGAACCCTGACCCGAACCTGAACACTAACCGTGATGCGAACTTGAACCCGAACCTGAACGCGAACCCCTAACCTGTCCCCAAACCCGAACCCCTAACCCTAACCCTAACCCTAAACCTAACCCTAACCCGAACCCTAACCCGAACACCAATTCTAACCCTAACCCTAACCCTAACCCTAACCGAAAACGAACCCGAACCCGAACCATAACCCAAACGCGAACCCTAACCCTAACCCGAACCCGAACCCTATCCCTAACCCTAAACTTAAACCCTAAAACCTCACCGTGACCCTAACACTAACCCTGATCCTGACCATGAACCTGACCCTGACCCTAGACCCTAAACCCTGACGCTGACCCTGACCCTAACCCAAACCCAAAACCTGACCCGAACCCTAACCCTAACCCGAACCCTAACCCTACCCGAACCCTAACCCTAAAACAAACCCTAACCGTAAACCTAACCCTAACCTGAAGCCGAACCCTAACCCTAACCCTACCCGAACCCTAACCCTAAACCTAAACCTAACCCGAACCCTAACCCTAACCCTCACCCGAATCCTAACCTAAACCCTAACCCTAACCCTAACCCTAACCCTAACATGAACAGAAACCCGAAACCTAACCCTAACCCTAACCCTAACACGAACACTAAACCTAACCCTAACCCTAACCATAACTTGAACCCTAACCCTAACCCGAACCCTAACCCTAACCCTAACCCGAACCCTCACCCTAACCCGAACTCTAACCCTAACCATAACCCCAACCCGAAACCTAACCCTAACAGTAACCCTAACCCAAAACCTAACCCTAACCCGAACACTAACCCTAACCCTAATCTTCAGCCTAACCCGAACCCGAACCCTAACGCTAACCCTACCTGAACCCTAATCCTAAACCAAACCCTAACCCTAAACCTAACCCTAACCCTAACCTGAACCGTAACCATAACCCTAACCCTAACCTTAACCCGAAACCGAACGCTAACCGAAACCTGACCCGAACCAGAACACTAAACCTGACGCGAATTTGAACCCAAAACCTAACCCGAACCTGAACCCCGAACCCGAACCCCTAACCCTAACCCTAACCCTAACCCTACAAGAACCCTAACCCTAACCCTAAAACTAACCCGAACCCTGGCCCTAACTCAAACCCTAACCCGAACCCTAACCCTAACCCTAACCCTAACCCTAAACCTAACCCAAAACCGAACCGGAACCCTAACCCTAACCGTAACCCTAAGCCGAACACTAAACCTAACCCGACCCTAACCCTAACCCTATCCCTAACCTGAAACCTAACCCTAACCCTAACCCGAACCCGAACACTAACCCTAACCCTAAAACATAACCCGAACCCTAACCCTAACCCGAACCCTAACCCTAACCCTACCCCTAACCCTAATGAGAACCCGAACCTGAATCCAAACCCTAACCCTAACCCAAACCCTAACCCGAACCCTAACCCTAAGCCTAACCCGAACCCGAACCCGAACCGTAACCCTAACCCTAACCCTAACCCTAACCTGAACCCTAACCCTAACCCTAACTCTTACCCTAAGCCTAACCCGAACCCGAACCCTAACCCTACCCGTAACCCTAACCCGAACACTAAACCTAACCTGGCCCTAACCCTAACCCTATCCCTAACCTGAAACCTAACCCTAACCCTAACCCTAACCCTAACCCTAACCCTAACCCGAACCCTAAACCTAAACCGAAACCTAACCCGAACCCGAACCCGAACCCTAACCTTAACCCGAACCCTAACCCGAAAACGAACCCTAACCCGAACCCTAACCCTAACCCTAACCCTAACCCGAACACTAACCCTAACCTGACCCAAACCCTAACCCTATCCTTAACCTGAAACCTAACCCGAATCCTAACCCGAAACCGAACCCGAACCCTAACCCTAACCCGAACCCGAACCCTAACCCTAACACGAACCCTAACCCTAACCCGAACCCGAACCCTAACCCGAAACCGAACCCTAACCCTAACCCGAACCCGAACCCTAACCCTAACCCTAACCCTTACCCTAACCCTAACCCGAACCCGAACCCGACCCCTAACCCTAACCCTAACCCGAACCCTAACCCTAACCGTAACCCGAACCCTAACCCTAAACCGAACCCTAACCCGAACCCGAACCCGAACCCTAACCCGAACCCTTACCCTAACCCTAACGCGAACCCTAACCCGAGCCTGAACCCGAACCCGAACCCTAATCCTAACCCGAACCCGAACCCTAATCCTAACCCGAACCCGAACCCGAATCCATACTCGAAAGCGAAACCAATATCGAACCAGAACCCGAACCCTAACCCCTAACCCGAACCCGAACCCGAATCCATAACTGAAAGCGAAACCGATACCGAACCCGAACCGTAACTGAAACCGAACCCTACCCGAACCCGAACCCGAACCCGAAACCTACCCGAACCAGAACCAGAACCAGAACCCAAACCCCTAACCCGAACCCGAACCCGAAACCCATAATTGTTTGTGCCAATGTAAAGAAAATGCCATACGCTTATCTGTAAGAAACAACAGTGCCCTGGAACAGTCTGAGCCTTAATATCAGCACTGTGCTTTTGGGAGCGGGAGTTAAAGCGGAGGCAAACAGCACTAAGACACATTTGGCAAAAATCGCGTTCCAATGAATAATATTTTCTTCCCTTTCAAACCCAAACGTAAGTGGTTGTGGCCAGATAAATAAATGCCACACCCTTATGTGTAAGAAACAACAGTGCCCAGGAACGGGTTTCTACGTGAAGAAAATATTTCTCGTCGGAACTCCGCTTTTTTACTTTACCTTCCACAACCCCTTGTGATAGGGTTTCCACGTTAAGAAAATAGTTTTCATTGGAAGCCGGTTTTTCCCAAATGTGTCTAAGTGCTGTATTCCTCGGGTTTCACTCATGCTACCAAAAGCACAGTGATGATGTTAGGGCTTAGACTGTTCCTGGGTAATGTTGTTTCTTACACATAAGGGTGTGGCATTTTCTTTACATTGCCACAACCACATATGATAGGGTTTCAACATGAACAAAATATTTTTCGTTGGAAGCGGTTTTTTGTCAAATGTGTCTCAATACCGTGTTGTTTGGGATTAACTAATGCTACCGAAATCACTATGATGATGTGAGGGCTCAGACCGATCCTGGAAACTTCTGTTTCTTACAGATAAGCGTATGGCATTTTCTTTACATTGGCACAAACAATTATGATAGAGTTTGCAAAAGAGAAAATTTATTTCATTGAAAGGCGGTTTTTGCCAAATTTTCTCAGCTGTTTGCCTCGGTTTTAACTCATGATACCAAAAGAACAGTGATGATCTTAGGGCTCAGACCATCCATGGGACCAGTTATTTCTTACAAATAAGCATATGGCACATCCTTTACCTTGCCACAACAAATGAAGATAGAGTTTGCACATCAAGAAATATTTTTCATTTGAACCCGTTTCTGCCAAATATGTCTCAGTACTATGTCCTCAGCACTTGGGAGGATGTCTGCACGTGGAGAAAGACTTTTTCGTGGGAAGCCGGCTTTTGTCAAACGGGTCCCAGGGCTGTGCTCCTCTCTTTTCACTCCTGCTGCCAGAAGCCCAGTGAGGATGGGAGGGCTTAGAACATGGCTGGGCACTATGGTTTCTTCCAGAGTCGTGGATGGCATTTGCTTTACCTTGCCACAACCACTTGTGAGAGGGTCTGCACCTCAGGAAAACTGTTTCCGTGGGAAGCCGGCTTTTGGCCAAACGGGTCTCAGGGCCGTGGGCCTCGGGTGTCCCTCCGGCTCCCCAAAGCACAGAGACGAGGTGAGGGGCTTAGACCATGCCTGGGCCATGTTGTCTCTTCCACCTTGGTGTGTGGCATTTTGTTGACCTGGCTACCCCCACTTGGGAGAGGTTTTCCACAGCAAGAGCATATTGTTCGTCGGAAGCCGTTTGGGCCCCAGGGGTCTCCGGGCTGTGTTCGTTGGGGTTGAACTCCTGCTAGCAAAACCGCCGGGATGAGGGAAGGGCTCAGACTGTGCCTGGGCCCTGTGGTCTCTTCCAGGTCAGTGTATGGCATTTCCTTCACCTTGCCACAGGCACTGGGGAGCATGTCTGCACGTGGAGAAGGACTTCCTCGTGGGAAGCCGGTTTCTGTCAAAGAGTCCCAGTGCTGTGCTCCTCTCTTTTCACTCCTGCTGCCAGAAGCCCAGGGAGGATGGGAGGGCTTAGAACATGGCTGGGCACTGGGGTTTCTTCCAGAGAAGGGGATGGCATTTGCTTTCCCTTGCCACCACCCCTTGGGATAGGGGCTGCACCTCAGGAAAGCTGTTTCCGTGGGAAGCCGGCTTTCTGCCCAACGGGCCTCAGGGCCGTGGGCCTCGGGGGTCCCTCCGGCTCCCCAAAGCACAGAGACAAGGTGAGGGACTTAGACCACGCCTGGGCCATGTTGTTTCTTCCGCCTGGGTGTGTGGCATTTTGTTGACCTGGCTACTCCCATTTGCATATGTTTTCCACAGCAAGCACCTATTGTTCCTCAGAAGCAGTTGTTGCCCCAGGGGTCTCCGGGCAGTGTTCCTTGGGCTTGAACTCCTGCTAGCTAAACTGCTGGGATGAGGGAAGGGCTCAGACTGTGCCTGGGCCCTGTGTTCTCTTCCAGGTCAGTGTATGGTATTTCCTTCCCCTTGCCACAGGCACTGGGAGCATGTCTGCATGTGGATAAGGACTTCCCCCTGGGAAACCGGTTTCTGTAAAATGGTCCCAATGCTTTGCTCCTCTCTTTTCACTCCTGCTGCCAGAAGCCTAGGGAGGAGGGGAGGGCTGAGAACATCCCTGGGCACTGGGGTTTCTTTCAGAGAAGGGGATGGCATTTGCTTTCCCTTGCCACCACCCCTTGGGATAGGGGCTGCACCTCAGGAAAGCTGTTTCCGTGGGAAGCCGGCTTTCTGCCCAACGGGCCTCAGGGCCGTGGGCCTCGGGGGTCCCTCCGGCTCCCCAAAGCACAGAGAGGAGGTGAGGGACTTAGACCATGCCTGGGCCATGTTGTTTCTTCCACCTGGGTGTGTGGCATTTTGTTGACCTGGCTACTCCCATTTGCATATGTTTTCCAAAGCAAGCACCTATTGTTCCTCAGAAGCAGTTTTTTCCCCAGGGGTCTCCAGGCAGTGTTCCTTGGGCTTGAACTCCTGCTAGCTAAACTGCTGGGATGAGGGAAGGGCTCAGACTGTGCCTGGGCCCTGTGGTCTCTTCCAGGTCAGTGTATGGTATTTCCTTCACCTTGCCACAGGCACTGGGGAGCATGTCTGCATGTGGATAAGGACTTCCCCCTGGGAAACCGGTTTCTGTAAAATGGTCCCAATGCTGTGCTCCTCTCTTTTCACTCCTGCTGCCAGAAGTCCAGGGAGGAGGGGAGGGCTTAGAACATGGCTGGGCACTGGGGTTTCTTCCAGAGAAGGGGATGGCATTTGCTTTCATTGGCACCACCCCTTGGGATAGGCTCTGCACCTCAGGAAAGCTGTTTCCTTGGGACGCCGGCTTTCTGCCAAACGTGCCTCAGGGCCGTGGGCTTCGGGGGTCCCTCCGGCTCCCCAAAGCACAGGGACGAGGTGATGGGCTTTGACCATGCCTGACCCATGTTCTTTCTTCCACCTGGGTGCATGGCATTTTGTTGACCAGGCCACCCCCACTTGGGATAGGTTTTCCACAGCAAGAGCATATTGTTCATCAGAAGCCCTTTGGGCCACAGGGGGTCTCCGGGCTGTGTTCCTTGGGGTTGCACTCCTGCTAGCAAAACCGCCGGGATGAGGGAAGGGTTGAGACTGTGCCTGGGCCCTGTGGTCTCTTCCAGGTCAGTGTATGGCGTTTCCTTCCCCTTGCCACAGGCACCTGGGAGCATGTCTGCACGTGGAGAAAGACTTTCCCGTGGGAAGCCGGTTTTTGTCAAACGGGTCCCAGTGCTCTGCTCCTCTCTTTTCACTCCTGCTGCCAGAAGCCCAGGGAGGAGGGGAGGGCTTAGAACATGGCTGGGCACTGTGGTTTCTTCCAGAGAAGTGGAGGGCATTTGCATTACCTTGCCACAACCACTTGGGATAGGGTGTGCACCTCAGGAGAACTGTTTCCGTGGGAAGCCGGCTTTTTGCAAAGGGGTTTTAGGGCCGTGGGCCTCGGCTGTCCCTCCGGCTCCCCAAAGCACAGGGACGAGGTGAGGGGATTAGACCGTGCCTGGGCCATGTTGTCTCTTCCACCTTGGTGTGTGGCATTTTGTTGACCTGGCTACCCCCACTTGGGATAGGTTTTCCACAGCAAGCACATCTTGTTCGTCGGAAGCCGTTTTTGCCCCAGGGGTCTCCGGGCTGTGTTCGTTGGGGTTGAACTCCTGCTAGCAAAACCGCCGGGATGAGGGAAGGGTTCAGACTGTGCCTGGGCCCTGTGGTCTCTTGCAGGTCAGTGTATGGCATTTCCTTCCCCTTGCCACAGGCACCTGGGAGCATGTCTGCACGTGGAGAAAGACTTTCCCGTAGGAAGTCGGTTTTTGTCAAACGGGTCCCAGTGCTGTGCTCCTCTCTTTTCACTCCTGCTGCCAGAAGCCCAGGGAGGATGGGAGGGCTTAGAACATGGCTGGGCACTGTGGTTTCTTCCAGAGAAGCGGAGGGCATTTGCATTACCTTGCCACAACCACTTGGGATAGGGTGTGCACCTCAGGAGAACTGTTTCCGTGGGAAGCCGGCTTTTTACAAAGGGGTCTCAGTTCCGTGGGCCTCGGCTGTCCCTCCGGCTCCCCAAAGCACAGGGACGAGGTGAGGGGCTTAGACCCTGCCTGGGCAATGTTGTTTCTTACACCTGGGTGTGTGGCATTTCGTTGACCTGGCTACCCCCACTTGGGATAGGTTTTCCACAGCAATCACCTCTTGTTAGTCGGAAGCCGTTTTTGCCTCAGGGGTCTCCGGGCTGTGTTCGTTGGGGTTGAACTCCTGCTCGCAAAACCGCCGGGATGAGGGAAGGGTTGAGACTGTGCCTGGGCCCTGTGGTCTCTTCCAGGTCAGTGTATGGCGTTTCCTTCCCCTTGCCACAGGCACCTGGGAGCATGTCTGCACGTGGAGAAAGACTTTCCCGTGGGAAGCCGGTTTTTGTCAAACGGGTCCCAGTGCTCTGCTCCTCTCTTTTCACTCCTGCTGCCAGAAGCCCAGGGAGGAGGGGAGGGCTTAGAACATGGCTGGGCACTGTGGTTTCTTCCAGAGAAGTGGAGGGCATTTGCATTACCTTGCCACAACCACTTGGGATAGGGTGTGCACCTCAGGAGAACTGTTTCCGTGGGAAGCCGGCTTTTTGCAAAGGGGTTTTAGGGCCGTGGGCCTCGGCTGTCCCTCCGGCTCCCCAAAGCACAGGGACGAGGTGAGGGGATTAGACCGTGCCTGGGCCATGTTGTCTCTTCCACCTTGGTGTGTGGCATTTTGTTGACCTGGCTACCCCCACTTGGGATAGGTTTTCCACAGCAAGCACATCTTGTTCGTCGGAAGCCGTTTTTGCCCCAGGGGTCTCCGGGCTGTGTTCGTTGGGGTTGAACTCCTGCTAGCAAAACCGCCGGGATGAGGGAAGGGTTCAGACTGTGCCTGGGCCCTGTGGTCTCTTGCAGGTCAGTGTATGGCATTTCCTTCCCCTTGCCACAGGCACCTGGGAGCATGTCTGCACGTGGAGAAAGACTTTCCCGTAGGAAGTCGGTTTTTGTCAAACGGGTCCCAGTGCTGTGCTCCTCTCTTTTCACTCCTGCTGCCAGAAGCCCAGGGAGGATGGGAGGGCTTAGAACATGGCTGGGCACTGTGGTTTCTTCCAGAGAAGCGGAGGGCATTTGCATTACCTTGCCACAACCACTTGGGATAGGGTGTGCACCTCAGGAGAACTGTTTCCGTGGGAAGCCGGCTTTTTGCAAAGGGGTCTCAGGGCCGTGGGCCTCGGCTGTCCCTCCGGCTCCCCAAAGCACAGGGACGAGGTGAGGGGCTTAGACCCTGCCTGGGCAATGTTGTTTCTTACACCTGGGTGTGTGGCATTTCGTTGACCTGGCTACCCCCACTTGGGATAGGTTTTCCACAGCAAGCACCTCTTGTTCGTCGGAAGCCGTTTTTGCCTCAGGGGTCTCCGGGCTGTGTTCGTTGGGGTTGAACTCCTGCTCGCAAAACCGCCGGGATGAGGGAAGGGTTGAGACTGTGCCTGGGCCCTGTGGTCTCTTCCAGGTCAGTGTATGGCGTTTCCTTCCCCTTGCCACAGGCACCTGGGAGCATGTCTGCACGTGGAGAAAGACTTTCCCGTGGGAAGCCGGTTTTTGTCAAACGGGTCCCAGTGCTCTGCTCCTCTCTTTTCACTCCTGCTGCCAGAAGCCCAGGGAGGAGGGGAGGGCTTAGAACATGGCTGGGCACTGTGGTTTCTTCCAGAGAAGTGGAGGGCATTTGCATTACCTTGCCACAACCACTTGGGATAGGGTGTGCACCTCAGGAGAACTGTTTCCGTGGGAAGCCGGCTTTTTGCAAAGGGGTTTTAGGGCCGTGGGCCTCGGCTGTCCCTCCGGCTCCCCAAAGCACAGGGACGAGGTGAGGGGATTAGACCGTGCCTGGGCCATGTTGTCTCTTCCACCTTGGTGTGTGGCATTTTGTTGACCTGGCTACCCCCACTTGGGATAGGTTTTCCACAGCAAGCACATCTTGTTCGTCGGAAGCCGTTTTTGCCCCAGGGGTCTCCGGGCTGTGTTCGTTGGGGTTGAACTCCTGCTAGCAAAACCGCCGGGATGAGGGAAGGGTTCAGACTGTGCCTGGGCCCTGTGGTCTCTTGCAGGTCAGTGTATGGCATTTCCTTCCCCTTGCCACAGGCACCTGGGAGCATGTCTGCACGTGGAGAAAGACTTTCCCGTAGGAAGTCGGTTTTTGTCAAACGGGTCCCAGTGCTGTGCTCCTCTCTTTTCACTCCTGCTGCCAGAAGCCCAGGGAGGATGGGAGGGCTTAGAACATGGCTGGGCACTGTGGTTTCTTCCAGAGAAGCGGAGGGCATTTGCATTACCTTGCCACAACCACTTGGGATAGGGTGTGCACCTCAGGAGAACTGTTTCCGTGGGAAGCCGGCTTTTTGCAAAGGGGTCTCAGGGCCGTGGGCCTCGGGTGTCCCTCCGGCTCCCCAAAGCACAGGGACGAGGTGAGGGGTTTAGACCGTGCCTGGGCAATGTTGTTTCTTACACCTGGGTGTGTGGCATTTCGTTGACCTGGCTACTCCCACTTGGGATAGGTTTTCCACAGCAAGCACCTCTTGTTCGTCGGAAGCCGTTTTTGCCCCAGGGGTCTCCGGGCTGTGTTCGTTGGGGTTGAACTCCTGCTAGAAAAACCGCCGAGATGAGGGAAGTGTTCACAGTGTGCCTGGGCCCTGTGGTCTCTTCCAGGTCAGTGTATGGCATTTCCTTCCCCTTGCCACAGGCACCTGGGAGCATGTCTGCACATGGAGAAAGATTTTCCCGTGGGAAGCCGGTTTTTGTCAAACGGGTACCAGTGCCCTGCTCCTCTCTTCACTCCTGCTGCCAGGAGGCCAGGGAGGATGGGAGGGCTTAGAACATGGCAGGGCACTGTGGTTTCTTCCAGAGAAGTGGAGGGCATGTGCATTACCTTGCCACTACCACTTGGGATAGGGTCTGCACCTCAGGAAAACTGTTTCCGTGGGAAGCCGCCTTTTTGCAAAGGGGTCTCAGGGCCGTGGGCCTCGGCTGTCCCTCCGGCTCCCCAAAGCACAGGGACGAGGTGAGGGGCTTAGACCGTGCCTGGGCAATGTTGTTTCTTACACCTGGGTGTGTGGCATTTTGTTGACCTGGCTACCCCCACTTGGGATAGGTTTTCCATAGCAAGCACCTCTTGTTCGTCGGAAGCCGTTTTTGCCTCAGTGTCTCCGAGCTGTGTTCGTTGGGGTTGAACTCCTGCTAGCAAAACTGCCGGGATGAGGGAAGGGTTCAGACTGTGCCTGGGCCCTGTGGTCTCTTCCAGGTCAGTGAATGGCATTTCCTTCCCCTTGCCACAGGCACTGGGGAGCATGTCTACACGTGGAGAAGGACTTCCTCGTTGGAAGCCGGTTTCTGTCAAAGGGTCCCAGTGCTGTGTTCCTCTCTTTTCACTCCTGCTGCCAGAAGCCCAGGGAGGAGGGGAGGGCTTAGAACATTGGTGGGCAGTGGGGTTTCTTCCAGAGAAGGGGATGGCATTTGCTTTCCCTTGCCACCACCCCTTGGGATAGGGGCTGCACCTCAGGAAAGCTGTCTCCGTGGGAAGCCGGCTTTCTGCCCAACGGGCCTCAGGGCCGTGGGCCTCGGGGGTCCCTCCGGTTCCCCAAAGCACAGAGACCAGGTGAGGGGCTTAGACCATGCCTCGGCCATGTTGTCTCTTCCACCTGGGTGTGTGGCATTTTGTTGACCTGGCTACCCCCACTTGGGATATGTTTTCCACAGCAAGAGCATATTGTTCGTCGGAAGCCCTTTGGGCCCCAGGGGGTGTCCGGGCTGTGTTCCTTGGGGTTGAACTCCTGCTAGCAAAACCGCCGGGATGAGGGAAGGGTTCAGACTGTGCCTGGGCCCTGTGGTCTCTTCCAGGTCAGTGTATGGCATTTCTTTCACCTTGCCACAGGCACTGGGGAGAATTTCTGCACGTGGAAAAGGACTTTCTCATGGTAAGCCGGTTTCTGTCAAACGGGTCCCACTGCTGTGCTCCTCTCTTTTCACTCCTGCTGCCAGAAGCCCAGGGAGGAGGGGAGGGCTTAGAACATGGCTGGGAACTGGGGTTTCTTCCAGAGAAGGGGATGGCATTTGCTTTCATTGCCACCACTCCTTGGGATAAGGTCTGCACCTCATGAAACCTTTTTCGGTGGGAAGCTGGCTTTCTGCCCTACGGGCCTCAGGGCCGTGGGCCTCGGGGGTCCCTCCGGCTCCCCGCAGCACAGGGACGAGGTGAGGGGCTTAGACCATGCCTGGGCCATGTTGTTTCTTCCACCTGGGTGTGTGGCATTTTGTTGACCAGGCTAACCCCACTTGGGATAGGTTTTCCACAGCAAGAGCATATTGTTCCTCGGAAGCCGTTTGGGCCCCAGGGGGTCTCCGGGCTGTGTTCGTTGGGGTTGAACTCCTGCTAGCAAAACCGCCGGGATGAGGGAAGGGCTCAGACTGTGCCTGGGCCCTGTGGTCTCTTCATAGGTCACTGTATGGCAAGCAACTCTTGTTCGTCGGAAGCCGTTTTTGCCCCAGGGGTCTCCGGGCTGTGTTCGTTGGGGTTGAACTCCTGCTAGCAAAACTGCCGGAATGAGGGAAGGGTTCAGACTGTGCCTGGGCCCTGTAGTCTCTTCCAGGTCAGTGTATGGCATTTCCTTCCCTTTACCACAGGCACCTGGGAGCATGTCTGCACGTGGAGAAAGACTTTCCCATAGGAAGCCGGTTTTTGTCAAACGGGTCCCAGTGCTCTGCTCCTCTCTTTTCACTCCTGCTTCCAGAAGCCCAGGGAGGATGGGAGGGCTTAGAACATGGCTGGGCACTGTGGTTTCTTCCAGAGAAGTGGAGGGTATTTGCATTACCTTGCCACAACCACTTGGGATAGGGTGTGCACCTCAGGAAAACTGTTTCCATGGGAAGCCGGCTTTTTGCAAAGGGGTTTCAGGGCCTTGGGCCTCGGCTGTCCCTCCGGATCCCCAAAGCACAGGGACGAGGTGAGGGGCTTAGACCATGCCTGGGCAATGTTGTTTCTTACATCTGGGTGTGTGGCATTTTGTTGACCTGGCTACCCCCACTTGGGATAGGTTTTCCACAGCAAGCACCTATTGTTCGTCGGAAGCCGTTTTTGCCCCAGGGGTCTCCAGGCTGTGTTCCTTGAGTTTGAATTCCTGCTAGCAAAACCGCCGGGATGAGGGAAGGGTTCAGACTGTGCCTGGGCCCTGTGGTCTCTTCCAGGTCAGTGTATGGCATTTCCTTCCCCTTGCCACAGGCACCTGGGAGCATGTCTGCACGTGGAGAAAGACTTTCCCGTGGGAAGCCGGTTTTTGAAAAACGGGTACCAGTGCTCTGCTCCTCTCTTTTCACTCCTGCTGCCAGAAGCCCAGGGAGGATGGGAGGGCTTAGAACATGGCTGGGCACTGTGGTTTCTTCCAGAGGAGGGGATGGCATTTGCTTTCCCTTGCCACCACTCCTTGGGATAGGGTCTACACCTCATGAAATCTGTTTCCGTGGGAAGCCAGCTTTCTGCCCAACGGGCCTCAGGGCCGTGGGCCTCGGGGGTCCCTCCGGCTCCCCAAAGCACAGAGACGAGGTGAGGGGCTTAGACCATGACTGGGCCATGTTGTTTCTTCCACCTGGTGTGTGGCATTTTGTTGACCAGGCTAACCCCACTTGGGATAGGTTTTCCACAGCAAGAGCATATTGTTCCTCGGAAGCCGTTTGGGCCACAGGGGGTCTCCGGGCTGTGTTCCTTGGGGTTGAACTCCTGCTAGCAAAACCGCCGGGATGAGGGAAGGGCTCAGACTGTTCCTGGGCCCTGTGGTCTCTTCCAGGTTAGTGTATGGCATTTCTTTCACTTTACCACAGGCACTGGGGAGCATGTCTGCACGTGGAGAAGGTCTTTCTCGTGGGAAGCCGGTTTCTGCCAAAGGGTCCCAGTGCTGTGCTCCTCTCTTTTCACTCCTGCTGCCAGAAGCCCAGGGAGGAGGGGAGGGCTTAGAACATCCCTGGGCACTGGGGTTTCTTTCAGAGAAGGGGATGGCATTTGCTTTCCCTTGCCACCACCCCTTGGGATAGGGGCTGCACGTCAGGAAAGCTGTTTCCGTGGGAAGCCGGCTTTCTGCCCAACGGGCCTCAGGGCCGTGGGCCTCGGGGGTCCATCCGGCTCCCCAAAGCACAGAGAGGAGGTGAGGGGTTAGACCATGCCTGGGCCTAGTTGTCTCTTCCACCTGGGTGTGTGCCATTTTGTTGACCTGGCTACCCCCTCTTGGGATAGGTTTTCCACAGCAAGAGCATATTGTTCGTCGGAAGCCGTTTGGGCCCCAGGGGGTCTCCGGGCTGTGTTCCTTGTGGTGGAACTCCTGCTAACAAAACCGCCGGGATGAGGGAAGGGCTAAGACTGTGCCTGGGCCCTGTGGTCTCTTCAGGTCCGTGTATGGTATTTCCTTCACCTTGCCACAGGCACTGGGGAGCATGTCTGCACGTGGAGAAGGACTTCCTCGTGGGAAGCCGGTGTCTGTCAAAGGGTCCCAGGGCTGTGCTCCTCTCTTTTCTCTCCTGCTGCCAGAACCAAGGGAGGAGGGGAGGGCTTAGAACATGGCTGGGCACTGGGGTTTCTTCCAGAGAAGTGGAGGGCATTTGCATTACCTTGCCACAACCACTTGGGATAGGGTGTGCACCTCAGGAGAACTGTTTCCGTGGGAAGCCGGCTTTTTGCAAAGGGTTCTCAGGGCCGTGGGCCTCGGCTGTCCCTCCGGCTCCCCAAAGCACAGGGACGAGGTGAGGGGCTTAGACCATGCCTGGGCAATGTTGTTTCTTCCACCTGGGTGTGTGGCATTTTGTTGACCTCGCTACCCCCACTTGGAATAGGTTTTCCACAGCAAGCACCTCTTGTTCGTCTGAAGCCGTTTTTGCCTCAGGGTTCCGGGCTGTGTTCGTTGGGATTGAACTCCCGCTAGCAAAACCGCCGGGATGAGGGAAGGGCTCAGACTGTGCCTGGGCCCTGTGGTCTCTTCCAGGTCAGTGTATGGCATTTCTTTCACCTTGCCACAGGCACTGGGGAGCATGTCTGCACGTGGAGAAGGACTTTCTCGTGGGAAGCCGGTTTCTGTCAAACGCGTCCCAGTGCTCTGCTCCTCTCTTTTCACTCCTGCTGCCAGAAGCCCAGGGAGGATGGGAGCGCTTAGAACATGGATGGGCACTGTGGTTTCTTCCAGAGACGTGGATGGCATTTGCTTTACCTTGCCACAACTACTTGGGAGAGGGTCTGCACCTCAGGAAAACTGTTTCTGTGGAAAGCCGGCTTTTGGCCAAACAGGTCTCAGGCCCGTGGGCCTCGGGTGTCCCTCCAGCTCCCAAAAGCACAGGGACGAGGTGAGGGGCTTAGACCATGCCTGGGCAATGTTGTTTCTTACCCCTGGGTGTGTGGCATTTTGTTTACCTGGCTACCCCCACTGGGATAGGTTTTGCAAAGCAAGCACCTCTTGTTCGTCGGAAGCCGTTTTTGCCTCAGGCGTCTCCGGGCTGTGTTCGTTGGGGTTGAACTCCTGCTAGCAAAACCGCCAGGATGAGGGAAGGGTTCAGACTGTGCCTGGGCCCTGTGGTCTCTTCCATGTCAGTGTATGGCATTTCCTTCCCCTTGCCACAGGCACCTGGGAGCATGTCTGCACGTGGAGAAAGACTTTCCCGTGGGAAGCCGGTTTTCGTCAACCGGGTCCCAGTGCTCTGCTCCTCTCTTTTCACTCCTGCTGCCAGAAGCCCAGGGAGGATGGGAGGGCTTAGAACATGGCTGGGCACTGTGGTTTCTTCCAGAGAAGTGGAGGGCATTTGCTTTACCTTGCCACAACCACTTGGGATAGGGTCTGCACCTCAGGAAGACTCTTTTCGTCGGAAGCCGGCTTTTTGCAAAGGGGTCTCAGGGCAGTGGGCCTCGGTAGTCCCTCCGGCTCCCCAAAGCACAGGGACGAGGTGAGGGACTTAGACCGTGCCTGGGCAAAGCTGTTTCTTACACCTGGGTGTGTGGCATTTCGTTGACCTGGCTACCCCCACTTGGGATAGGTTTTCCACAGCAAGCACCTCTTGTTCGTAGGAAGCCGTTTTTGCACCAGGGGTCTCCGGGCTGTGTTCGTTGGGGTTGAACTCCTGCTAGCAAAACCGCCGGGATGAGGGAAGGGTTCAGACTGTGCCTGGGCCCTGTGGTCTCTTCCAGGTCAGTGTATGGCATTTCCTTCCCCTTGCCACAGGCACCTGGGAGCATGTCTGCACGTGGAGAAAGACTTTCCCGTGGGAAGCCGGTTTTTGTCAAACGGGTCCCAGTGCTCTGCTCCTCTCTTTTCACTCCTGCTGCCAGAAGCCCAGGGAGGATGGGAGGGCTTAGAACATGGCTGGGCACTGGGGTTTCTTCCAGAGGAGGGGATGGCATTTGCTTTCCCTTGCCACCACTCCTTGGGATAGGGTCTACACTCATGAAATCTGTTTCCGTGGGAAGCCAGCTTTCTGCCCAACGGGCCTCAGGTTCGTGGGCCTCGGGGGTCCCTCCGGCTCCCCAAAGCACAGAGACGAGGTGAGGGGCTTAGACCATTCCTGGGCCATGTTGTTTCTTCCACCTGGTGTGTGGCATTTTGTTGACCAGGCTAACCCCACTTGGGATAGGTTTTCCACAGCAAGAGCATATTGTTCCTCGGAAGCCGTTTGGGCCACAGGGGGTCTCCGGGCTGTGTTCCTTGGGGTTGAACTCGTGCTAGCAAAACCACCGGGATGACGGAAGGGCTCAGACTGTTCCTGGGCCCTGTGGTCTCTTCCAGGTTAGTGTATGGCATTTCTTTCACTTTACCACAGGCACTGGAGAGCATGTCTGCACGTGGAGAAGGTCTTTCTCGTGGGAAGCCGGTTTCTGTCAAAGGGTCCCAGTGCTGTGCTCCTCTCTTTTCACTCCTGCTGCCAGAAGCCCAGGGAGGAGGGGAGGGCTTAGAACATCCCTGGGCACTGGGGTTTCTTTCAGAGAAGGGGATGGCATTTGCTTTCCCTTGCCACCACCGCTTGGGATAGGGGCTGCACCTCAGGAAAGCTGTTTCCGTGGGAAGCCGGCTTTCTGCCCAACTGGCCTCAGGGCTGTGGGCCTCGGGGGTCCCTCCGGCTCCCCAAAGCACAGATACGAGGTGAGGGACTTAGACCATGCCTGGGCCATGTTGTTTCTTCAGCCTGGGTGTGTGGCATTTTGTTGACCTGGCTACTCCCATTTGCATATGTTTTCCAAAGCAAGCACCTATTGTTCCTCAGAAGCAGTTTTTTCCCCAGGGGTCTCCAGGCAGTGTTCCTTGGGCTTGAACTCCTGCTAGATAAACTGCTGGGATGAGGGAAGGGCTCAGACTGTGCCTGGGCCCTGTGGTCTCTTCCAGGTCAGTGTATGGTATTTCCTTCACCTTGCCACAGGCACTGGGGAGCATGTCTGCACGTGGATAAGGACTTCCTCCTGGGAAACCGGTTTCTGTAAAATGGTCCCAATGCTGTGCTCCTCTCTTTTCACTCCTGCTGCCAGAAGTCCAGGGAGGAGGGGAGGGCTTAGAACATGGCTGGGCACTGGGGTTTCTTCCAGAGAAGGGGATGGCATTTGCTTTCATTGCCACCACCCCTTGGGATAGGGTCTGCACCTCAGGAAAGCTGTTTCCTTGGGAAGCCGGCTTTCTGCCAAACGGGCCTCAGGGCCGTGGGCTTCGGTGGTCCCTCCGGCTCCCCAAAGCACAGGGACGAGGTGAGGGGCTTTGACAATGCCTGAGCCATGTTCTTTCTTCCACCTGGGTGTATGGCATTTTGTTGACCAGGCTACCCCCACTTGGGAGAGGTTTTCCACAGCAAGCGCATATTGTTCCTGGGAAGCCATTTGGGCCCCAGGGGGTCTCTGGGCTGTGTTCCTTGGGGTTGAACTCCTGCTACCAAAACCACCGGGATGAGGGAAGGGCGCAGACTGTGCCTGGGCCCTGTTGTCTCTTCCAGGTCAGTGTATGGCATTTCCTTCACCTTGCCACAGGCACTGGGGAGCATGTCTGCACGTGGAGAAGGACTTCCTCGTGGGAAGCCGGTTTCCCGTCAAAGGATCCCAGTGCTGTGGTCCTCTCTTTTCACTCCTGCTGCCAGAAGCCCAGGGAGGAGGGGAGGGCTTAGAACATGGCTGGGCAGTGGGGTTTATTGCAGAGGAGGAGATGGCATTTGCTTTACCTTGCCACAACCACTTGTGAGAGGGTCTGCACCTCAGGAAAACTGTTTCGGTGAGAAGCCGGCTTTTTGCAAAGGGGTCTCAGGGCCATGGGCCTCGGGTGTCCCTCCGGCTCCCCAAAGCACAGGGACGAGGTGAGGGGCTTAGACCATGCCTGGGCAATGTTGTTTCTTACACCTGGGTGTGTGGCTTTTTGTTGACCTGGCTACCCCCACTTGGAATAGGTTTTCCACAGCAAGCACCTATTGTTCGTCGGAAGCCGTTTCTGCCCCAGGGGTCTCCGGGCTGTGTTCGTTGGGGTTGAACTCCTGCTAGCAAAACCGCCGGGATGAGGAAAGGGTTCAGACTGTGCCTGGGCCCTGTGGTCTCTTCCAGGTCAGTGTATGGCGTTTCCTTCCCCTTGCCACAGGCACCTGGGAGCATATCTGCACGTGGAGAAAGACTTTCCCGTGGGAAGCCGGTTTTTGTCAAACGGGTCCCAGTGCTGTGCTCCTCTCTTTTCACTCCTGCTGCCAGAAGCCCAGGGAGGATGGGAGGGCTTAGAACATGGCTGGGCACTGTGGTTTCTTCCAGAGAAGTGGAGGGCATTTGCATTACCTTGCCACAACCACTTGGGATAGGGTCTGCACCTCAGGAAAACTGTTTCCGTGGGAAACCGGCTTTTTGCCAAGGGGTCTCAGGGCCGTGGGCCTCGGCTATGCCTCCGGCTCCCCAAAGCACAGGGACGAGGTGAGGGGCTTAGACCATGCCTGGGCAATGTTGTTTCTTACACCTGGGTGTGTGGCTTTTTGTTGACCTGGCTACCCCCACTTGGGATAGGTTTTTCACAGCAAGCACCTATTGTTCGTCGGAAGCCGTTTCTGCCCCAGGGGTCTCCGGGCTGTGTTCGTTGAGGTTGAACTCCTGCTAGCAAAACCGCCGGGATGAGGGAAGGGTTCAGACTGTGCCTGGGCCCTGTGGTCTCTTCCAGGTCAGTGTATGGCATTTCCTTCCCCTTGCCACAGGCACCTGGGAGCATGTTTGCACGTGGAGAAAGACTTTCCCGTGGGAAGCCGGTTTTTGTCAAACGGGTCCCAGTGCTCTGCTCCTCTCTTTTCACTCCTGCTGCCAGAAGCCCAGGGAGGATGGGAGGGCTTAGAACATGGCTGGGCACTGTGGTTTCTTCCAGAGAAGTGGAGGGCATTTGCATTACCTTGCCACAACCACTTGGGATAGGGTCTGCACCTCAAGAAAACTGTTTCCGTGGGAAGCCGGCTTTTTGCAAAGGGGTCTCAGGGCCGTGGCCCTCGGGAGTCCCTCCGGCTCCCCAAAGCACAGGGACGAGGTGAGGGGCTTAGACCATGCCTGGGCAATGTTGTTTCTTACACCTGGGTGTGTGGCATTTTGTTGACCTGGCTACCCCCACTTGGGATAGGTTTTCCACAGCAAGCGCCTATTGTTCCTCGGAAGCCGTTTTTGCCTCAGGGGTCTCCGGGCTGTGTTCGTTGGGGTTGAACTCCTGCTAGCAAAACCGCCGGGATGAGGGAAGGGTTCAGACTGTGCCTGGGCCCTGTGGTCTCTTCCAGGTCCGTGTATGGCATTTCCTTCCCCTTGCCACAGGCACCTGGGATCATTTCTGCACGTGGAGAAAGACTTTCCCGTGGGAAACGGTTTTTGTCAAATGGGTCCCAGTGCTGTGCTCCTCTCTTTTCACTCCTGCTGCCAGAAGCCCAGGGAGGATGGGAGGGCTTAGAACATGGCTGGGCACTGTGGTTTCTTCCAGAGAAGTGGAGGGCATTTGCATTACCTTGCCACAACCACTTGGGATAGGGTCTGCACCTCAGGAAAACTGTTTCCGTGGGAAGCCGGCTTTTTGCAAAGGGGTCTCAGGGCAGTGGGCCTCGGGTGTCCCTCCGGCTCCCCAAAGCACAGGGAAGAGGTGAGGGGCTTAGACCGTGGCTGGGCAATGTTGTTTCTTACACCTGGGTGTGTGGCATTTTGTTCACCTGGCTACCCCCACTTGGGATAGGTTTTCCACAGAAAGCACCTCTTGTTCGACTGAAGCCGTTTTTGCCTCAGGGTCTCTGGGCTGTGTTCGTTGGGGTTGAACTCCTGCTAGCAAAACTGCCGGGATGAGGGAAGGGTTCAGACTGTGCCTGGGCCCTGTGGTCTCTTCCAGGTCAGTGTATGGCATTTCCTTCCCCTTGCCACAGGCACCTGGGAGCATGTCTGCATGTGGAGAAAGACTTTCCCGTGGGAAGCCGGTTTTTGTCAAAAGGGTCCCAGTGCCCTGCTCCTCTCTTTTCACTCCTGCTGCCAGAAGCCCAGGGAGGATGGGAGGGCTTAGAACATGGCTGGGCACTGTGGTTTCTTCCAGAGAAGTGGAGGGCATTGGCTTTACCTTGCCACAACCACTTGGGAGAGGGTCTGTACCTCAGGAAAAGTGTTTCGGTGGGAAGCCGGCTTTTTGCAAAGGGGTCTCAGGGCCGTGGGCTCGGGTGTCCCTCCGGCTCCCCCAAGCACAGGGACGAGGTGAGGGGCTTAGACCGTGCCTGGACAATGTTGTTTCTTACACCTGGGTGTGTGGCATTTCGTTGACGGCTACCCCCACTTGGGATAGGTTATCCACAGCAAGCACCTCTTGTTCGTCGGAAGCCGTTTTTGCCTCAGGGGTCTCCGGGCTGTGTTCGTTGGGGTTGAACTCCTGCTAGCAAAACCGCCGGGATGAGGGAAGGGTTCAGACTGTGCCTGGGCCCTGTGGTCTCTTCCAGGTCAGTGTATGGCATTTCCTTCCCCTTGCCACAGGCACCTGGGAGCATGTCTGCACGTGGAGAAAGACATTCCCGTGGGAAGCCGGTTTTTGTCAAACGGGTCCCAGTGCTCTGCTCCTCTCTTTTCACTCCTGCTGCCAGAAGCCCAGGGAGGGTGGGAGGGCTTAGAACATGGCTGGGCACTGTGGTTTCTTCCAGAGAAGTGGAGGGCATTTGCATTACCCTGCCACAACCACTTGGGATAGGGTCTGCACCTCAAGAAAACTGTTTCGGTGGGAAGCCGGCTTTTTGCAAAGAGGTCTCAGGGCCGTGGGTCTCGGGTGTCCCTCCGGCTCCCCAAAGCACAGGGACGAGGTGAGGGGCTTAGACCATGCCTGGGCAATGTTGTTTCTTACACCTGGGTGTGTGGCATTTTGTTGACCTGGCTACCCCCACTTGGGATAGGTTTTCCACAGCAAGGGCCTATTGTTCCTCGGAAGCCGTTTTTGCCTCAGGGGTCTCCGGTCTGTGTTCGTTGGGGTTGAACTCCTGCTAGCAAACCCGCCGGGATGAGGGAAGGGTTCAGACTGTGCCTGGGCCCTGTGGTCTCTTCCAGGTCAGTGTATGGCATTTCCTTCCCCTTGCCACAGGCACCTGGGAGCATGTCTGCACGTGGAGAAAGACTTTCCCGTGGGAAGCCGGTTTTTGTCAAACGAGTCCCAGTGCTCTGCTCCTCTCTTTTCACTCCTGCTGCCAGAAGCCCAGGGAGGATGGGAGGGCTTAGAACATGGCTGGGCCCTGCGGTTTCTTCCAGAGAAGTGGAGGGCATTTGCATTACCTTGCCACAACCACTCGGGATAGGGTCTGCACCTCAGGAAAACTGTTTCCGTGGGAAGCCGGCTTTTTGCCAAGGGGTCTCAGGGCAGTGGGCCTTGGGTGTCCCTCCGGCTCCCCAAAGCACAGGGACGAAGTGAGGGGCTTAGACCGTGCCTGGACAATGTTGTTTCTTACACCTGGGTGTGTGGCATTTCGTTGACGGCTACCCCCACTTGGGATAGGTTATCCACAGCCATCACCTCTTGTTCGTCGGAAGCCGTTTTTGCCTCAGGGGTCTCCGGGCTGTGTTCGTTGGGGTTGAACTCCTGCTAGCAAAACTGCCGGGATGAGGGAAGGATTCAGACTGTGCCTGGGCCCTGTGGTCTCTTCCAGGTCAGTGTATGGCATTTCCTTCCCCTTGCCACAGGCACCTGGGAGCATGTCTGCACGTGGAGAAAGACTTTCCCGTGGGAAGCCAGTTTTTGTCAAACGGGTCCCAGTGCTCTGCTCCTCTCTTTTCACTCCTGCTGCCAGAAGCCCAGGGAGGATGGGAGGGCTTAGAACATGGCTGGGCACTGTGGTTTCTTCCAGAGAAGTGGAGGGCATTTGCATTACCTTGCCACAACCACTTGGGATAGGGTGTGCACCTCAGGAGAACTGTTTCCGTGGGAAGCCGGCTTTTTGCAAAGGGGTCTCAGGGCCGTGGGCCTCGGGAGTCCCTCCGGCTCCCCAAAGCACAGGGACGAGGTGAGGGGCTTAGACCATGCCTGAGCAATGTTGTTTCTTACACCTGGGTGTGTGGCATTTTGTTGACCTGGCTACCCCCACTTTGGATAGGTTTTCCACAGCAAGCACCTCTTGTTCGTCGGAAGCCGTTTTTGCCTCAGGGGTCTCCGGGCTGTGTTCGTTGGGGTTGAACTCCTGCTAGCAAAACTGCCGGGATGAGGGAAGGGTTCAGACTGTGCCTGGGCCCTGTGGTCTCTTCCAGGTCAGTGTATGGCATTTCCTTCCCCTTGCCACAGGCACCTGGGAGCATGTCTGCACGTGGAGAAAGACTTTCCCGTGGGAAGCCGGTTTTTGTCAAACGGGTCCCAGTGCTCTGCTCCTCTCTTTTCACTCCTGCTGCCAGAAGCCCAGGGAGGATGGGAGGGCTTAGAACATGGCTGGGCACTGTGGTTTCTTCCAGAGAAGTGGAGGGCATTTGCATTACCCTGCCACAACCACTTGGGATAGGGTCTGCACCTCAAGAAAACTGTTTCGGTGGGAAGCCGGCTTTTTGCAAAGGGGTCTCAGGGCCGTGGGTCTCGGGTGTCCCTCCGGCTCCCCAAAGCACAGGGACGAGGTGAGGGGCTTAGACCATGCCTGGGCAATGTTGTTTCTTACACCTGGGTGTGTGGCATTTTGTTGACCTGGCTACCCCCACTTGGGATAGGTTTTCCACAGCAAGGGCCTATTGTTCCTCGGAAGCCGTTTTTGCCTCAGGGGTCTTCGGTCTGTGTTCCTTGGGGTTGAACTCCTGCTAGCAAACCCGCCGGGATGAGGGAAGGGTTCAGACTGTGCCTGGGCCCTGTGGTCTCTTCCAGGTCAGTGTATGGAATTTCCTTCCCCTTGCCACAGGCACCTGGGAGCATGTCTGCACGTGGAGAAAGACTTTCCCGTGGGAAGCCGGTTTTTGTCAAACGAGTCCCAGTGCTCTGCTCCTCTCTTTTCACTCCTGCTGCCAGAAGCCCAGGGAGGATGGGAGGGCTTAGAACATGGCTGGGCACTGTGGTTTCTTCCAGAGAAGTGGAGGGCATTTGCTTTACCTTACCACAACCACTTGTGACAGGGTCTGCACCTCAGGAAAACTGTTTCCGTGGGAAGCCGGCTTTTTGCAAAGGGGTCTCAGGGCCGTGGGCCTCGGCTGTCCCTCCGGCTCCCCAAAGCACAGGGACGAGGTGAGGGTCTTAGACCATGCCTGGGCAATGTTGTTTCTTACACCTGGGTGTGTGGCATTTTGTTGACCTGGCTACCCCCACTTGGGATAGGTTTTCCACAGCAAGGGCCTATTGTTCCTCGGAAGCCGTTTTTGCCTCAGGGGTCTCCGGGCTGTGTTCGTTGGGGTTGAACTCCTGCTAGCAAAACCGCCGGGATGAGGGAAGGGTTCAGACTGTGCCTGGGCCCTGTGGTCTCTTCCAGGTCAGTGTATGGCATTTCCTTCACCTTGCCACAGGCACTGGGGAGCATGTCTGCCCGTGGTGAAGGACTTCCTCGTGGGAAGACGGTTTCTGTCAAACGGGTCCCAGTGCTGTGCTCCTCTCTTTTCACTCATGCTGCCAAAACCCTGGGAGGAGGGGAGGGCTTAGAACATGGCTGGGCACTGGGGTTTCATCCAGAGAAGGAGATGGCATTTTTTTCCCTTACCACCACCCCTTGGGATAGGGTCTGCACCTCAGGAAAGATTTTCCATGGTAGGCCGGCTTTCAGCCCAACGGGCCTCAGGGCCGTGTGCCTCGGGGGTCCCTCCGGCTCCCCAAAGCACAGAGACGATGTAGGGGCTTAGACCATGCTTGGGCCATGTTGTCTCTTCCACCTTGGTGTGTGGCATTGTGTTGACCTGGCTACACCCACTTGGGATAGGTTTTCCACAGCAAGAGCATATTGTTCGTCGGAAGCCCTTTGGGCCCCAGCGGGTCTCCGGGCTGTGTTCGTTGGGGTTGAACTCCTGCTAGCAAAACCGCCGGGATGAGGGAAAGGCTCAGACTGTGCCTGGGCCCTGTGGCCTCTTCCAGGTCAGTGTATGGCATTTCCTTCACCTTGCCACAGGCACTGGGGAGCATGTGTGCACGTGGTGAAGGACTTCCTCGTGGGAAGCCGGTTTCTGTCAAACGCGTCCCAGTGCTCTGCTCCTCTCTTTTCACTCCTGCTGCCAGAAGCCCAGGGAGGATGGGAGGGCTTAGAACATGGATGGGCACTGTGGTTTCTTCCAGAGACGTGGATGGCATTTGCTTTACCTTGCCACAACTACTTGGGAGAGGGTCTGCACCTCAGGAAAACTGTTTCCGTGGAAAGCCGGCTTTTGGCCAAACAGGTCTCAGGCCCGTGGGCCTCGGGTGTCCCTCCAGCTCCCGAAGGCACAGGGACGAGGTAAGGGGCTTAGACCATGCCTGGGCAATGTTGTTTCTTACCCCTGGGTGTGTGGCATTTTGTT
Organism: Ursus americanus; assembly: GCF_024610735.1. Classification (NCBI taxonomy): domain Eukaryota; kingdom Metazoa; phylum Chordata; class Mammalia; order Carnivora; family Ursidae; genus Ursus; species Ursus americanus. The sequence goes on along the minus strand of NC_142131.1, from coordinate 90,175,009 downwards.
TACCTGGCTACCCCCACTGGGATAGGTTTTCCACAGCAAGAGCATATTGCTCGTCGGAAGCCGTTTTTGCCCCAGGGGTCTCCGGGCTGTGTTCGTTGGGGTTGAACTTCTGCTAGCAAAACCGCCGGGATGAGGGAAGGGCTCAGACTGTGCCTCGGCCCTGTGGTCTCTTACAGGTCAGTATATGGCATTTCCTTCACCTTGCGACAAGCACTTGGGAGCATGTCTGCACGTGGAGAAAGACTTTTCCGTGGGAAGCCGGTTTTTGTCAAACGGGTCCCAGTGCTGTGCTCCTCTCTTTTCACTCCTGCTGCCAGAAGGCCAGTGAGGATGGGAGAGCTTAGAACATGGCTGGGCACAGTGGTTTCTTCCAGAGAAGTGGATGGCTTTTGCTTTACGTGGCCACAACCACTTGGGAGAGGGTCTGCACCTCAGGAAAACTGTTTCCATGAGAAGCCGGCTTTTGGCCAAACTTGTCTCAGAGCCGTGGAACTCGGGTGTCCCTCCGGCTCCCCAAAACACAGGGACGCGTTGAGATGCTTAGACCACGCCTGGGAAATGTTTTTTCTTACACTTGGGTGCGTTCCATTTCGTTTACCTGGCTACCCCCACTTGGGATAGGTTTTCCACAGCAAGAGCATAGTGCTTGTCGGAAGCCGTTTCTGCCCCAGGTGTCTCCGTGCTGGGTTCGTTGGGGTTGAACTCCTGCTATCAAAACCGCCGGGATGAGGGAAGAGCTCAGACGGTGCCTGGGCACTGTGGTCTCTTACCCGACCCGTACCCTAACTGGAACCCAAACCCTATACCCTGACCCAGACCCTTAGCCTGATCCTGACCATTACCCTGACCCTAACCCTAACCCTAACCCTAACCAGAACCCTAGCCCTAACCCAAACCCTAACACTAATCCTAACCCTAACCCGAAACCTAACCCTAACCCTAACGCTAACCCTACCACGAAAACTAACCCTAACCCTAAACCTAACCCTAAGCGTAACGTGAACCCTAACCCTAACCCTAACCCTAACCCTAAACCAAACCCTTACCCTAACCCTAACCCTAACACGAAAACTAACCCTAACCCTAAACCTAACCCTAACGTGAACCCTAACCCTAACCCTAAACCTAAACCAAACCCTAACCCTAACCCTAACCCTAACCCTAACCCTAAACCTGACCCTGACCCTGACCCTAACCCTAACCGAACCCTGACCCTAACCTGAACACTAACCGTGATGCGAACTTGAACCCGAACCTGAACGCGAACCCCTAACCTGACCCCAAACCCGAACCCCTAACCCTAACCCTAACCCTAAACCTAACCCTAACCCGAACCCTAACCCGAACACCAATTCTAACCCTAACCCTAACCCTAACCCTAACCGAAAACGAACCCGAACCATAACCCAAACGCGAACCCTAACCCTAACCCGAACCCGAACCCTATCCCTAAGCCTAAACTTAAACCCTAAAACCTCACCGTGACCCTAACACTAACCCTGATCCTGACCATGAACCTGACCCTGACCCTAGACCCTAAACCCTGACGCTGACCCTGACCCTAACCCAAACCCAAAACCTGACCCGAACCCTAACCCTAACCCTAACCCTAACCCTACCCGAACCCTAACCCTAAAACAAACCCTAACCGTAAACCTAACCCTAACCTGAAGCCGAACCCTAACCCTAACCCTACCCGAACCCTAACCCTAAACCAAACCCTAAACCTAACCCTAACCCTACCCGAACCCTAACCCTAAACCAAACCCTAACCCTAAACCTAACCCGAACCCTAACCCTAACCCTCACCCAAATCCTACCCCAAACCCTAACCCTAACCCTCGCCCTAACATGAACAGAAACCCAAAACCTAACCCTAACCCTAACCCGAACACGAACACTAAACCTAACCCTAACCCTAACCATAACGTGAACCCTAACCCTAACCCTAACCCTAACCCGAACCCTAACCCTAACCCGAACCCTCACCCTAACCCGAACTCTAACCCTAACCATAACCCCAACCCGAACTCTAACCCTAACCATAACCCCAACCCGAAACCTAACCCTAACAGTAACCCTAACCCGAAACCTAACCCTAACCCGAACACTAACCCTAACCCTAATCTTCAGCCTAACCCGAACCCGAACCCTAACGCTAACCCTACCTGAACCCTAATCCTAAACCAAACCCTAACCCTAAACCTAACCCTAACCCTAACCCGAACCGTAACCATAACCCTAACCCTAACCTTAACCCGAAACCGAACGCTAACCGAAACCTGACCCGAACCAGAACACTAAACCTGACGCGAATTTGAAACCAAAACCTAACCAGAACCCGAACCCCGAACCCGAACCCCTAACCCTAACCCTAACCCTAACCCTACAAGAACCCTAACCCTAACCCTAAAACTAACCCGAACCCTGGCCCTAACTCAAACCCTAACCCGAACCCTAACCCTAACCCTAACCCTAACTCAAACCCTAACCCGAAACCTAACCCGAACCCGAACCCGAACCCTTCCCTAACCCTAACCCATACCCGAACCCTAACCCTAACCCTCCCCGAACCCTAACCCTAACCCAAACCCTAACCCTAACCCGAACCCTAACCGTAACCCTAACCCTAACCCGTACCCTCACCCTAACCCTAATCCCTAAACACTGACCTTGACCCTAATCCTAACCCTGACACTGACCCTGACCCTAACCCTAAACCGAACCCTGACCGGAACCTGAAGCCTAACCCTGACGCGAACCTGAACCCGAACCCAAACCCCGAACCTGAACCCGAAACCAAACCCCTAACCCTAAGCCTAACCCTAACCCGAACCCTTACATGAACCCAAACCCTAATGCGAACCCTCACCCGAACCCTAACCCGAACCCTATCCCTAAACTGAACCCGAACCTGACCCGAACCCTAATAACGAAACCTAACCCTGACCCTGACCATGACCCTGACCCTAACCATCACCCTAAACCCTCAAACCTGACCCTGAACCTAACCTTAAACCTGACCCTGACGCTGACCCTAAACCCTAAACCCTGACACTGACCATGACCCTCACCCTAACCCGAACCCTGACCCGAACCTGAACACTAACCCTGACGCGAACATCAACCCGAAACCTAACCCGAACCCTAACCCTAACCCTAACCCTAACCCTAACCCTCACCCGAACCCTAACACGAACGCTAACCCTAACCCTGACTCTAACACTAACATTAAACTTAACCCTAACCCGAATCTGAGCCCTAACTCTAACCCTAACCCTATCCGAACCCTAACCCTAACCCAAACCCTAACCGTAACCCTAACCCGAACACTAACCCTAATCCTAACCCTAACCCTAACCCTAACCCTAACCCTAACCCTATCCGAACCCTAACGCTAACCCAAACCCTAACCGTAACCCTAACCCTAACCCGAGCACTAACCCTAACCCTAACCTAACCCTAACCCTAACCTAACCCTAACCCTAACCCGAACCCTAACCCTAACCCTAACCGTAACCCTAACCCTAACCCTAACCCTAAACATAACCCGAACCTGAAACCTAAACCTAACCCTAACCCTAACCCTAACCCTAACCCTAACGCTACCCGAAACCTAACCCTAAACCAAACCCTAACCCTAAGCCTAACCCTAACCCTAACCCTAACCCTAACTCAAACCCTAACCCGAACCCTAACCCGAACCCTAACCCTAACCCTAACCCTAACTTAACCCTAACCCGAACCCGAACGCTAACCCTAACCCGTACCCTAACCCGAACCCGAACCCTTACCCGAACCCTAACCCTAAACTGAACCGTAACCCTAACCCGAACCCTAGTCCTAAACCGAACGCTAACCCTAACCTGAACCCTAAAAGGACCCTAAACCTAACCCTAACCCTCAGCCTAACCCGAATCCGAATTCTAACCCTAACTTAACCCTTACCCTAACCCTAACCCGAACACTAACCCTGACGTGAACTTGAACCCGAACCCTAACCTTAAACCAAACCCTAACCCTAACACTAACCCTCAGCCTAACCCGAACCCTAACCCTAACCATAACCCTAACCCTAAACCTCAGCCTAACCCTAACCCTAAACCTAACCCTAACCCGAACACAAACCCTAACCCTAAGCCTAAACCGAATCCGAACCCTAACCCTAACCCTAACCCTAATCCTAACCCTGAACCTAACCCTAACCCCAAACCCTAAAACCTGACCCTGACCCTAACCCTAAGCATGACCCTCACCCTAAACCTAACGCTGACCCTGACACTGACCCTAATCCCTAAACCCTGACCCTGATCCTAACCCTAACCCGAACCCTAACCCTAACCCGAACCCTAACCCTAAGCTGAAACCTAACCCTAACCCGAACCCTAACCCTAACCCTAACCCTAACCCTAAAACTAACCCGACCCTAACCCTAACCCTAACCCGAACCCTAACCATAACCCGTACCGTAACCCGAACCCGAACCCGAACCCTTACCCGAAACCTAACCCTAAGCCGAACCCTAACCCGAACACTAACCCTAACCCCATCCCTAACCCGAACCGGAACCCGACGCGAACTGTCAACCGAACACGAACACGAACCCTAACCCTAACCCTGACACTGACCCTGACCCTGATCCTGACCATGACCCTGATCCTGACTCTAAACCCGTACCCTCACCCTAACCCTAATCCCTAAACCCTGACCCTAATCCTAACCCTAAACCCTAATACCTGACCCTGACCCCAAACCTAACCCTGACCCTGACCCTGACTCTAAACCCTAAACCCTGACCCCAAACCTAACCCTGACCCTGACCCTGACTCTAAACCCTAAACCCTGACCCTGACCCTGACCCTACCCTAACCCGAACCCTGACCGGAACCCGAACCCTAACCCTGACATGAATCTGAACCCGAACCCTAACCCTAACCCGAACCCGAATCCCTAACACGAACCCAAACCCGAACCCCTAACCCGAACCCTAACCCTAACCCGAACCCTAGCCCTAACCCGAACCCTAACCCGAACCCGAATCCTAACCAGAACTCTAACCCTAACCCTAACCATACCCGAAATATAACCCTAAACCTAACCCTAACCTGAACCCTAACCCTAACCCGTACCCTAACACGAACCCTAACCCAAAACCTAACCCTAACAGTAACCCTAACCCTAACCCTCTCCTAATCCTAACCCTTACCCTAACCCTTACTCGAACCCGAACCTGAAACGTAACCCGAACCCTAAACCTAACACTAACCCTAACCCTCAGCCTAACACGAACCTGAACCCGAATCCTAACCGTAACCCTACTCGAAACAGAACCCTAACCCAAACCCTAACCCTAAACCGAACCATAACCCTAACCAGAACCCTAGCCCTAACCCGAACCCTAACCTTAATCCTAACCCTAACACGAAACCTAACCCTAACCCTAACCCGAACCCTAACCTTAACATGAACCTGAACCCGAAACCTAACCCTAAACCTAACCCTAACACGAAAACTAACCCTAACCCTAAACCTAACCCTAACGTGAACCCTAACCCTAACCCTAACCCTAAACCAAACCCTAACCCTAACCCTAACCCTAACGCTAACGCGAACCCTAACCATAACCCTAACCCTAACCTTAACCCGAAACCGAACCCTAACCCGAACCCTAACACTAACCCGAACCCTAACCCAAACCATAACCCTAACCCTAACCCTAAACCTGACCTGACCCTTACCCTGACCCTAAACCCTAAACCCTGACACTGACCCTGACCCTAACCCTAAACCGAACCCTGACCCGAACCTGAACACTAACCGTGATGCGAACTTGAACCCGAACCTGAACGCGAACCCCTAACCTGACCCCAAACCCGAACCCCTAACCCTAACCCTAACCCTAAACCTAACCCTAACCCGAAACCTAACCCGAACACCAATTCTAACCCTAACCCTAACCCTAACCCTAACCCTAATCTCAGCCTAACCCTAACCCTACCCGAACCCTAACCCTAAAACAAACCCTAACCGTAAACCTAACCCTAAACCGAACCCGAACCCTAACCCTAACCCAAACCCTAACCGTAACCCTAACCCTAACCCGAACACTAACCCTAACCCTAACCTAACCCTAAACCTAACCCGAACGCTAACCCTAAACCGAATCGTAACCCTAACCCTAAACTTAACCCTAACCCGAACCCGAACCCTAACCCTAACCCTAACCCTAACTTAACCCTAACCCGAACCCGAACGCTAACCCTAACCCTAACCCTAACCTGTACCCTAACCCGAACCCGAACCCTTACCCGAACCCTAACCCTAAACTGAACCGTAACCCTAACCCGAACCCTAGTCCTAAACCGAACGCTAACCCTAACCTGAACCCTAAAAGGACCCTAAACCTAACCCTAACCCTCAGCCTAACCCGAATCCGAATTCTAACCCTAACTTAACCCTTACCCTAACCCTAACCCGAACACTAACCCTGACGTGAACTTGAACCCGAACCCTAACCTTAAACCAAACCCTAACCCTAACACTAACCCTCAGCCTAACCCGAACCCTAACCCTAACCATAACCCTAACCCTAAACCTCAGCCTAACCCTAACCCTAAACCTAACCCTAACCCAAACACAAACCCTAACCCTAAGCCTAAACTGAATCCGAACCCTAACCCTAACCCTAACCCTAATCCTAACCCTGAACCTAACCCTAACCCCAAACCCTAAAACCTGACCCTGACCCTAACCCTAAGCATGACCCTCACCCTAAACCTAACGCTGACCCTGACACTGACCCTAATCCCTAAACCCTGACCCTGATCCTAACCCTAACCCGAACCCTAACCCTAACCCGAACCCTAACCCTAAGCTGAAACCTAACCCTAACCCGAACCCTAACCCTAACCCTAACCCTAACCCTAACCCTAAAACTAACCCGACCCTAACCCTAACCCTAACCCGAACCCTAACCATAACCCGTACCGTAACCCGAACCCGAACCCGAACCCTTACCTGAAACCTAACCCTAAGCCGAACCCTAACCCGAACACTAACCCTAACCCCATCCCTAACCCGAACCGGAACCCGACGCGAACTGTCAACCGAACACGAACACGAACCCTAACCCTAACCCTGACACTGACCCTGACCCTGATCCTGACCATGACCCTGATCCTGACTCTAAACCCGTACCCTCACCCTAACCCTAATCCCTAAACCCTGACCCTAATCCTAACCCTAAACCCTAATACCTGACCCTGACCCCAAACCTAACCCTGACCCTGACCCTGACTCTAAACCCTAAACCCTGACCCCAAACCTAACCCTGACCCTGACCCTGACTCTAAACCCTAAACCCTGACCCTGACCCTGACCCTACCCTAACCCAAACCCTGACCGGAACCCGAACCCTAACCCTGACATGAATCTGAACCCGAACCCTAACCCTAACCCGAACCCGAATCCCTAACACGAACCCAAACCCGAACCCCTAACCCGAACCCTAACCCTAACCCGAACCCTAGCCCTAACCCGAACCCTAACCCGAACCCGAATCCTAACCAGAACTCTAACCCTAACCCTAACCATACCCGAAATATAACCCTAAACCTAACCCTAACCTGAACCCTAACCCTAACCCGTACCCTAACACGAACCCTAACCCAAAACCTAACCCTAACAGTAACCCTAACCCTAACCCTCTCCTAATCCTAACCCTTACCCTAACCCTTACTCGAACCCGAACCTGAAACGTAACCCGAACCCTAAACCTAACACTAACCCTAACCCTCAGCCTAACACGAACCTGAACCCGAATCCTAACCGTAACCCTACTCGAAACAGAACCCTAACCCAAACCCTAACCCTAAACCGAACCATAACCCTAACCAGAACCCTAGCCCTAACCCGAACCCTAACCTTAATCCTAACCCTAACACGAAACCTAACCCTAACCCTAACCCGAACCCTAACCTTAACATGAACCTGAACCCAAAACGTAACCCTAACCCTAACCCTAACACGAAAACTAACCCTAACCCTAAACCTAACCCTAACGTGAACCCTAACCCTAACCCTAACCCTAAACCAAACCCTAACCCTAACCCTAACCCTAACGCTAACGCGAACCCTAACCATAACCCTAACCCTACCCTTAACCTGAAACCGAACCCTAACCCGAACCCTAACCCTAACCCGAACCCTAACCCGAACCATAACCCTAACCCTAACCCTAAACCTGACCCTGACCCTTACCCTGACCCTAAACCCTAAACCCTGACCCTGACCCTGACCCTAACCCTAAACCGAACCCTGACCCGAACCTGAACACTAACCGTGATGCGAACTTGAACCCGAACCTGAACGCGAACCCCTAACCTGTCCCCAAACCCGAACCCCTAACCCTAACCCTAACCCTAAACCTAACCCTAACCCGAACCCTAACCCGAACACCAATTCTAACCCTAACCCTAACCCTAACCCTAACCGAAAACGAACCCGAACCCGAACCATAACCCAAACGCGAACCCTAACCCTAACCCGAACCCGAACCCTATCCCTAACCCTAAACTTAAACCCTAAAACCTCACCGTGACCCTAACACTAACCCTGATCCTGACCATGAACCTGACCCTGACCCTAGACCCTAAACCCTGACGCTGACCCTGACCCTAACCCAAACCCAAAACCTGACCCGAACCCTAACCCTAACCCGAACCCTAACCCTACCCGAACCCTAACCCTAAAACAAACCCTAACCGTAAACCTAACCCTAACCTGAAGCCGAACCCTAACCCTAACCCTACCCGAACCCTAACCCTAAACCTAAACCTAACCCGAACCCTAACCCTAACCCTCACCCGAATCCTAACCTAAACCCTAACCCTAACCCTAACCCTAACCCTAACATGAACAGAAACCCGAAACCTAACCCTAACCCTAACCCTAACACGAACACTAAACCTAACCCTAACCCTAACCATAACTTGAACCCTAACCCTAACCCGAACCCTAACCCTAACCCTAACCCGAACCCTCACCCTAACCCGAACTCTAACCCTAACCATAACCCCAACCCGAAACCTAACCCTAACAGTAACCCTAACCCAAAACCTAACCCTAACCCGAACACTAACCCTAACCCTAATCTTCAGCCTAACCCGAACCCGAACCCTAACGCTAACCCTACCTGAACCCTAATCCTAAACCAAACCCTAACCCTAAACCTAACCCTAACCCTAACCTGAACCGTAACCATAACCCTAACCCTAACCTTAACCCGAAACCGAACGCTAACCGAAACCTGACCCGAACCAGAACACTAAACCTGACGCGAATTTGAACCCAAAACCTAACCCGAACCTGAACCCCGAACCCGAACCCCTAACCCTAACCCTAACCCTAACCCTACAAGAACCCTAACCCTAACCCTAAAACTAACCCGAACCCTGGCCCTAACTCAAACCCTAACCCGAACCCTAACCCTAACCCTAACCCTAACCCTAAACCTAACCCAAAACCGAACCGGAACCCTAACCCTAACCGTAACCCTAAGCCGAACACTAAACCTAACCCGACCCTAACCCTAACCCTATCCCTAACCTGAAACCTAACCCTAACCCTAACCCGAACCCGAACACTAACCCTAACCCTAAAACATAACCCGAACCCTAACCCTAACCCGAACCCTAACCCTAACCCTACCCCTAACCCTAATGAGAACCCGAACCTGAATCCAAACCCTAACCCTAACCCAAACCCTAACCCGAACCCTAACCCTAAGCCTAACCCGAACCCGAACCCGAACCGTAACCCTAACCCTAACCCTAACCCTAACCTGAACCCTAACCCTAACCCTAACTCTTACCCTAAGCCTAACCCGAACCCGAACCCTAACCCTACCCGTAACCCTAACCCGAACACTAAACCTAACCTGGCCCTAACCCTAACCCTATCCCTAACCTGAAACCTAACCCTAACCCTAACCCTAACCCTAACCAGAACCCTAACCCTAACCCTAACCCTTACCCTAACCCTAACCCGAACCCGACCCCTAACCCGAAACCGAACCCGAACCCTAACCCTAACCCTAACCCGAACCCTAAACCTAAACCGAAACCTAACCCGAACCCGAACCCTAACCTTAACCCGAACCCTAACCCGAAAACGAACCCTAACCCGAACCCTAACCCTAACCCTAACCCTAACCCGAACACTAACCCTAACCTGACCCAAACCCTAACCCTATCCTTAACCTGAAACCTAACCCGAATCCTAACCCGAAACCGAACCCGAACCCTAACCCTAACCCGAACCCGAACCCTAACCCTAACACGAACCCTAACCCTAACCCGAACCCGAACCCTAACCCGAAACCGAACCCTAACCCTAACCCGAACCCGAACCCTAACCCTAACCCTAACCCTTACCCTAACCCTAACCCGAACCCGAACCCGACCCCTAACCCTAACCCTAACCCGAACCCTAACCCTAACCGTAACCCGAACCCTAACCCTAAACCGAACCCTAACCCGAACCCGAACCCGAACCCTAACCCGAACCCTTACCCTAACCCTAACGCGAACCCTAACCCGAGCCTGAACCCGAACCCGAACCCTAATCCTAACCCGAACCCGAACCCTAATCCTAACCCGAACCCGAACCCGAATCCATACTCGAAAGCGAAACCAATATCGAACCAGAACCCGAACCCTAACCCCTAACCCGAACCCGAACCCGAATCCATAACTGAAAGCGAAACCGATACCGAACCCGAACCGTAACTGAAACCGAACCCTACCCGAACCCGAACCCGAACCCGAAACCTACCCGAACCAGAACCAGAACCAGAACCCAAACCCCTAACCCGAACCCGAACCCGAAACCCATAATTGTTTGTGCCAATGTAAAGAAAATGCCATACGCTTATCTGTAAGAAACAACAGTGCCCTGGAACAGTCTGAGCCTTAATATCAGCACTGTGCTTTTGGGAGCGGGAGTTAAAGCGGAGGCAAACAGCACTAAGACACATTTGGCAAAAATCGCGTTCCAATGAATAATATTTTCTTCCCTTTCAAACCCAAACGTAAGTGGTTGTGGCCAGATAAATAAATGCCACACCCTTATGTGTAAGAAACAACAGTGCCCAGGAACGGGTTTCTACGTGAAGAAAATATTTCTCGTCGGAACTCCGCTTTTTTACTTTACCTTCCACAACCCCTTGTGATAGGGTTTCCACGTTAAGAAAATAGTTTTCATTGGAAGCCGGTTTTTCCCAAATGTGTCTAAGTGCTGTATTCCTCGGGTTTCACTCATGCTACCAAAAGCACAGTGATGATGTTAGGGCTTAGACTGTTCCTGGGTAATGTTGTTTCTTACACATAAGGGTGTGGCATTTTCTTTACATTGCCACAACCACATATGATAGGGTTTCAACATGAACAAAATATTTTTCGTTGGAAGCGGTTTTTTGTCAAATGTGTCTCAATACCGTGTTGTTTGGGATTAACTAATGCTACCGAAATCACTATGATGATGTGAGGGCTCAGACCGATCCTGGAAACTTCTGTTTCTTACAGATAAGCGTATGGCATTTTCTTTACATTGGCACAAACAATTATGATAGAGTTTGCAAAAGAGAAAATTTATTTCATTGAAAGGCGGTTTTTGCCAAATTTTCTCAGCTGTTTGCCTCGGTTTTAACTCATGATACCAAAAGAACAGTGATGATCTTAGGGCTCAGACCATCCATGGGACCAGTTATTTCTTACAAATAAGCATATGGCACATCCTTTACCTTGCCACAACAAATGAAGATAGAGTTTGCACATCAAGAAATATTTTTCATTTGAACCCGTTTCTGCCAAATATGTCTCAGTACTATGTCCTCAGCACTTGGGAGGATGTCTGCACGTGGAGAAAGACTTTTTCGTGGGAAGCCGGCTTTTGTCAAACGGGTCCCAGGGCTGTGCTCCTCTCTTTTCACTCCTGCTGCCAGAAGCCCAGTGAGGATGGGAGGGCTTAGAACATGGCTGGGCACTATGGTTTCTTCCAGAGTCGTGGATGGCATTTGCTTTACCTTGCCACAACCACTTGTGAGAGGGTCTGCACCTCAGGAAAACTGTTTCCGTGGGAAGCCGGCTTTTGGCCAAACGGGTCTCAGGGCCGTGGGCCTCGGGTGTCCCTCCGGCTCCCCAAAGCACAGAGACGAGGTGAGGGGCTTAGACCATGCCTGGGCCATGTTGTCTCTTCCACCTTGGTGTGTGGCATTTTGTTGACCTGGCTACCCCCACTTGGGAGAGGTTTTCCACAGCAAGAGCATATTGTTCGTCGGAAGCCGTTTGGGCCCCAGGGGTCTCCGGGCTGTGTTCGTTGGGGTTGAACTCCTGCTAGCAAAACCGCCGGGATGAGGGAAGGGCTCAGACTGTGCCTGGGCCCTGTGGTCTCTTCCAGGTCAGTGTATGGCATTTCCTTCACCTTGCCACAGGCACTGGGGAGCATGTCTGCACGTGGAGAAGGACTTCCTCGTGGGAAGCCGGTTTCTGTCAAAGAGTCCCAGTGCTGTGCTCCTCTCTTTTCACTCCTGCTGCCAGAAGCCCAGGGAGGATGGGAGGGCTTAGAACATGGCTGGGCACTGGGGTTTCTTCCAGAGAAGGGGATGGCATTTGCTTTCCCTTGCCACCACCCCTTGGGATAGGGGCTGCACCTCAGGAAAGCTGTTTCCGTGGGAAGCCGGCTTTCTGCCCAACGGGCCTCAGGGCCGTGGGCCTCGGGGGTCCCTCCGGCTCCCCAAAGCACAGAGACAAGGTGAGGGACTTAGACCACGCCTGGGCCATGTTGTTTCTTCCGCCTGGGTGTGTGGCATTTTGTTGACCTGGCTACTCCCATTTGCATATGTTTTCCACAGCAAGCACCTATTGTTCCTCAGAAGCAGTTGTTGCCCCAGGGGTCTCCGGGCAGTGTTCCTTGGGCTTGAACTCCTGCTAGCTAAACTGCTGGGATGAGGGAAGGGCTCAGACTGTGCCTGGGCCCTGTGTTCTCTTCCAGGTCAGTGTATGGTATTTCCTTCCCCTTGCCACAGGCACTGGGAGCATGTCTGCATGTGGATAAGGACTTCCCCCTGGGAAACCGGTTTCTGTAAAATGGTCCCAATGCTTTGCTCCTCTCTTTTCACTCCTGCTGCCAGAAGCCTAGGGAGGAGGGGAGGGCTGAGAACATCCCTGGGCACTGGGGTTTCTTTCAGAGAAGGGGATGGCATTTGCTTTCCCTTGCCACCACCCCTTGGGATAGGGGCTGCACCTCAGGAAAGCTGTTTCCGTGGGAAGCCGGCTTTCTGCCCAACGGGCCTCAGGGCCGTGGGCCTCGGGGGTCCCTCCGGCTCCCCAAAGCACAGAGAGGAGGTGAGGGACTTAGACCATGCCTGGGCCATGTTGTTTCTTCCACCTGGGTGTGTGGCATTTTGTTGACCTGGCTACTCCCATTTGCATATGTTTTCCAAAGCAAGCACCTATTGTTCCTCAGAAGCAGTTTTTTCCCCAGGGGTCTCCAGGCAGTGTTCCTTGGGCTTGAACTCCTGCTAGCTAAACTGCTGGGATGAGGGAAGGGCTCAGACTGTGCCTGGGCCCTGTGGTCTCTTCCAGGTCAGTGTATGGTATTTCCTTCACCTTGCCACAGGCACTGGGGAGCATGTCTGCATGTGGATAAGGACTTCCCCCTGGGAAACCGGTTTCTGTAAAATGGTCCCAATGCTGTGCTCCTCTCTTTTCACTCCTGCTGCCAGAAGTCCAGGGAGGAGGGGAGGGCTTAGAACATGGCTGGGCACTGGGGTTTCTTCCAGAGAAGGGGATGGCATTTGCTTTCATTGGCACCACCCCTTGGGATAGGCTCTGCACCTCAGGAAAGCTGTTTCCTTGGGACGCCGGCTTTCTGCCAAACGTGCCTCAGGGCCGTGGGCTTCGGGGGTCCCTCCGGCTCCCCAAAGCACAGGGACGAGGTGATGGGCTTTGACCATGCCTGACCCATGTTCTTTCTTCCACCTGGGTGCATGGCATTTTGTTGACCAGGCCACCCCCACTTGGGATAGGTTTTCCACAGCAAGAGCATATTGTTCATCAGAAGCCCTTTGGGCCACAGGGGGTCTCCGGGCTGTGTTCCTTGGGGTTGCACTCCTGCTAGCAAAACCGCCGGGATGAGGGAAGGGTTGAGACTGTGCCTGGGCCCTGTGGTCTCTTCCAGGTCAGTGTATGGCGTTTCCTTCCCCTTGCCACAGGCACCTGGGAGCATGTCTGCACGTGGAGAAAGACTTTCCCGTGGGAAGCCGGTTTTTGTCAAACGGGTCCCAGTGCTCTGCTCCTCTCTTTTCACTCCTGCTGCCAGAAGCCCAGGGAGGAGGGGAGGGCTTAGAACATGGCTGGGCACTGTGGTTTCTTCCAGAGAAGTGGAGGGCATTTGCATTACCTTGCCACAACCACTTGGGATAGGGTGTGCACCTCAGGAGAACTGTTTCCGTGGGAAGCCGGCTTTTTGCAAAGGGGTTTTAGGGCCGTGGGCCTCGGCTGTCCCTCCGGCTCCCCAAAGCACAGGGACGAGGTGAGGGGATTAGACCGTGCCTGGGCCATGTTGTCTCTTCCACCTTGGTGTGTGGCATTTTGTTGACCTGGCTACCCCCACTTGGGATAGGTTTTCCACAGCAAGCACATCTTGTTCGTCGGAAGCCGTTTTTGCCCCAGGGGTCTCCGGGCTGTGTTCGTTGGGGTTGAACTCCTGCTAGCAAAACCGCCGGGATGAGGGAAGGGTTCAGACTGTGCCTGGGCCCTGTGGTCTCTTGCAGGTCAGTGTATGGCATTTCCTTCCCCTTGCCACAGGCACCTGGGAGCATGTCTGCACGTGGAGAAAGACTTTCCCGTAGGAAGTCGGTTTTTGTCAAACGGGTCCCAGTGCTGTGCTCCTCTCTTTTCACTCCTGCTGCCAGAAGCCCAGGGAGGATGGGAGGGCTTAGAACATGGCTGGGCACTGTGGTTTCTTCCAGAGAAGCGGAGGGCATTTGCATTACCTTGCCACAACCACTTGGGATAGGGTGTGCACCTCAGGAGAACTGTTTCCGTGGGAAGCCGGCTTTTTGCAAAGGGGTCTCAGGGCCGTGGGCCTCGGCTGTCCCTCCGGCTCCCCAAAGCACAGGGACGAGGTGAGGGGCTTAGACCCTGCCTGGGCAATGTTGTTTCTTACACCTGGGTGTGTGGCATTTCGTTGACCTGGCTACCCCCACTTGGGATAGGTTTTCCACAGCAAGCACCTCTTGTTCGTCGGAAGCCGTTTTTGCCTCAGGGGTCTCCGGGCTGTGTTCGTTGGGGTTGAACTCCTGCTCGCAAAACCGCCGGGATGAGGGAAGGGTTGAGACTGTGCCTGGGCCCTGTGGTCTCTTCCAGGTCAGTGTATGGCGTTTCCTTCCCCTTGCCACAGGCACCTGGGAGCATGTCTGCACGTGGAGAAAGACTTTCCCGTGGGAAGCCGGTTTTTGTCAAACGGGTCCCAGTGCTCTGCTCCTCTCTTTTCACTCCTGCTGCCAGAAGCCCAGGGAGGATGGGAGGGCTTAGAACATGGCTGGGCACTGTGGTTTCTTCCAGAGAAGTGGAGGGCATTAGCATTACCTTGCCACAACCACTTGGGATAGGGTCTGCACCCCAGGAAAACTTTTTCTTGGGAAGCCGGCTTTTTACAAAGGGGTCTCAGTTCCGTGGGCCTCGGCTGTCCCTCCGGCTCCCCAAAGCACAGGGACGAGGTGAGGGGCTTAGACCCTGCCTGGGCAATGTTGTTTCTTACACCTGGGTGTGTGGCATTTCGTTGACCTGGCTACCCCCACTTGGGATAGGTTTTCCACAGCAATCACCTCTTGTTAGTCGGAAGCCGTTTTTGCCTCAGGGGTCTCCGGGCTGTGTTCGTTGGGGTTGAACTCCTGCTCGCAAAACCGCCGGGATGAGGGAAGGGTTGAGACTGTGCCTGGGCCCTGTGGTCTCTTCCAGGTCAGTGTATGGCGTTTCCTTCCCCTTGCCACAGGCACCTGGGAGCATGTCTGCACGTGGAGAAAGACTTTCCCGTGGGAAGCCGGTTTTTGTCAAACGGGTCCCAGTGCTCTGCTCCTCTCTTTTCACTCCTGCTGCCAGAAGCCCAGGGAGGAGGGGAGGGCTTAGAACATGGCTGGGCACTGTGGTTTCTTCCAGAGAAGTGGAGGGCATTTGCATTACCTTGCCACAACCACTTGGGATAGGGTGTGCACCTCAGGAGAACTGTTTCCGTGGGAAGCCGGCTTTTTGCAAAGGGGTTTTAGGGCCGTGGGCCTCGGCTGTCCCTCCGGCTCCCCAAAGCACAGGGACGAGGTGAGGGGATTAGACCGTGCCTGGGCCATGTTGTCTCTTCCACCTTGGTGTGTGGCATTTTGTTGACCTGGCTACCCCCACTTGGGATAGGTTTTCCACAGCAAGCACATCTTGTTCGTCGGAAGCCGTTTTTGCCCCAGGGGTCTCCGGGCTGTGTTCGTTGGGGTTGAACTCCTGCTAGCAAAACCGCCGGGATGAGGGAAGGGTTCAGACTGTGCCTGGGCCCTGTGGTCTCTTGCAGGTCAGTGTATGGCATTTCCTTCCCCTTGCCACAGGCACCTGGGAGCATGTCTGCACGTGGAGAAAGACTTTCCCGTAGGAAGTCGGTTTTTGTCAAACGGGTCCCAGTGCTGTGCTCCTCTCTTTTCACTCCTGCTGCCAGAAGCCCAGGGAGGATGGGAGGGCTTAGAACATGGCTGGGCACTGTGGTTTCTTCCAGAGAAGCGGAGGGCATTTGCATTACCTTGCCACAACCACTTGGGATAGGGTGTGCACCTCAGGAGAACTGTTTCCGTGGGAAGCCGGCTTTTTGCAAAGGGGTCTCAGGGCCGTGGGCCTCGGCTGTCCCTCCGGCTCCCCAAAGCACAGGGACGAGGTGAGGGGCTTAGACCCTGCCTGGGCAATGTTGTTTCTTACACCTGGGTGTGTGGCATTTCGTTGACCTGGCTACCCCCACTTGGGATAGGTTTTCCACAGCAAGCACCTCTTGTTCGTCGGAAGCCGTTTTTGCCTCAGGGGTCTCCGGGCTGTGTTCGTTGGGGTTGAACTCCTGCTCGCAAAACCGCCGGGATGAGGGAAGGGTTGAGACTGTGCCTGGGCCCTGTGGTCTCTTCCAGGTCAGTGTATGGCGTTTCCTTCCCCTTGCCACAGGCACCTGGGAGCATGTCTGCACGTGGAGAAAGACTTTCCCGTGGGAAGCCGGTTTTTGTCAAACGGGTCCCAGTGCTCTGCTCCTCTCTTTTCACTCCTGCTGCCAGAAGCCCAGGGAGGAGGGGAGGGCTTAGAACATGGCTGGGCACTGTGGTTTCTTCCAGAGAAGTGGAGGGCATTTGCATTACCTTGCCACAACCACTTGGGATAGGGTGTGCACCTCAGGAGAACTGTTTCCGTGGGAAGCCGGCTTTTTGCAAAGGGGTTTTAGGGCCGTGGGCCTCGGCTGTCCCTCCGGCTCCCCAAAGCACAGGGACGAGGTGAGGGGATTAGACCGTGCCTGGGCCATGTTGTCTCTTCCACCTTGGTGTGTGGCATTTTGTTGACCTGGCTACCCCCACTTGGGATAGGTTTTCCACAGCAAGCACATCTTGTTCGTCGGAAGCCGTTTTTGCCCCAGGGGTCTCCGGGCTGTGTTCGTTGGGGTTGAACTCCTGCTAGCAAAACCGCCGGGATGAGGGAAGGGTTCAGACTGTGCCTGGGCCCTGTGGTCTCTTGCAGGTCAGTGTATGGCATTTCCTTCCCCTTGCCACAGGCACCTGGGAGCATGTCTGCACGTGGAGAAAGACTTTCCCGTAGGAAGTCGGTTTTTGTCAAACGGGTCCCAGTGCTGTGCTCCTCTCTTTTCACTCCTGCTGCCAGAAGCCCAGGGAGGATGGGAGGGCTTAGAACATGGCTGGGCACTGTGGTTTCTTCCAGAGAAGCGGAGGGCATTTGCATTACCTTGCCACAACCACTTGGGATAGGGTGTGCACCTCAGGAGAACTGTTTCCGTGGGAAGCCGGCTTTTTGCAAAGGGGTCTCAGGGCCGTGGGCCTCGGCTGTCCCTCCGGCTCCCCAAAGCACAGGGACGAGGTGAGGGGTTTAGACCGTGCCTGGGCAATGTTGTTTCTTACACCTGGGTGTGTGGCATTTCGTTGACCTGGCTACTCCCACTTGGGATAGGTTTTCCACAGCAAGCACCTCTTGTTCGTCGGAAGCCGTTTTTGCCCCAGGGGTCTCCGGGCTGTGTTCGTTGGGGTTGAACTCCTGCTAGAAAAACCGCCGAGATGAGGGAAGTGTTCACAGTGTGCCTGGGCCCTGTGGTCTCTTCCAGGTCAGTGTATGGCATTTCCTTCCCCTTGCCACAGGCACCTGGGAGCATGTCTGCACATGGAGAAAGATTTTCCCGTGGGAAGCCGGTTTTTGTCAAACGGGTACCAGTGCCCTGCTCCTCTCTTCACTCCTGCTGCCAGGAGGCCAGGGAGGATGGGAGGGCTTAGAACATGGCAGGGCACTGTGGTTTCTTCCAGAGAAGTGGAGGGCATGTGCATTACCTTGCCACTACCACTTGGGATAGGGTCTGCACCTCAGGAAAACTGTTTCCGTGGGAAGCCGCCTTTTTGCAAAGGGGTCTCAGGGCCGTGGGCCTCGGCTGTCCCTCCGGCTCCCCAAAGCACAGGGACGAGGTGAGGGGCTTAGACCGTGCCTGGGCAATGTTGTTTCTTACACCTGGGTGTGTGGCATTTTGTTGACCTGGCTACCCCCACTTGGGATAGGTTTTCCATAGCAAGCACCTCTTGTTCGTCGGAAGCCGTTTTTGCCTCAGTGTCTCCGAGCTGTGTTCGTTGGGGTTGAACTCCTGCTAGCAAAACTGCCGGGATGAGGGAAGGGTTCAGACTGTGCCTGGGCCCTGTGGTCTCTTCCAGGTCAGTGAATGGCATTTCCTTCCCCTTGCCACAGGCACTGGGGAGCATGTCTACACGTGGAGAAGGACTTCCTCGTTGGAAGCCGGTTTCTGTCAAAGGGTCCCAGTGCTGTGTTCCTCTCTTTTCACTCCTGCTGCCAGAAGCCCAGGGAGGAGGGGAGGGCTTAGAACATTGGTGGGCAGTGGGGTTTCTTCCAGAGAAGGGGATGGCATTTGCTTTCCCTTGCCACCACCCCTTGGGATAGGGGCTGCACCTCAGGAAAGCTGTCTCCGTGGGAAGCCGGCTTTCTGCCCAACGGGCCTCAGGGCCGTGGGCCTCGGGGGTCCCTCCGGTTCCCCAAAGCACAGAGACCAGGTGAGGGGCTTAGACCATGCCTCGGCCATGTTGTCTCTTCCACCTGGGTGTGTGGCATTTTGTTGACCTGGCTACCCCCACTTGGGATATGTTTTCCACAGCAAGAGCATATTGTTCGTCGGAAGCCCTTTGGGCCCCAGGGGGTGTCCGGGCTGTGTTCCTTGGGGTTGAACTCCTGCTAGCAAAACCGCCGGGATGAGGGAAGGGTTCAGACTGTGCCTGGGCCCTGTGGTCTCTTCCAGGTCAGTGTATGGCATTTCTTTCACCTTGCCACAGGCACTGGGGAGAATTTCTGCACGTGGAAAAGGACTTTCTCATGGTAAGCCGGTTTCTGTCAAACGGGTCCCACTGCTGTGCTCCTCTCTTTTCACTCCTGCTGCCAGAAGCCCAGGGAGGAGGGGAGGGCTTAGAACATGGCTGGGAACTGGGGTTTCTTCCAGAGAAGGGGATGGCATTTGCTTTCATTGCCACCACCCCTTGGGATAAGGTCTGCACCTCATGAAACCTTTTTCGGTGGGAAGCTGGCTTTCTGCCCTACGGGCCTCAGGGCCGTGGGCCTCGGGGGTCCCTCCGGCTCCCCGCAGCACAGGGACGAGGTGAGGGGCTTAGACCATGCCTGGGCCATGTTGTTTCTTCCACCTGGGTGTGTGGCATTTTGTTGACCAGGCTAACCCCACTTGGGATAGGTTTTCCACAGCAAGAGCATATTGTTCCTCGGAAGCCGTTTGGGCCCCAGGGGGTCTCCGGGCTGTGTTCGTTGGGGTTGAACTCCTGCTAGCAAAACCGCCGGGATGAGGGAAGGGCTCAGACTGTGCCTGGGCCCTGTGGTCTCTTCATAGGTCACTGTATGGCAAGCAACTCTTGTTCGTCGGAAGCCGTTTTTGCCCCAGGGGTCTCCGGGCTGTGTTCGTTGGGGTTGAACTCCTGCTAGCAAAACTGCCGGAATGAGGGAAGGGTTCAGACTGTGCCTGGGCCCTGTAGTCTCTTCCAGGTCAGTGTATGGCATTTCCTTCCCTTTACCACAGGCACCTGGGAGCATGTCTGCACGTGGAGAAAGACTTTCCCATAGGAAGCCGGTTTTTGTCAAACGGGTCCCAGTGCTCTGCTCCTCTCTTTTCACTCCTGCTTCCAGAAGCCCAGGGAGGATGGGAGGGCTTAGAACATGGCTGGGCACTGTGGTTTCTTCCAGAGAAGTGGAGGGTATTTGCATTACCTTGCCACAACCACTTGGGATAGGGTGTGCACCTCAGGAAAACTGTTTCCATGGGAAGCCGGCTTTTTGCAAAGGGGTTTCAGGGCCTTGGGCCTCGGCTGTCCCTCCGGATCCCCAAAGCACAGGGACGAGGTGAGGGGCTTAGACCATGCCTGGGCAATGTTGTTTCTTACATCTGGGTGTGTGGCATTTTGTTGACCTGGCTACCCCCACTTGGGATAGGTTTTCCACAGCAAGCACCTATTGTTCGTCGGAAGCCGTTTTTGCCCCAGGGGTCTCCAGGCTGTGTTCCTTGAGTTTGAATTCCTGCTAGCAAAACCGCCGGGATGAGGGAAGGGTTCAGACTGTGCCTGGGCCCTGTGGTCTCTTCCAGGTCAGTGTATGGCATTTCCTTCCCCTTGCCACAGGCACCTGGGAGCATGTCTGCACGTGGAGAAAGACTTTCCCGTGGGAAGCCGGTTTTTGAAAAACGGGTACCAGTGCTCTGCTCCTCTCTTTTCACTCCTGCTGCCAGAAGCCCAGGGAGGATGGGAGGGCTTGGAACATGGCTGGGCACTGTGGTTTCTTCCAGAGGAGGGGATGGCATTTGCTTTCCCTTGCCACCACTCCTTGGGATAGGGTCTACACCTCATGAAATCTGTTTCCGTGGGAAGCCAGCTTTCTGCCCAACGGGCCTCAGGGCCGTGGGCCTCGGGGGTCCCTCCGGCTCCCCAAAGCACAGAGACGAGGTGAGGGGCTTAGACCATGACTGGGCCATGTTGTTTCTTCCACCTGGTGTGTGGCATTTTGTTGACCAGGCTAACCCCACTTGGGATAGGTTTTCCACAGCAAGAGCATATTGTTCCTCGGAAGCCGTTTGGGCCACAGGGGGTCTCCGGGCTGTGTTCCTTGGGGTTGAACTCCTGCTAGCAAAACTGCCGGGATGAGGGAAGGGCTCAGACTGTTCCTGGGCCCTGTGGTCTCTTCCAGGTTAGTGTATGGCATTTCTTTCACTTTACCACAGGCACTGGGGAGCATGTCTGCACGTGGAGAAGGTCTTTCTCGTGGGAAGCCGGTTTCTGCCAAAGGGTCCCAGTGCTGTGCTCCTCTCTTTTCACTCCTGCTGCCAGAAGCCCAGGGAGGAGGGGAGGGCTTAGAACATCCCTGGGCACTGGGGTTTCTTTCAGAGAAGGGGATGGCATTTGCTTTCCCTTGCCACCACCCCTTGGGATAGGGGCTGCACGTCAGGAAAGCTGTTTCCGTGGGAAGCCGGCTTTCTGCCCAACGGGCCTCAGGGCCGTGGGCCTCGGGGGTCCATCCGGCTCCCCAAAGCACAGAGAGGAGGTGAGGGGTTAGACCATGCCTGGGCCTAGTTGTCTCTTCCACCTGGGTGTGTGCCATTTTGTTGACCTGGCTACCCCCTCTTGGGATAGGTTTTCCACAGCAAGAGCATATTGTTCGTCGGAAGCCGTTTGGGCCCCAGGGGGTCTCCAGGCTGTGTTCCTTGTGGTGGAACTCCTGCTAACAAAACCGCCGGGATGAGGGAAGGGCTAAGACTGTGCCTGGGCCCTGTGGTCTCTTCAGGTCCGTGTATGGTATTTCCTTCACCTTGCCACAGGCACTGGGGAGCATGTCTGCACGTGGAGAAGGACTTCCTCGTGGGAAGCCGGTGTCTGTCAAAGGGTCCCAGGGCTGTGCTCCTCTCTTTTCTCTCCTGCTGCCAGAACCAAGGGAGGAGGGGAGGGCTTAGAACATGGCTGGGCACTGGGGTTTCTTCCAGAGAAGTGGAGGGCATTTGCATTACCTTGCCACAACCACTTGGGATAGGGTGTGCACCTCAGGAGAACTGTTTCCGTGGGAAGCCGGCTTTTTGCAAAGGGTTCTCAGTGCCGTGGGCCTCGGCTGTCCCTCCGGCTCCCCAAAGCACAGGGACGAGGTGAGGGGCTTAGACCATGCCTGGGCAATGTTGTTTCTTCCACCTGGGTGTGTGGCATTTTGTTGACCTCGCTACCCCCACTTGGAATAGGTTTTCCACAGCAAGCACCTCTTGTTCGTCTGAAGCCGTTTTTGCCTCAGGGTTCCGGGCTGTGTTCGTTGGGATTGAACTCCCGCTAGCAAAACCGCCGGGATGAGGGAAGGGCTCAGACTGTGCCTGGGCCCTGTGGTCTCTTCCAGGTCAGTGTATGGCATTTCTTTCACCTTGCCACAGGCACTGGGGAGCATGTCTGCACGTGGAGAAGGACTTTCTCGTGGGAAGCCGGTTTCTGTCAAACGCGTCCCAGTGCTCTGCTCCTCTCTTTTCACTCCTGCTGCCAGAAGCCCAGGGAGGATGGGAGCGCTTAGAACATGGATGGGCACTGTGGTTTCTTCCAGAGACGTGGATGGCATTTGCTTTACCTTGCCACAACTACTTGGGAGAGGGTCTGCACCTCAGGAAAACTGTTTCTGTGGAAAGCCGGCTTTTGGCCAAACAGGTCTCAGGCCCGTGGGCCTCGGGTGTCCCTCCAGCTCCCAAAAGCACAGGGACGAGGTGAGGGGCTTAGACCATGCCTGGGCAATGTTGTTTCTTACCCCTGGGTGTGTGGCATTTTGTTTACCTGGCTACCCCCACTGGGATAGGTTTTGCAAAGCAAGCACCTCTTGTTCGTCGGAAGCCGTTTTTGCCTCAGGCGTCTCCGGGCTGTGTTCGTTGGGGTTGAACTCCTGCTAGCAAAACCGCCAGGATGAGGGAAGGGTTCAGACTGTGCCTGGGCCCTGTGGTCTCTTCCATGTCAGTGTATGGCATTTCCTTCCCCTTGCCACAGGCACCTGGGAGCATGTCTGCACGTGGAGAAAGACTTTCCCGTGGGAAGCCGGTTTTCGTCAACCGGGTCCCAGTGCTCTGCTCCTCTCTTTTCACTCCTGCTGCCAGAAGCCCAGGGAGGATGGGAGGGCTTAGAACATGGCTGGGCACTGTGGTTTCTTCCAGAGAAGTGGAGGGCATTTGCTTTACCTTGCCACAACCACTTGGGATAGGGTCTGCACCTCAGGAAGACTCTTTTCGTCGGAAGCCGGCTTTTTGCAAAGGGGTCTCAGGGCAGTGGGCCTCGGTAGTCCCTCCGGCTCCCCAAAGCACAGGGACGAGGTGAGGGACTTAGACCGTGCCTGGGCAATGCTGTTTCTTACACCTGGGTGTGTGGCATTTCGTTGACCTGGCTACCCCCACTTGGGATAGGTTTTCCACAGCAAGCACCTCTTGTTCGTAGGAAGCCGTTTTTGCACCAGGGGTCTCCGGGCTGTGTTCGTTGGGGTTGAACTCCTGCTAGCAAAACCGCCGGGATGAGGGAAGGGTTCAGACTGTGCCTGGGCCCTGTGGTCTCTTCCAGGTCAGTGTATGGCATTTCCTTCCCCTTGCCACAGGCACCTGGGAGCATGTCTGCACGTGGAGAAAGACTTTCCCGTGGGAAGCCGGTTTTTGTCAAACGGGTCCCAGTGCTCTGCTCCTCTCTTTTCACTCCTGCTGCCAGAAGCCCAGGGAGGATGGGAGGGCTTAGAACATGGCTGGGCACTGGGGTTTCTTCCAGAGGAGGGGATGGCATTTGCTTTCCCTTGCCACCACTCCTTGGGATAGGGTCTACACTCATGAAATCTGTTTCCGTGGGAAGCCAGCTTTCTGCCCAACGGGCCTCAGGTTCGTGGGCCTCGGGGGTCCCTCCGGCTCCCCAAAGCACAGAGACGAGGTGAGGGGCTTAGACCATTCCTGGGCCATGTTGTTTCTTCCACCTGGTGTGTGGCATTTTGTTGACCAGGCTAACCCCACTTGGGATAGGTTTTCCACAGCAAGAGCATATTGTTCCTCGGAAGCCGTTTGGGCCACAGGGGGTCTCCGGGCTGTGTTCCTTGGGGTTGAACTCGTGCTAGCAAAACCACCGGGATGACGGAAGGGCTCAGACTGTTCCTGGGCCCTGTGGTCTCTTCCAGGTTAGTGTATGGCATTTCTTTCACTTTACCACAGGCACTGGAGAGCATGTCTGCACGTGGAGAAGGTCTTTCTCGTGGGAAGCCGGTTTCTGTCAAAGGGTCCCAGTGCTGTGCTCCTCTCTTTTCACTCCTGCTGCCAGAAGCCCAGGGAGGAGGGGAGGGCTTAGAACATCCCTGGGCACTGGGGTTTCTTTCAGAGAAGGGGATGGCATTTGCTTTCCCTTGCCACCACCGCTTGGGATAGGGGCTGCACCTCAGGAAAGCTGTTTCCGTGGGAAGCCGGCTTTCTGCCCAACTGGCCTCAGGGCTGTGGGCCTCGGGGGTCCCTCCGGCTCCCCAAAGCACAGATACGAGGTGAGGGACTTAGACCATGCCTGGGCCATGTTGTTTCTTCAGCCTGGGTGTGTGGCATTTTGTTGACCTGGCTACTCCCATTTGCATATGTTTTCCAAAGCAAGCACCTATTGTTCCTCAGAAGCAGTTTTTTCCCCAGGGGTCTCCAGGCAGTGTTCCTTGGGCTTGAACTCCTGCTAGATAAACTGCTGGGATGAGGGAAGGGCTCAGACTGTGCCTGGGCCCTGTGGTCTCTTCCAGGTCAGTGTATGGTATTTCCTTCACCTTGCCACAGGCACTGGGGAGCATGTCTGCACGTGGATAAGGACTTCCTCCTGGGAAACCGGTTTCTGTAAAATGGTCCCAATGCTGTGCTCCTCTCTTTTCACTCCTGCTGCCAGAAGTCCAGGGAGGAGGGGAGGGCTTAGAACATGGCTGGGCACTGGGGTTTCTTCCAGAGAAGGGGATGGCATTTGCTTTCATTGCCACCACCCCTTGGGATAGGGTCTGCACCTCAGGAAAGCTGTTTCCTTGGGAAGCCGGCTTTCTGCCAAACGGGCCTCAGGGCCGTGGGCTTCGGTGGTCCCTCCGGCTCCCCAAAGCACAGGGACGAGGTGAGGGGCTTTGACAATGCCTGAGCCATGTTCTTTCTTCCACCTGGGTGTATGGCATTTTGTTGACCAGGCTACCCCCACTTGGGAGAGGTTTTCCACAGCAAGCGCATATTGTTCCTGGGAAGCCATTTGGGCCCCAGGGGGTCTCTGGGCTGTGTTCCTTGGGGTTGAACTCCTGCTACCAAAACCACCGGGATGAGGGAAGGGCGCAGACTGTGCCTGGGCCCTGTTGTCTCTTCCAGGTCAGTGTATGGCATTTCCTTCACCTTGCCACAGGCACTGGGGAGCATGTCTGCACGTGGAGAAGGACTTCCTCGTGGGAAGCCGGTTTCCCGTCAAAGGATCCCAGTGCTGTGGTCCTCTCTTTTCACTCCTGCTGCCAGAAGCCCAGGGAGGAGGGGAGGGCTTAGAACATGGCTGGGCAGTGGGGTTTATTGCAGAGGAGGAGATGGCATTTGCTTTACCTTGCCACAACCACTTGTGAGAGGGTCTGCACCTCAGGAAAACTGTTTCGGTGAGAAGCCGGCTTTTTGCAAAGGGGTCTCAGGGCCATGGGCCTCGGGTGTCCCTCCGGCTCCCCAAAGCACAGGGACGAGGTGAGGGGCTTAGACCATGCCTGGGCAATGTTGTTTCTTACACCTGGGTGTGTGGCTTTTTGTTGACCTGGCTACCCCCACTTGGAATAGGTTTTCCACAGCAAGCACCTATTGTTCGTCGGAAGCCGTTTCTGCCCCAGGGGTCTCCGGGCTGTGTTCGTTGGGGTTGAACTCCTGCTAGCAAAACCGCCGGGATGAGGAAAGGGTTCAGACTGTGCCTGGGCCCTGTGGTCTCTTCCAGGTCAGTGTATGGCGTTTCCTTCCCCTTGCCACAGGCACCTGGGAGCATATCTGCACGTGGAGAAAGACTTTCCCGTGGGAAGCCGGTTTTTGTCAAACGGGTCCCAGTGCTGTGCTCCTCTCTTTTCACTCCTGCTGCCAGAAGCCCAGGGAGGATGGGAGGGCTTAGAACATGGCTGGGCACTGTGGTTTCTTCCAGAGAAGTGGAGGGCATTTGCATTACCTTGCCACAACCACTTGGGATAGGGTCTGCACCTCAGGAAAACTGTTTCCGTGGGAAACCGGCTTTTTGCCAAGGGGTCTCAGGGCCGTGGGCCTCGGCTATGCCTCCGGCTCCCCAAAGCACAGGGACGAGGTGAGGGGCTTAGACCATGCCTGGGCAATGTTGTTTCTTACACCTGGGTGTGTGGCTTTTTGTTGACCTGGCTACCCCCACTTGGGATAGGTTTTTCACAGCAAGCACCTATTGTTCGTCGGAAGCCGTTTCTGCCCCAGGGGTCTCCGGGCTGTGTTCGTTGAGGTTGAACTCCTGCTAGCAAAACCGCCGGGATGAGGGAAGGGTTCAGACTGTGCCTGGGCCCTGTGGTCTCTTCCAGGTCAGTGTATGGCATTTCCTTCCCCTTGCCACAGGCACCTGGGAGCATGTTTGCACGTGGAGAAAGACTTTCCCGTGGGAAGCCGGTTTTTGTCAAACGGGTCCCAGTGCTCTGCTCCTCTCTTTTCACTCCTGCTGCCAGAAGCCCAGGGAGGATGGGAGGGCTTAGAACATGGCTGGGCACTGTGGTTTCTTCCAGAGAAGTGGAGGGCATTTGCATTACCTTGCCACAACCACTTGGGATAGGGTCTGCACCTCAAGAAAACTGTTTCCGTGGGAAGCCGGCTTTTTGCAAAGGGGTCTCAG
Source organism: Ursus americanus (assembly GCF_024610735.1). Lineage (NCBI taxonomy): Eukaryota > Metazoa > Chordata > Mammalia > Carnivora > Ursidae > Ursus > Ursus americanus. Next base: position 90,147,825 of record NC_142131.1, on the reverse strand, counting down.
GGCCGTGGCCCTCGGGAGTCCCTCCGGCTCCCCAAAGCACAGGGACGAGGTGAGGGGCTTAGACCATGCCTGGGCAATGTTGTTTCTTACACCTGGGTGTGTGGCATTTTGTTGACCTGGCTACCCCCACTTGGGATAGGTTTTCCACAGCAAGCGCCTATTGTTCCTCGGAAGCCGTTTTTGCCTCAGGGGTCTCCGGGCTGTGTTCGTTGGGGTTGAACTCCTGCTAGCAAAACCGCCGGGATGAGGGAAGGGTTCAGACTGTGCCTGGGCCCTGTGGTCTCTTCCAGGTCCGTGTATGGCATTTCCTTCCCCTTGCCACAGGCACCTGGGATCATTTCTGCACGTGGAGAAAGACTTTCCCGTGGGAAACGGTTTTTGTCAAATGGGTCCCAGTGCTGTGCTCCTCTCTTTTCACTCCTGCTGCCAGAAGCCCAGGGAGGATGGGAGGGCTTAGAACATGGCTGGGCACTGTGGTTTCTTCCAGAGAAGTGGAGGGCATTTGCATTACCTTGCCACAACCACTTGGGATAGGGTCTGCACCTCAGGAAAACTGTTTCCGTGGGAAGCCGGCTTTTTGCAAAGGGGTCTCAGGGCAGTGGGCCTCGGGTGTCCCTCCGGCTCCCCAAAGCACAGGGAAGAGGTGAGGGGCTTAGACCGTGGCTGGGCAATGTTGTTTCTTACACCTGGGTGTGTGGCATTTTGTTCACCTGGCTACCCCCACTTGGGATAGGTTTTCCACAGAAAGCACCTCTTGTTCGACTGAAGCCGTTTTTGCCTCAGGGTCTCTGGGCTGTGTTCGTTGGGGTTGAACTCCTGCTAGCAAAACTGCCGGGATGAGGGAAGGGTTCAGACTGTGCCTGGGCCCTGTGGTCTCTTCCAGGTCAGTGTATGGCATTTCCTTCCCCTTGCCACAGGCACCTGGGAGCATGTCTGCATGTGGAGAAAGACTTTCCCGTGGGAAGCCGGTTTTTGTCAAAAGGGTCCCAGTGCCCTGCTCCTCTCTTTTCACTCCTGCTGCCAGAAGCCCAGGGAGGATGGGAGGGCTTAGAACATGGCTGGGCACTGTGGTTTCTTCCAGAGAAGTGGAGGGCATTGGCTTTACCTTGCCACAACCACTTGGGAGAGGGTCTGTACCTCAGGAAAAGTGTTTCGGTGGGAAGCCGGCTTTTTGCAAAGGGGTCTCAGGGCCGTGGGCTCGGGTGTCCCTCCGGCTCCCCCAAGCACAGGGACGAGGTGAGGGGCTTAGACCGTGCCTGGACAATGTTGTTTCTTACACCTGGGTGTGTGGCATTTCGTTGACGGCTACCCCCACTTGGGATAGGTTATCCACAGCAAGCACCTCTTGTTCGTCGGAAGCCGTTTTTGCCTCAGGGGTCTCCGGGCTGTGTTCGTTGGGGTTGAACTCCTGCTAGCAAAACCGCCGGGATGAGGGAAGGGTTCAGACTGTGCCTGGGCCCTGTGGTCTCTTCCAGGTCAGTGTATGGCATTTCCTTCCCCTTGCCACAGGCACCTGGGAGCATGTCTGCACGTGGAGAAAGACATTCCCGTGGGAAGCCGGTTTTTGTCAAACGGGTCCCAGTGCTCTGCTCCTCTCTTTTCACTCCTGCTGCCAGAAGCCCAGGGAGGGTGGGAGGGCTTAGAACATGGCTGGGCACTGTGGTTTCTTCCAGAGAAGTGGAGGGCATTTGCATTACCCTGCCACAACCACTTGGGATAGGGTCTGCACCTCAAGAAAACTGTTTCGGTGGGAAGCCGGCTTTTTGCAAAGAGGTCTCAGGGCCGTGGGTCTCGGGTGTCCCTCCGGCTCCCCAAAGCACAGGGACGAGGTGAGGGGCTTAGACCATGCCTGGGCAATGTTGTTTCTTACACCTGGGTGTGTGGCATTTTGTTGACCTGGCTACCCCCACTTGGGATAGGTTTTCCACAGCAAGGGCCTATTGTTCCTCGGAAGCCGTTTTTGCCTCAGGGGTCTCCGGTCTGTGTTCGTTGGGGTTGAACTCCTGCTAGCAAACCCGCCGGGATGAGGGAAGGGTTCAGACTGTGCCTGGGCCCTGTGGTCTCTTCCAGGTCAGTGTATGGCATTTCCTTCCCCTTGCCACAGGCACCTGGGAGCATGTCTGCACGTGGAGAAAGACTTTCCCGTGGGAAGCCGGTTTTTGTCAAACGAGTCCCAGTGCTCTGCTCCTCTCTTTTCACTCCTGCTGCCAGAAGCCCAGGGAGGATGGGAGGGCTTAGAACATGGCTGGGCACTGTGGTTTCTTCCAGAGAAGTGGAGGGCATTTGCTTTACCTTACCACAACCACTTGTGACAGGGTCTGCACCTCAGGAAAACTGTTTCCGTGGGAAGCCGGCTTTTTGCAAAGGGGTCTCAGGGCCGTGGGCCTCGGCTGTCCCTCCGGCTCCCCAAAGCACAGGGACGAGGTGAGGGTCTTAGACCATGCCTGGGCAATGTTTTTTCTTACACCTGGGTGTGTGGCATTTTGTTGACCTGGCTACCCCCACTTGGGATAGGTTTTCCACAGCAAGGGCCTATTGTTCCTCGGAAGCCGTTTTTGCCTCAGGGGTCTCCGGGCTGTGTTCGTTGGGGTTGAACTCCTGCTAGCAAAACCGCCGGGATGAGGGAAGGGTTCAGACTGTGCCTGGGCCCTGTGGTCTCTTCCAGGTCAGTGTATGGCATTTCCTTCACCTTGCCACAGGCACTGGGGAGCATGTCTGCCCGTGGTGAAGGACTTCCTCGTGGGAAGACGGTTTCTGTCAAACGGGTCCCAGTGCTGTGCTCCTCTCTTTTCACTCATGCTGCCAAAACCCTGGGAGGAGGGGAGGGCTTAGAACATGGCTGGGCACTGGGGTTTCATCCAGAGAAGGAGATGGCATTTTTTTCCCTTACCACCACCCCTTGGGATAGGGTCTGCACCTCAGGAAAGATTTTCCATGGTAGGCCGGCTTTCAGCCCAACGGGCCTCAGGGCCGTGTGCCTCGGGGGTCCCTCCGGCTCCCCAAAGCACAGAGACGATGTAGGGGCTTAGACCATGCTTGGGCCATGTTGTCTCTTCCACCTTGGTGTGTGGCATTGTGTTGACCTGGCTACACCCACTTGGGATAGGTTTTCCACAGCAAGAGCATATTGTTCGTCGGAAGCCCTTTGGGCCCCAGCGGGTCTCCGGGCTGTGTTCGTTGGGGTTGAACTCCTGCTAGCAAAACCGCCGGGATGAGGGAAAGGCTCAGACTGTGCCTGGGCCCTGTGGCCTCTTCCATGTCAGTGTATGGCATTTCCTTCACCTTGCCACAGGCACTGGGGAGCATGTGTGCACGTGGTGAAGGACTTCCTCGTGGGAAGCCGGTTTCTGTCAAACGCGTCCCAGTGCTCTGCTCCTCTCTTTTCACTCCTGCTGCCAGAAGCCCAGGGAGGATGGGAGGGCTTAGAACATGGATGGGCACTGTGGTTTCTTCCAGAGACGTGGATGGCATTTGCTTTACCTTGCCACAACTACTTGGGAGAGGGTCTGCACCTCAGGAAAACTGTTTCCGTGGAAAGCCGGCTTTTGGCCAAACAGGTCTCAGGCCCGTGGGCCTCGGGTGTCCCTCCAGCTCCCGAAGGCACAGGGACGAGGTAAGGGGCTTAGACCATGCCTGGGCAATGTTGTTTCTTACCCCTGGGTGTGTGGCATTTTGTTTACCTGGCTACCCCCACTGGGATAGGTTTTCCACAGCAAGAGCATAGTGCTTGTCGGAAGCCGTTTCTGCCCCAGGTGTCTCCGTGCTGGGTTCGTTGGGGTTGAACTCCTGCTAGCAAAACCGCCGGGATGAGGGAAGAGCTCAGACGGTGCCTGGGCACTGTGGTCTCTTACCCGACCCGTACCCTAACTGGAACCCAAACCCTATACCCTGGCCCAGACCCTTAGCCTGATCCTGACCATTACCCTGACCCTAACCCTAACCCTAACCCTAACCAGAACCCTAGCCCTAACCCAAACCCTAACACTAATCCTAACCCTAACCCGAAACCTAACCCTAACCCTAACGCTAACCCTACCACGAAAACTAACCCTAACCCTAAACCTAACCCTAAGCGTAACGTGAACCCTAACCCTAACCCTAACCCTAACCCTAAACCAAACCCTTACCCTAACCCTAACCCTAACACGAAAACTAACCCTAACCCTAAACCTAACCCTAACGTGAACCCTAACCCTAACCCTAAACCTAAACCAAACCCTAACCCTAACCCTAACCCTAACCCTAACCCTAAACCTGACCCTGACCCTAACCCTAACCGAACCCTGACCCTAACCTGAACACTAACCGTGATGCGAACTTGAACCCGAACCTGAACGCGAACCCCTAACCTGACCCCAAACCCGAACCCCTAACCCTAACCCTAACCCTAAACCTAACCCTAACCCGAACCCTTACCCGAACACCAATTCTAACCCTAACCCTAACCCTAACCCTAACCGAAAACGAACCCGAACCATAACCCAAACGCGAACCCTAACCCTAACCCGAACCCGAACCCTATCCCTAAGCCTAAACTTAAACCCTAAAACCTCACCGTGACCCTAACACTAACCCTGATCCTGACCATGAACCTGACCCTGACCCTAGACCCTAAACCCTGACGCTGACCCTGACCCTAACCCAAACCCAAAACCTGACCCGAACCCTAACCCTAACCCTAACCCTAACCCTACCCGAACCCTAACCCTAAAACAAACCCTAACCGTAAACCTAACCCTAACCTGAAGCCGAACCCTAACCCTAACCCTACCCGAACCCTAACCCTAAACCAAACCCTAAACCTAACCCTAACCCTACCCGAACCCTAACCCTAAACCAAACCCTAACCCTAAACCTAACCCGAACCCTAACCCTAACCCTCACCCAAATCCTACCCCAAACCCTAACCCTAACCCTCGCCCTAACATGAACAGAAACCCAAAACCTAACCCTAACCCTAACCCGAACACGAACACTAAACCTAACCCTAACCCTAACCATAACGTGAACCCTAACCCTAACCCTAACCCTAACCCGAACCCTAACCCTAACCCGAACCCTCACCCTAACCCGAACTCTAACCCTAACCATAACCCCAACCCGAACTCTAACCCTAACCATAACCCCAACCCGAAACCTAACCCTAACAGTAACCCTAACCCGAAACCTAACCCTAACCCGAACACTAACCCTAACCCTAATCTTCAGCCTAACCCGAACCCGAACCCTAACGCTAACCCTACCTGAACCCTAATCCTAAACCAAACCCTAACCCTAAACCTAACCCTAACCCTAACCCGAACCGTAACCATAACCCTAACCCTAACCTTAACCCGAAACCGAACGCTAACCGAAACCTGACCCGAACCAGAACACTAAACCTGACGCGAATTTGAAACCAAAACCTAACCAGAACCCGAACCCCGAACCCGAACCCCTAACCCTAACCCTAACCCTAACCCTACAAGAACCCTAACCCTAACCCTAAAACTAACCCGAACCCTGGCCCTAACTCAAACCCTAACCCGAACCCTAACCCTAACCCTAACCCTAACTCAAACCCTAACCCGAACCCTAACCCGAACCCGAACCCGAACCCTTCCCTAACCCTAACCCATACCCGAACCCTAACCCTAACCCTCCCCGAACCCTAACCCTAACCCAAACCCTAACCCTAACCCGAACCCTAACCGTAACCCTAACCCTAACCCGTACCCTCACCCTAACCCTAATCCCTAAACACTGACCTTGACCCTAACCCTAACCCTGACACTGACCCTGACCCTAACCCTAAACCGAACCCTGACCGGAACCTGAAGCCTAACCCTGACGCGAACCTGAACCCGAACCCAAACCCCGAACCTGAACCCGAAACCAAACCCCTAACCCTAAGCCTAACCCTAACCCGAACCCTTACATGAACCCAAACCCTAATGCGAACCCTCACCCGAACCCTAACCCGAACCCTATCCCTAAACTGAACCCGAACCTGACCCGAACCCTAATAACGAAACCTAACCCTGACCCTGACCATGACCCTGACCCTAACCATCACCCTAAACCCTCAAACCTGACCCTGAACCTAACCTTAAACCTGACCCTGACGCTGACCCTAAACCCTAAACCCTGACACTGACCATGACCCTCACCCTAACCCGAACCCTGACCCGAACCTGAACACTAACCCTGACGCGAACATCAACCCGAAACCTAACCCGAACCCTAACCCTAACCCTAACCCTAACCCTAACCCTCACCCTCACCCGAACCCTAACACGAACGCTAACCCTAACCCTGACTCTAACACTAACATTAAACTTAACCCTAACCCGAATCTGAGCCCTAACTCTAACCCTAACCCTATCCGAACCCTAACCCTAACCCAAACCCTAACCGTAACCCTAACCCGAACACTAACCCTAATCCTAACCCTAACCCTAACCCTAACCCTAACCCTAACCCTATCCGAACCCTAACGCTAACCCAAACCCTAACCGTAACCCTAACCCTAACCCGAGCACTAACCCTAACCCTAACCTAACCCTAACCCTAACCTAACCCTAACCCTAACCCGAACCCTAACCCTAACCCTAACCGTAACCCTAACCCTAACCCTAACCCTAACCATAACCCGAACCTGAAACCTAAACCTAACCCTAACCCTAACCCTAACCCTAACCCTAACGCTACCCGAAACCTAACCCTAAACCAAACCCTAACCCTAAGCCTAACCCTAACCCTAACCCTAACCCTAACTCAAACCCTTACCCGAACCCTAACCCGAACCCGAACCCTTACCCGAACCCTAACCCTAAACTGAACCGTAACCCTAACCCGAACCCTAGTCCTAAACCGAACGCTAACCCTAACCTGAACCCTAAAAGGACCCTAAACCTAACCCTAACCCTCAGCCTAACCCGAATCCGAATTCTAACCCTAACTTAACCCTTACCCTAACCCTAACCCGAACACTAACCCTGACGTGAACTTGAACCCGAACCCTAACCTTAAACCAAACCCTAACCCTAACACTAACCCTCAGCCTAACCCGAACCCTAACCCTAACCATAACCCTAACCCTAAACCTCAGCCTAACCCTAACCCTAAACCTAACCCTAACCCGAACACAAACCCTAACCCTAAGCCTAAACCGAATCCGAACCCTAACCCTAACCCTAACCCTAATCCTAACCCTGAACCTAACCCTAACCCCAAACCCTAAAACCTGACCCTGACCCTAACCCTAAGCATGACCCTCACCCTAAACCTAACGCTGACCCTGACACTGACCCTAATCCCTAAACCCTGACCCTGATCCTAACCCTAACCCGAACCCTAACCCTAACCCGAACCCTAACCCTAAGCTGAAACCTAACCCTAACCCGAACCCTAACCCTAACCCTAACCCTAACCCTAACCCTAAAACTAACCCGACCCTAACCCTAACCCTAACCCGAACCCTAACCATAACCCGTACCGTAACCCGAACCCGAACCCGAACCCTTACCCGAAACCTAACCCTAAGCCGAACCCTAACCCGAACACTAACCCTAACCCCATCCCTAACCCGAACCGGAACCCGACGCGAACTGTCAACCGAACACGAACACGAACCCTAACCCTAACCCTGACACTGACCCTGACCCTGATCCTGACCATGACCCTGATCCTGACTCTAAACCCGTACCCTCACCCTAACCCTAATCCCTAAACCCTGACCCTAATCCTAACCCTAAACCCTAATACCTGACCCTGACCCCAAACCTAACCCTGACCCTGACCCTGACTCTAAACCCTAAACCCTGACCCCAAACCTAACCCTGACCCTGACCCTGACTCTAAACCCTAAACCCTGACCCTGACCCTGACCCTACCCTAACCCGAACCCTGACCGGAACCCAAACCCTAACCCTGACATGAATCTGAACCCGAACCCTAACCCTAACCCGAACCCGAATCCCTAACACGAACCCAAACCCGAACCCCTAACCCGAACCCTAACCCTAACCCGAACCCTAGCCCTAACCCGAACCCTAACCCGAACCCGAATCCTAACCAGAACTCTAACCCTAACCCTAACCATACCCGAAATATAACCCTAAACCTAACCCTAACCTGAACCCTAACCCTAACCCGTACCCTAACACGAACCCTAACCCAAAACCTAACCCTAACAGTAACCCTAACCCTAACCCTCTCCTAATCCTAACCCTTACCCTAACCCTTACTCGAACCCGAACCTGAAACGTAACCCGAACCCTAAACCTAACACTAACCCTAACCCTCAGCCTAACACGAACCTGAACCCGAATCCTAACCGTAACCCTACTCGAAACAGAACCCTAACCCAAACCCTAACCCTAAACCGAACCATAACCCTAACCAGAACCCTAGCCCTAACCCGAACCCTAACCTTAATCCTAACCCTAACACGAAACCTAACCCTAACCCTAACCCGAACCCTAACCTTAACATGAACCTGAACCCGAAACCTAACCCTAAACCTAACCCTAACACGAAAACTAACCCTAACCCTAAACCTAACCCTAACGTGAACCCTAACCCTAACCCTAACCCTAAACCAAACCCTAACCCTAACCCTAACCCTAACGCTAACGCGAACCCTAACCATAACCCTAACCCTAACCTTAACCCGAAACCGAACCCTAACCCAAACCATAACCCTAACCCTAACCCTAAACCTGACCTGACCCTTACCCTGACCCTAAACCCTAAACCCTGACACTGACCCTGACCCTAACCCTAAACCGAACCCTGACCCGAACCTGAACACTAACCGTGATGCGAACTTGAACCCGAACCTGAACGCGAACCCCTAACCTGACCCCAAACCCGAACCCCTAACCCTAACCCTAACCCTAAACCTAACCCTAACCCGAAACCTAACCCGAACACCAATTCTAACCCTAACCCTAACCCTAACCCTAACCCTAATCTCAGCCTAACCCTAACCCTACCCGAACCCTAACCCTAAAACAAACCCTAACCGTAAACCTAACCCTAAACCGAACCCGAACCCTAACCCTAACCCAAACCCTAACCGTAACCCTAACCCTAACCCGAACACTAACCCTAACCCTAACCTAACCCTAAACCTAACCCGAACGCTAACCCTAAACCGAATCGTAACCCTAACCCTAAACTTAACCCTAACCCGAACCCGAACCCTAACCCTAACCCTAACCCTAACTTAACCCTAACCCGAACCCGAACGCTAACCCTAACCCTAACCCTAACCCGTACCCTAACCCGAACCCGAACCCTTACCCGAACCCTAACCCTAAACTGAACCGTAACCCTAACCCGAACCCTAGTCCTAAACCGAACGCTAACCCTAACCTGAACCCTAAAAGGACCCTAAACCTAACCCTAACCCTCAGCCTAACCCGAATCCGAATTCTAACCCTAACTTAACCCTTACCCTAACCCTAACCCGAACACTAACCCTGACGTGAACTTGAACCCGAACCCTAACCTTAAACCAAACCCTAACCCTAACACTAACCCTCAGCCTAACCCGAACCCTAACCCTAACCATAACCCTAACCCTAAACCTCAGCCTAACCCTAACCCTAAACCTAACCCTAACCCGAACACAAACCCTAACCCTAAGCCTAAACCGAATCCGAACCCTAACCCTAACCCTAACCCTAATCCTAACCCTGAACCTAACCCTAACCCCAAACCCTAAAACCTGACCCTGACCCTAACCCTAAGCATGACCCTCACCCTAAACCTAACGCTGACCCTGACACTGACCCTAATCCCTAAACCCTGACCCTGATCCTAACCCTAACCCGAACCCTAACCCTAACCCGAACCCTAACCCTAAGCTGAAACCTAACCCTAACCCGAACCCTAACCCTAACCCTAACCCTAACCCTAACGTGAACCCTAACCCTAACCCTAACCCTAAACCAAACCCTAACCCTAACCCTAACCCTAACGCTAACGCGAACCCTAACCATAACCCTAACCCTACCCTTAACCTGAAACCGAACCCTAACCCGAACCCTAACCCTAACCCGAACCCTAACCCGAACCATAACCCTAACCCTAACCCTAAACCTGACCCTGACCCTTACCCTGACCCTAAACCCTAAACCCTGACCCTGACCCTGACCCTAACCCTAAACCGAACCCTGACCCGAACCTGAACACTAACCGTGATGCGAACTTGAACCCGAACCTGAATGCGAACCCCTAACCTGTCCCCAAACCCGAACCCCTAACCCTAACCCTAACCCTAAACCTAACCCTAACCCGAACCCTAACCCGAACACCAATTCTAACCCTAACCCTAACCCTAACCCTAACCGAAAACGAACCCGAACCCGAACCATAACCCAAACGCGAACCCTAACCCTAACCCGAACCCGAACCCTATCCCTAACCCTAAACTTAAACCCTAAAACCTCACCGTGACCCTAACACTAACCCTGATCCTGACCATGAACCTGACCCTGACCCTAGACCCTAAACCCTGACGCTGACCCTGACCCTAACCCAAACCCAAAACCTGACCCGAACCCTAACCCTAACCCGAACCCTAACCCTACCCGAACCCTAACCCTAAAACAAACCCTAACCGTAAACCTAACCCTAACCTGAAGCCGAACCCTAACCCTAACCCTACCCGAACCCTAACCCTAAACCTAAACCTAACCCGAACCCTAACCCTAACCCTCACCCGAATCCTAACCTAAACCCTAACCCTAACCCTAACCCTAACCCTAACATGAACAGAAACCCGAAACCTAACCCTAACCCTAACCCTAACACGAACACTAAACCTAACCCTAACCCTAACCATAACTTGAACCCTAACCCTAACCCGAACCCTAACCCTAACCCTAACCCGAACCCTCACCCTAACCCGAACTCTAACCCTAACCATAACCCCAACCCGAAACCTAACCCTAACAGTAACCCTAACCCAAAACCTAACCCTAACCCGAACACTAACCCTAACCCTAATCTTCAGCCTAACCCGAACCCGAACCCTAACGCTAACCCTACCTGAACCCTAATCCTAAACCAAACCCTAACCCTAAACCTAACCCTAACCCTAACCTGAACCGTAACCATAACCCTAACCCTAACCTTAACCCGAAACCGAACGCTAACCGAAACCTGACCCGAACCAGAACACTAAACCTGACGCGAATTTGAACCCAAAACCTAACCCGAACCTGAACCCCGAACCCGAACCCCTAACCCTAACCCTAACCCTAACCCTACAAGAACCCTAACCCTAACCCTAAAACTAACCCGAACCCTGGCCCTAACTCAAACCCTAACCCGAACCCTAACCCTAACCCTAACCCTAACCCTAAACCTAACCCAAAACCGAACCGGAACCCTAACCCTAACCGTAACCCTAAGCCGAACACTAAACCTAACCCGACCCTAACCCTAACCCTATCCCTAACCTGAAACCTAACCCTAACCCTAACCCGAACCCGAACACTAACCCTAACCCTAAAACATAACCCGAACCCTAACCCTAACCCGAACCCTAACCCTAACCCTACCCCTAACCCTAATGAGAACCCGAACCTGAATCCAAACCCTAACCCTAACCCAAACCCTAACCCGAACCCTAACCCTAAGCCTAACCCGAACCCGAACCCGAACCGTAACCCTAACCCTAACCCTAACCCTAACCTGAACCCTAACCCTAACCCTAACTCTTACCCTAAGCCTAACCCGAACCCGAACCCTAACCCTACCCGTAACCCTAACCCGAACACTAAACCTAACCTGGCCCTAACCCTAACCCTATCCCTAACCTGAAACCTAACCCTAACCCTAACCCTAACCCTAACCAGAACCCTAACCCTAACCCTAACCCTTACCCTAACCCTAACCCGAACCCGAACCCGACCCCTAACCCGAAACCGAACCCGAACCCTAACCCTAACCCTAACCCGAACCCTAAACCTAAACCGAAACCTAACCCGAACCCGAACCCGAACCCTAACCTTAACCCGAACCCTAACCCGAAAACGAACCCTAACCCGAACCCTAACCCTAACCCTAACCCTAACCCGAACACTAACCCTAACCTGACCCAAACCCTAACCCTATCCTTAACCTGAAACCTAACCCGAATCCTAACCCGAAACCGAACCCGAACCCTAACCCTAACCCGAACCCGAACCCTAACCCTAACACGAACCCTAACCCTAACCCGAACCCGAACCCTAACCCGAAACCGAACCCTAACCCTAACCCGAACCCGAACCCTAACCCTAACCCTAACCCTTACCCTAACCCTAACCCGAACCCGAACCCGACCCCTAACCCTAACCCTAACCCGAACCCTAACCCTAACCGTAACCCGAACCCTAACCCTAAACCGAACCCTAACCCGAACCCGAACCCGAACCCTAACCCGAACCCTTACCCTAACCCTAACGCGAACCCTAACCCGAGCCTGAACCCGAACCCGAACCCTAATCCTAACCCGAACCCGAACCCTAATCCTAACCCGAACCCGAACCCGAATCCATACTCGAAAGCGAAACCAATATCGAACCAGAACCCGAACCCTAACCCCTAACCCGAACCCGAACCCGAATCCATAACTGAAAGCGAAACCGATACCGAACCCGAACCGTAACTGAAACCGAACCCTACCCGAACCCGAACCCGAACCCGAAACCTACCCGAACCAGAACCAGAACCAGAACCCAAACCCCTAACCCGAACCCGAACCCGAAACCCATAATTGTTTGTGCCAATGTAAAGAAAATGCCATACGCTTATCTGTAAGAAACAACAGTGCCCTGGAACAGTCTGAGCCTTAATATCAGCACTGTGCTTTTGGGAGCGGGAGTTAAAGCGGAGGCAAACAGCACTAAGACACATTTGGCAAAAATCGCGTTCCAATGAATAATATTTTCTTCCCTTTCAAACCCAAACGTAAGTGGTTGTGGCCAGATAAATAAATGCCACACCCTTATGTGTAAGAAACAACAGTGCCCAGGAACGGGTTTCTACGTGAAGAAAATATTTCTCGTCGGAACTCCGCTTTTTTACTTTACCTTCCACAACCCCTTGTGATAGGGTTTCCACGTTAAGAAAATAGTTTTCATTGGAAGCCGGTTTTTCCCAAATGTGTCTAAGTGCTGTATTCCTCGGGTTTCACTCATGCTACCAAAAGCACAGTGATGATGTTAGGGCTTAGACTGTTCCTGGGTAATGTTGTTTCTTACACATAAGGGTGTGGCATTTTCTTTACATTGCCACAACCACATATGATAGGGTTTCAACATGAACAAAATATTTTTCGTTGGAAGCGGTTTTTTGTCAAATGTGTCTCAATACCGTGTTGTTTGGGATTAACTAATGCTACCGAAATCACTATGATGATGTGAGGGCTCAGACCGATCCTGGAAACTTCTGTTTCTTACAGATAAGCGTATGGCATTTTCTTTACATTGGCACAAACAATTATGATAGAGTTTGCAAAAGAGAAAATTTATTTCATTGAAAGGCGGTTTTTGCCAAATTTTCTCAGCTGTTTGCCTCGGTTTTAACTCATGATACCAAAAGAACAGTGATGATCTTAGGGCTCAGACCATCCATGGGACCAGTTATTTCTTACAAATAAGCATATGGCACATCCTTTACCTTGCCACAACAAATGAAGATAGAGTTTGCACATCAAGAAATATTTTTCATTTGAACCCGTTTCTGCCAAATATGTCTCAGTACTATGTCCTCAGCACTTGGGAGGATGTCTGCACGTGGAGAAAGACTTTTTCGTGGGAAGCCGGCTTTTGTCAAACGGGTCCCAGGGCTGTGCTCCTCTCTTTTCACTCCTGCTGCCAGAAGCCCAGTGAGGATGGGAGGGCTTAGAACATGGCTGGGCACTATGGTTTCTTCCAGAGTCGTGGATGGCATTTGCTTTACCTTGCCACAACCACTTGTGAGAGGGTCTGCACCTCAGGAAAACTGTTTCCGTGGGAAGCCGGCTTTTGGCCAAACGGGTCTCAGGGCCGTGGGCCTCGGGTGTCCCTCCGGCTCCCCAAAGCACAGAGACGAGGTGAGGGGCTTAGACCATGCCTGGGCCATGTTGTCTCTTCCACCTTGGTGTGTGGCATTTTGTTGACCTGGCTACCCCCACTTGGGAGAGGTTTTCCACAGCAAGAGCATATTGTTCGTCGGAAGCCGTTTGGGCCCCAGGGGTCTCCGGGCTGTGTTCGTTGGGGTTGAACTCCTGCTAGCAAAACCGCCGGGATGAGGGAAGGGCTCAGACTGTGCCTGGGCCCTGTGGTCTCTTCCAGGTCAGTGTATGGCATTTCCTTCACCTTGCCACAGGCACTGGGGAGCATGTCTGCACGTGGAGAAGGACTTCCTCGTGGGAAGCCGGTTTCTGTCAAAGAGTCCCAGTGCTGTGCTCCTCTCTTTTCACTCCTGCTGCCAGAAGCCCAGGGAGGATGGGAGGGCTTAGAACATGGCTGGGCACTGGGGTTTCTTCCAGAGAAGGGGATGGCATTTGCTTTCCCTTGCCACCACCCCTTGGGATAGGGGCTGCACCTCAGGAAAGCTGTTTCCGTGGGAAGCCGGCTTTCTGCCCAACGGGCCTCAGGGCCGTGGGCCTCGGGGGTCCCTCCGGCTCCCCAAAGCACAGAGACGAGGTGAGGGACTTAGACCACGCCTGGGCCATGTTGTTTCTTCCGCCTGGGTGTGTGGCATTTTGTTGACCTGGCTACTCCCATTTGCATATGTTTTCCACAGCAAGCACCTATTGTTCCTCAGAAGCAGTTGTTGCCCCAGGGGTCTCCGGGCAGTGTTCCTTGGGCTTGAACTCCTGCTAGCTAAACTGCTGGGATGAGGGAAGGGCTCAGACTGTGCCTGGGCCCTGTGTTCTCTTCCAGGTCAGTGTATGGTATTTCCTTCCCCTTGCCACAGGCACTGGGAGCATGTCTGCATGTGGATAAGGACTTCCCCCTGGGAAACCGGTTTCTGTAAAATGGTCCCAATGCTTTGCTCCTCTCTTTTCACTCCTGCTGCCAGAAGCCCAGGGAGGAGGGGAGGGCTGAGAACATCCCTGGGCACTGGGGTTTCTTTCAGAGAAGGGGATGGCATTTGCTTTCCCTTGCCACCACCCCTTGGGATAGGGGCTGCACCTCAGGAAAGCTGTTTCCGTGGGAAGCCGGCTTTCTGCCCAACGGGCCTCAGGGCCGTGGGCCTCGGGGGTCCCTCCGGCTCCCCAAAGCACAGAGAGGAGGTGAGGGACTTAGACCATGCCTGGGCCATGTTGTTTCTTCCACCTGGGTGTGTGGCATTTTGTTGACCTGGCTACTCCCATTTGCATATGTTTTCCAAAGCAAGCACCTATTGTTCCTCAGAAGCAGTTTTTTCCCCAGGGGTCTCCAGGCAGTGTTCCTTGGGCTTGAACTCCTGCTAGCTAAACTGCTGGGATGAGGGAAGGGCTCAGACTGTGCCTGGGCCCTGTGGTCTCTTCCAGGTCAGTGTATGGTATTTCCTTCACCTTGCCACAGGCACTGGGGAGCATGTCTGCATGTGGATAAGGACTTCCCCCTGGGAAACCGGTTTCTGTAAAATGGTCCCAATGCTGTGCTCCTCTCTTTTCACTCCTGCTGCCAGAAGTCCAGGGAGGAGGGGAGGGCTTAGAACATGGCTGGGCACTGGGGTTTCTTCCAGAGAAGGGGATGGCATTTGCTTTCATTGGCACCACCCCTTGGGATAGGCTCTGCACCTCAGGAAAGCTGTTTCCTTGGGACGCCGGCTTTCTGCCAAACGTGCCTCAGGGCCGTGGGCTTCGGGGGTCCCTCCGGCTCCCCAAAGCACAGGGACGAGGTGATGGGCTTTGACCATGCCTGACCCATGTTCTTTCTTCCACCTGGGTGCATGGCATTTTGTTGACCAGGCCACCCCCACTTGGGATAGGTTTTCCACAGCAAGAGCATATTGTTCATCAGAAGCCCTTTGGGCCACAGGGGGTCTCCGGGCTGTGTTCCTTGGGGTTGCACTCCTGCTAGCAAAACCGCCGGGATGAGGGAAGGGTTGAGACTGTGCCTGGGCCCTGTGGTCTCTTCCAGGTCAGTGTATGGCGTTTCCTTCCCCTTGCCACAGGCACCTGGGAGCATGTCTGCACGTGGAGAAAGACTTTCCCGTGGGAAGCCGGTTTTTGTCAAACGGGTCCCAGTGCTCTGCTCCTCTCTTTTCACTCCTGCTGCCAGAAGCCCAGGGAGGAGGGGAGGGCTTAGAACATGGCTGGGCACTGTGGTTTCTTCCAGAGAAGTGGAGGGCATTTGCATTACCTTGCCACAACCACTTGGGATAGGGTGTGCACCTCAGGAGAACTGTTTCCGTGGGAAGCCGGCTTTTTGCAAAGGGGTTTTAGGGCCGTGGGCCTCGGCTGTCCCTCCGGCTCCCCAAAGCACAGGGACGAGGTGAGGGGATTAGACCGTGCCTGGGCCATGTTGTCTCTTCCACCTTGGTGTGTGGCATTTTGTTGACCTGGCTACCCCCACTTGGGATAGGTTTTCCACAGCAAGCACATCTTGTTCGTCGGAAGCCGTTTTTGCCCCAGGGGTCTCCGGGCTGTGTTCGTTGGGGTTGAACTCCTGCTAGCAAAACCGCCGGGATGAGGGAAGGGTTCAGACTGTGCCTGGGCCCTGTGGTCTCTTGCAGGTCAGTGTATGGCATTTCCTTCCCCTTGCCACAGGCACCTGGGAGCATGTCTGCACGTGGAGAAAGACTTTCCCGTAGGAAGTCGGTTTTTGTCAAACGGGTCCCAGTGCTGTGCTCCTCTCTTTTCACTCCTGCTGCCAGAAGCCCAGGGAGGATGGGAGGGCTTAGAACATGGCTGGGCACTGTGGTTTCTTCCAGAGAAGCGGAGGGCATTTGCATTACCTTGCCACAACCACTTGGGATAGGGTGTGCACCTCAGGAGAACTGTTTCCGTGGGAAGCCGGCTTTTTCCAAAGGGGTCTCAGGGCCGTGGGCCTCGGCTGTCCCTCCGGCTCCCCAAAGCACAGGGACGAGGTGAGGGGCTTAGACCCTGCCTGGGCAATGTTGTTTCTTACACCTGGGTGTGTGGCATTTCGTTGACCTGGCTACCCCCACGTGGGATAGGTTTTCCACAGCAAGCACCTCTTGTTCGTCGGAAGCCGTTTTTGCCTCAGGGGTCTCCGGGCTGTGTTCGTTGGGGTTGAACTCCTGCTCGCAAAACCGCCGGGATGAGGGAAGGGTTGAGACTGTGCCTGGGCCCTGTGGTCTCTTCCAGGTCAGTGTATGGCGTTTCCTTCCCCTTGCCACAGGCACCTGGGAGCATGTCTGCACGTGGAGAAAGACTTTCCCGTGGGAAGCCGGTTTTTGTCAAACGGGTCCCAGTGCTCTGCTCCTCTCTTTTCACTCCTGCTGCCAGAAGCCCAGGGAGGAGGGGAGGGCTTAGAACATGGCTGGGCACTGTGGTTTCTTCCAGAGAAGTGGAGGGCATTTGCATTACCTTGCCACAACCACTTGGGATAGGGTGTGCACCTCAGGAGAACTGTTTCCGTGGGAAGCCGGCTTTTTGCAAAGGGGTTTTAGGGCCGTGGGCCTCGGCTGTCCCTCCGGCTCCCCAAAGCACAGGGACGAGGTGAGGGGATTAGACCGTGCCTGGGCCATGTTGTCTCTTCCACCTTGGTGTGTGGCATTTTGTTGACCTGGCTACCCCCACTTGGGATAGGTTTTCCACAGCAAGCACATCTTGTTCGTCGGAAGCCGTTTTTGCCCCAGGGGTCTCCGGGCTGTGTTCGTTGGGGTTGAACTCCTGCTAGCAAAACCGCCGGGATGAGGGAAGGGTTCAGACTGTGCCTGGGCCCTGTGGTCTCTTGCAGGTCAGTGTATGGCATTTCCTTCCCCTTGCCACAGGCACCTGGGAGCATGTCTGCACGTGGAGAAAGACTTTCCCGTAGGAAGTCGGTTTTTGTCAAACGGGTCCCAGTGCTGTGCTCCTCTCTTTTCACTCCTGCTGCCAGAAGCCCAGGGAGGATGGGAGGGCTTAGAACATGGCTGGGCACTGTGGTTTCTTCCAGAGAAGCGGAGGGCATTTGCATTACCTTGCCACAACCACTTGGGATAGGGTGTGCACCTCAGGAGAACTGTTTCCGTGGGAAGCCGGCTTTTTCCAAAGGGGTCTCAGGGCCGTGGGCCTCGGCTGTCCCTCCGGCTCCCCAAAGCACAGGGACGAGGTGAGGGGCTTAGACCCTGCCTGGGCAATGTTGTTTCTTACACCTGGGTGTGTGGCATTTCGTTGACCTGGCTACCCCCACGTGGGATAGGTTTTCCACAGCAAGCACCTCTTGTTCGTCGGAAGCCGTTTTTGCCTCAGGGGTCTCCGGGCTGTGTTCGTTGGGGTTGAACTCCTGCTCGCAAAACCGCCGGGATGAGGGAAGGGTTGAGACTGTGCCTGGGCCCTGTGGTCTCTTCCAGGTCAGTGTATGGCGTTTCCTTCCCCTTGCCACAGGCACCTGGGAGCATGTCTGCACGTGGAGAAAGACTTTCCCGTGGGAAGCCGGTTTTTGTCAAACGGGTCCCAGTGCTCTGCTCCTCTCTTTTCACTCCTGCTGCCAGAAGCCCAGGGAGGAGGGGAGGGCTTAGAACATGGCTGGGCACTGTGGTTTCTTCCAGAGAAGTGGAGGGCATTTGCATTACCTTGCCACAACCACTTGGGATAGGGTGTGCACCTCAGGAGAACTGTTTCCGTGGGAAGCCGGCTTTTTGCAAAGGGGTTTTAGGGCCGTGGGCCTCGGCTGTCCCTCCGGCTCCCCAAAGCACAGGGACGAGGTGAGGGGATTAGACCGTGCCTGGGCCATGTTGTCTCTTCCACCTTGGTGTGTGGCATTTTGTTGACCTGGCTACCCCCACTTGGGATAGGTTTTCCACAGCAAGCACATCTTGTTCGTCGGAAGCCGTTTTTGCCCCAGGGGTCTCCGGGCTGTGTTCGTTGGGGTTGAACTCCTGCTAGCAAAACCGCCGGGATGAGGGAAGGGTTCAGACTGTGCCTGGGCCCTGTGGTCTCTTGCAGGTCAGTGTATGGCATTTCCTTCCCCTTGCCACAGGCACCTGGGAGCATGTCTGCACGTGGAGAAAGACTTTCCCGTAGGAAGTCGGTTTTTGTCAAACGGGTCCCAGTGCTGTGCTCCTCTCTTTTCACTCCTGCTGCCAGAAGCCCAGGGAGGATGGGAGGGCTTAGAACATGGCTGGGCACTGTGGTTTCTTCCAGAGAAGCGGAGGGCATTTGCATTACCTTGCCACAACCACTTGGGATAGGGTGTGCACCTCAGGAGAACTGTTTCCGTGGGAAGCCGGCTTTTTGCAAAGGGGTCTCAGGGCCGTGGGCCTCGGCTGTCCCTCCGGCTCCCCAAAGCACAGGGACGAGGTGAGGGGCTTAGACCCTGCCTGGGCAATGTTGTTTCTTACACCTGGGTGTGTGGCATTTCGTTGACCTGGCTACCCCCACTTGGGATAGGTTTTCCACAGCAAGCACCTCTTGTTCGTCGGAAGCCGTTTTTGCCTCAGGGGTCTCCGGGCTGTGTTCGTTGGGGTTGAACTCCTGCTCGCAAAACCGCCGGGATGAGGGAAGGGTTGAGACTGTGCCTGGGCCCTGTGGTCTCTTCCAGGTCAGTGTATGGCGTTTCCTTCCCCTTGCCACAGGCACCTGGGAGCATGTCTGCACGTGGAGAAAGACTTTCCCGTGGGAAGCCGGTTTTTGTCAAACGGGTCCCAGTGCTCTGCTCCTCTCTTTTCACTCCTGCTGCCAGAAGCCCAGGGAGGATGGGAGGGCTTAGAACATGGCTGGGCACTGTGGTTTCTTCCAGAGAAGTGGAGGGCATTAGCATTACCTTGCCACAACCACTTGGGATAGGGTCTGCACCCCAGGAAAACTTTTTCTTGGGAAGCCGGCTTTTTGCAAAGGGGTTTCAGGGCCGTGGGCCTCGGCTGTCCCTCCGGCTCCCCAAAGCACAGGGACGAGGTGAGGGGATTAGACCGTGCCTGGGCAATGTTGTTTCTTCCACCTGGGTGTGTGGCATTTTGTTGACCTGGCTACTCCCATTTGCATATGTTTTCCAAAGCAAGCACCTATTGTTCCTCAGAAGCAGTTTTTTCCCCAGGGGTCTCCAGGCAGTGTTCCTTGGGCTTGAACTCCTGCTAGCTAAACTGCTGGGATGAGGGAAGGGCTCAGACTGTGCCTGGGCCCTGTGGTCTCTTCCAGGTCAGTGTATGGTATTTCCTTCACCTTGCCACAGGCACTGGGGAGCATGTCTGCATGTGGATAAGGACTTCCCCCTGGGAAACCGGTTTCTGTAAAATGGTCCCAATGCTGTGCTCCTCTCTTTTCACTCCTGCTGCCAGAAGTCCAGGGAGGAGGGGAGGGCTTAGAACATGGCTGGGCACTGGGGTTTCTTCCAGAGAAGGGGATGGCATTTGCTTTCATTGGCACCACCCCTTGGGATAGGCTCTGCACCTCAGGAAAGCTGTTTCCTTGGGACGCCGGCTTTCTGCCAAACGTGCCTCAGGGCCGTGGGCTTCGGGGGTCCCTCCGGCTCCCCAAAGCACAGGGACGAGGTGATGGGCTTTGACCATAACTGACCCATGTTCT
Source organism: Ursus americanus (assembly GCF_024610735.1). Classification (NCBI taxonomy): domain Eukaryota; kingdom Metazoa; phylum Chordata; class Mammalia; order Carnivora; family Ursidae; genus Ursus; species Ursus americanus. The sequence continues at coordinate 90,127,178 of NC_142131.1, read as the reverse complement.
TTCTTCCACCTGGGTGCATGGCAATTTGTTGACCAGGCCACCCCCACTTGGGATAGGTTTTCCACAGCAAGAGCATATTGTTCATCAGAAGCCCTTTGGGCCACAGGGGGTCTCCGGGCTGTGTTCCTTGGGGTTGCACTCCTGCTAGCAAAACCGCCGGGATGAGGGAAGGGTTGAGACTGTGCCTGGGCCCTGTGGTCTCTTCCAGGTCAGTGTATGGCGTTTCCTTCCCCTTGCCACAGGCACCTGGGAGCATGTCTGCACGTGGAGAAAGACTTTCCCGTGGGAAGCCGGTTTTTGTCAAACGGGTCCCAGTGCTCTGCTCCTCTCTTTTCACTCCTGCTGCCAGAAGCCCAGGGAGGAGGGGAGGGCTTAGAACATGGCTGGGCACTGTGGTTTCTTCCAGAGAAGTGGAGGGCATTTGCATTACCTTGCCACAACCACTTGGGATAGGGTGTGCACCTCAGGAGAACTGTTTCCGTGGGAAGCCGGCTTTTTGCAAAGGGGTTTTAGGGCCGTGGGCCTCGGCTGTCCCTCCGGCTCCCCAAAGCACAGGGACGAGGTGAGGGGATTAGACCGTGCCTGGGCCATGTTGTCTCTTCCACCTTGGTGTGTGGCATTTTGTTGACCTGGCTACCCCCACTTGGGATAGGTTTTCCACAGCAAGCACATCTTGTTCGTCGGAAGCCGTTTTTGCCCCAGGGGTCTCCGGGCTGTGTTCGTTGGGGTTGAACTCCTGCTAGCAAAACCGCCGGGATGAGGGAAGGGTTCAGACTGTGCCTGGGCCCTGTGGTCTCTTGCAGGTCAGTGTATGGCATTTCCTTCCCCTTGCCACAGGCACCTGGGAGCATGTCTGCACGTGGAGAAAGACTTTCCCGTAGGAAGTCGGTTTTTGTCAAACGGGTCCCAGTGCTGTGCTCCTCTCTTTTCACTCCTGCTGCCAGAAGCCCAGGGAGGATGGGAGGGCTTAGAACATGGCTGGGCACTGTGGTTTCTTCCAGAGAAGCGGAGGGCATTTGCATTACCTTGCCACAACCACTTGGGATAGGGTGTGCACCTCAGGAGAACTGTTTCCGTGGGAAGCCGGCTTTTTCCAAAGGGGTCTCAGGGCCGTGGGCCTCGGCTGTCCCTCCGGCTCCCCAAAGCACAGGGACGAGGTGAGGGGCTTAGACCCTGCCTGGGCAATGTTGTTTCTTACACCTGGGTGTGTGGCATTTCGTTGACCTGGCTACCCCCACGTGGGATAGGTTTTCCACAGCAAGCACCTCTTGTTCGTCGGAAGCCGTTTTTGCCTCAGGGGTCTCCGGGCTGTGTTCGTTGGGGTTGAACTCCTGCTCGCAAAACCGCCGGGATGAGGGAAGGGTTGAGACTGTGCCTGGGCCCTGTGGTCTCTTCCAGGTCAGTGTATGGCGTTTCCTTCCCCTTGCCACAGGCACCTGGGAGCATGTCTGCACGTGGAGAAAGACTTTCCCGTGGGAAGCCGGTTTTTGTCAAACGGGTCCCAGTGCTCTGCTCCTCTCTTTTCACTCCTGCTGCCAGAAGCCCAGGGAGGAGGGGAGGGCTTAGAACATGGCTGGGCACTGTGGTTTCTTCCAGAGAAGTGGAGGGCATTTGCATTACCTTGCCACAACCACTTGGGATAGGGTGTGCACCTCAGGAGAACTGTTTCCGTGGGAAGCCGGCTTTTTGCAAAGGGGTTTTAGGGCCGTGGGCCTCGGCTGTCCCTCCGGCTCCCCAAAGCACAGGGACGAGGTGAGGGGATTAGACCGTGCCTGGGCCATGTTGTCTCTTCCACCTTGGTGTGTGGCATTTTGTTGACCTGGCTACCCCCACTTGGGATAGGTTTTCCACAGCAAGCACATCTTGTTCGTCGGAAGCCGTTTTTGCCCCAGGGGTCTCCGGGCTGTGTTCGTTGGGGTTGAACTCCTGCTAGCAAAACCGCCGGGATGAGGGAAGGGTTCAGACTGTGCCTGGGCCCTGTGGTCTCTTGCAGGTCAGTGTATGGCATTTCCTTCCCCTTGCCACAGGCACCTGGGAGCATGTCTGCACGTGGAGAAAGACTTTCCCGTAGGAAGTCGGTTTTTGTCAAACGGGTCCCAGTGCTGTGCTCCTCTCTTTTCACTCCTGCTGCCAGAAGCCCAGGGAGGATGGGAGGGCTTAGAACATGGCTGGGCACTGTGGTTTCTTCCAGAGAAGCGGAGGGCATTTGCATTACCTTGCCACAACCACTTGGGATAGGGTGTGCACCTCAGGAGAACTGTTTCCGTGGGAAGCCGGCTTTTTCCAAAGGGGTCTCAGGGCCGTGGGCCTCGGCTGTCCCTCCGGCTCCCCAAAGCACAGGGACGAGGTGAGGGGCTTAGACCCTGCCTGGGCAATGTTGTTTCTTACACCTGGGTGTGTGGCATTTCGTTGACCTGGCTACCCCCACGTGGGATAGGTTTTCCACAGCAAGCACCTCTTGTTCGTCGGAAGCCGTTTTTGCCTCAGGGGTCTCCGGGCTGTGTTCGTTGGGGTTGAACTCCTGCTCGCAAAACCGCCGGGATGAGGGAAGGGTTGAGACTGTGCCTGGGCCCTGTGGTCTCTTCCAGGTCAGTGTATGGCGTTTCCTTCCCCTTGCCACAGGCACCTGGGAGCATGTCTGCACGTGGAGAAAGACTTTCCCGTGGGAAGCCGGTTTTTGTCAAACGGGTCCCAGTGCTCTGCTCCTCTCTTTTCACTCCTGCTGCCAGAAGCCCAGGGAGGAGGGGAGGGCTTAGAACATGGCTGGGCACTGTGGTTTCTTCCAGAGAAGTGGAGGGCATTTGCATTACCTTGCCACAACCACTTGGGATAGGGTGTGCACCTCAGGAGAACTGTTTCCGTGGGAAGCCGGCTTTTTGCAAAGGGGTTTTAGGGCCGTGGGCCTCGGCTGTCCCTCCGGCTCCCCAAAGCACAGGGACGAGGTGAGGGGATTAGACCGTGCCTGGGCCATGTTGTCTCTTCCACCTTGGTGTGTGGCATTTTGTTGACCTGGCTACCCCCACTTGGGATAGGTTTTCCACAGCAAGCACATCTTGTTCGTCGGAAGCCGTTTTTGCCCCAGGGGTCTCCGGGCTGTGTTCGTTGGGGTTGAACTCCTGCTAGCAAAACCGCCGGGATGAGGGAAGGGTTCAGACTGTGCCTGGGCCCTGTGGTCTCTTGCAGGTCAGTGTATGGCATTTCCTTCCCCTTGCCACAGGCACCTGGGAGCATGTCTGCACGTGGAGAAAGACTTTCCCGTAGGAAGTCGGTTTTTGTCAAACGGGTCCCAGTGCTGTGCTCCTCTCTTTTCACTCCTGCTGCCAGAAGCCCAGGGAGGATGGGAGGGCTTAGAACATGGCTGGGCACTGTGGTTTCTTCCAGAGAAGCGGAGGGCATTTGCATTACCTTGCCACAACCACTTGGGATAGGGTGTGCACCTCAGGAGAACTGTTTCCGTGGGAAGCCGGCTTTTTGCAAAGGGGTCTCAGGGCCGTGGGCCTCGGCTGTCCCTCCGGCTCCCCAAAGCACAGGGACGAGGTGAGGGGCTTAGACCCTGCCTGGGCAATGTTGTTTCTTACACCTGGGTGTGTGGCATTTCGTTGACCTGGCTACCCCCACTTGGGATAGGTTTTCCACAGCAAGCACCTCTTGTTCGTCGGAAGCCGTTTTTGCCTCAGGGGTCTCCGGGCTGTGTTCGTTGGGGTTGAACTCCTGCTCGCAAAACCGCCGGGATGAGGGAAGGGTTGAGACTGTGCCTGGGCCCTGTGGTCTCTTCCAGGTCAGTGTATGGCGTTTCCTTCCCCTTGCCACAGGCACCTGGGAGCATGTCTGCACGTGGAGAAAGACTTTCCCGTGGGAAGCCGGTTTTTGTCAAACGGGTCCCAGTGCTCTGCTCCTCTCTTTTCACTCCTGCTGCCAGAAGCCCAGGGAGGATGGGAGGGCTTAGAACATGGCTGGGCACTGTGGTTTCTTCCAGAGAAGTGGAGGGCATTAGCATTACCTTGCCACAACCACTTGGGATAGGGTCTGCACCCCAGGAAAACTTTTTCTTGGGAAGCCGGCTTTTTGCAAAGGGGTTTCAGGGCCGTGGGCCTCGGCTGTCCCTCCGGCTCCCCAAAGCACAGGGACGAGGTGAGGGGATTAGACCGTGCCTGGGCAATGTTGTTTCTTACACCTGGGTGTGTGGCATTTCGTTGACCTGGCTACCCCCACTTGGGATAGGTTTTCCACAGCAAGCACCTCTTGTTCGTCGGAAGCCGTTTTTGCCTCAGGGGTCTCCGGGCTGTGTTCGTTGGGGTTGAACTCCTGCTAGCAAAACCGCCGGGATGAGGGAAGGGTTCAGACTGTGCCTGGGCACTGTGGTCTCTTCCAGGTCAGTGTATGGCATTTTCTTTCCCTTGCCACAGGCACCTGGGGGCATGTCTGCACGTGGAGAAAGACTTTCCCGTGGGAAGCCGGTTTTTGTCAAACGGGTCCCAGTGCTCTGCTCCTCTCTTTTCACTCCTGCTGCCAGAAGCCCAGGGAGGATGGGAGGGCTTAGAACATGGCTGGGCACTGTGGTTTCTTCCAGAGAAGCGGAGGGCATTTGCATTACCTTGCCACAACCACTTGGGATAGGGTGTGCACCTCAGGAGAACTGTTTCCGTGGGAAGCCGGCTTTTTGCAAAGGGGTCTCAGGGCCGTGGGCCTCGGGTGTCCCTCCGGCTCCCCAAAGCACAGGGACGAGGTGAGGGGCTTAGACCCTGCCTGGGCAATGTTGTTTCTTACACCTGGGTGTGTGGCATTTCGTTGACCTGGCTACCCCCACTTGGGATAGGTTTTCCACAGCAAGCACCTCTTGTTCGTCGGAAGCCGTTTTTGCCCCAGGGGTCTCCGGGCTGTGTTCGTTGGGGTTGAACTCCTGCTAGAAAAACCGCCGAGATGAGGGAAGTGTTCACAGTGTGCCTGGGCCCTGTGGTCTCTTCCAGGTCAGTGTATGGCATTTCCTTCCCCTTGCCACAGGCACCTGGGAGCATGTCTGCACATGGAGAAAGATTTTCCCGTGGGAAGCCGGTTTTTGTCAAACGGGTACCAGTGCCCTGCTCCTCTCTTCACTCCTGCTGCCAGGAGGCCAGGGAGGATGGGAGGGCTTAGAACATGGCAGGGCACTGTGGTTTCTTCCAGAGAAGTGGAGGGCATGTGCATTACCTTGCCACTACCACTTGGGATAGGGTCTGCACCTCAGGAAAACTGTTTCCGTGGGAAGCCGCCTTTTTGCAAAGGGGTCTCAGGGCCGTGGGGCTCGGCTGTCCCTCCGGCTCCCCAAAGCACAGGGACGAGGTGAGGGGCTTAGACCGTGCCTGGGCAATGTTGTTTCTTACACCTGGGTGTGTGGCATTTTGTTGACCTGGCTACCCCCACTTGGGATAGGTTTTCCATAGCAAGCACCTCTTGTTCGTCGGAAGCCGTTTTTGCCTCAGTGTCTCCGAGCTGTGTTCGTTGGGGTTGAACTCCTGCTAGCAAAACTGCCGGGATGAGGGAAGGGTTCAGACTGTGCCTGGGCCCTGTGGTCTCTTCCAGGTCAGTGAATGGCATTTCCTTCCCCTTGCCACAGGCACCTGGGAGCATGTCTGCACGCGGAGAAAGACTTTCCCGTGGGAAGCCGGTTTTTGTCAAACGGGTCCAAGTGCCCTGCTCCTCTCTTTTCACTCCTGCTGCCAGAAGCCCAGGGAGGATGGGAGGGCTTAGAACATGGCTGGGCACTGTTGTTTCTTCCAGAAAAGTGGAGGGCATTTGCTTTACCTTGCGACAACCACTTGTGAGAGGGTCTGCACCTCAGGAAAACTGTTTCCGTGGGAAGCCGGCTTTTTGCTAAGGGGTCTCAGGGCCGTGGGCCTCGGCTGTCGCTCCGGCTCCCCAAAGCACAGGGACGAGGTGGGGGGCTTAGATAGTTCCTGGGCAATGTTGTTTCTTACACCTGGGTGTGTGGCATTTCGTTGACCTGGCTACTCCCACTTGGGATAGGTTTTCCACAGCAAGCACCTCTTGTTCCTCGGAAGCCGTGTTTGCCCCATGGGGCTCCGTGCTGTGTTCGTTGGGGTTGGACTCCTGGTAGCAAAACTGCCGGGATGAGGGAAGGGTTCAGACTGTGCCTGGGCCCTGTGGTCTCTTCCAGGTCAGTGTATGGCATTTCCTTCCCCTTGTCCCAGGCACCTGGGAGCATGTCTGCACGTGGAGAAGACTTTCCCGTGGGAAGCCGGTTTTTGTCAAACGGGTCCCAGTGCTCTGCTCCTCTCTTTTCACTCCGCTGCCAGAAGCCCAGGGAGGATGGGAGGGCTTAGAACATGGCTGGGCACTGTGGTTTCTACCAGAGAAGTGGAGGGCATTTGCTTTACCTTGCCACAACCACTTGGGATAGGGTGTGCACCTCAGGAAAACTGTTTCCGTGGGAATCCTGCTTTTTGCAAAGTGGTCTCAGGGCCGTGGGGCTCGGCTGTCCCTCCGGCTCCCCAAAGCACAGGGACGAGGTGAGGGGCTTAGAACGTGCCTGGGCAATGTTGTTTCTTACACCTGGGTGTGTGGCATTTCGTTGACCTGGCTACTCCCACTTGGGATAGGTTTTCCACAGCAAGCACCTCTTGTTCATAGGAAGCCGTTTTTGCCCCAGGGGTCTCCGGGCTGTGTTCGTTGGGGTTGACCTTCTGCTGTCAAAATCGGCGGGATGAGGGAAGGGTTCAGACTGGTTCTGGGCCCTGTGGTCTCTTCCATGTCACTGTATGGCATTTCCTTCCCCTTGCCACAGGCACCTGGGAGCATGTCTGCACGTGGAGAAAGACTTTCCCGTGGGAAGCCGGGTTTTGTCAAACGGGTCCCAGTGCTCTGCTCCTCACTTTTCACTCCTGCTGCCAGAAGCCCAGGGAGGATGGGAGGGCTTAGAACATGGCTGGGCACTGTGGTTTCTTCCAGAGAAGTGGAGGGCATTTGCATTACCTTGCCACAACCACTTGGGATAGGGTCTGCACCTCAGGAAAACTCTTTCCGTGGGAAGCCGGCTTTTTGCAAAGGGGTCTCAGGGCCGGGGGGCTCGGCTGTCCCTCCGGCTCCACAAAGCACAGGGACGAGGTGAGGGGCTTACACCGTCCCTGGGCAATGTTGTTTCTTACACCTGGGTGTGTGGCATTTTGTTGACCTGGCTACCCCCACTTGGGATAGGTTTTCCACAGAAAGCACCTCTTGTTCGACTGAAGCCGTTTTTGCCTCAGGGTCTCCGGGCTGTGTTCGTTGGGGTTGAACTACTGCTAGCAAACCCGCCGGGATGAGGGAAGGGTTCAGACTGTGCCTGGGCCCTGTGGTCTCTTCCAGGTCAGTGTATGGCATTTCCTTCCCCTTGCCACAGGCACCTGGGAGCATGACTGCACGTGGAGAAAGACTTTCCCGTGGGAAGCCGGTTTTTGTCAAACGGGTCCCAGTGCCGTGCTCCTCTCTTTTCACTCCTGCTGCCAGAAGCCCAGGGAGGATGGGAGGGCTTAGAACATGGCTGGGCACTGTGGTTTCTTCCAGAGAAGTGGAGGGCATTTGCTTTACCTTGCCACAACCACTTGGGAGAGGGTCTGTACCTCAGGAAAACTATTTCCGTGGGAAGCCGGCTTTTTGCAAAGGGGTCTCAGGGCCGTGGGCCTCGGTTCTCCCTCCGGCTCCCCAAAGCGCAGGGACGAGGTGAGGGGCTTAGACCGTGCCTGGGCAATGTTGTTTCTTACAAATGGGTGTGTGGCATTTTGTTGACCTGGCTACCCCCACTTGGGATAGGTATTCCCCCGCAAGGACCTCTTGTTCGTCGGAAGCCGTTTTTGCCTCAGGGTCTCCGGGCTGTGTTCGTTGGGGTTGACCTCCTGCTAGCAAAACTGCCGGGATGAGGGAAGGGTTCACACTGTGCCTGGGCCCTGTGGTCTCTTCCAGGTCAGTGTATGGCATTTCCTTCCCCTTGCCACAGGCACCTGGGAGCATGTCTGCACGTGGAGAAAGACTTTCCCGTGGGAAGCCGGTTTTTGTCAAACGGGTCCCAGTGCCCTGCTCCTCTCTTTTCACTCCTGCTGCCAGAGGCGCTGGGAGGATGGGAGGGCTTAGAACATGGCTGGGCACTGTGGTTTCTTCCAGAGAAGTGGAGGGCATTTGCTTTACCTTGCCACAACCACTTGTGAGAGGGTCTGCAACTTAGGAAAAATTTCCGTGGGAAGCCGGCTTTTTGCAAAGGGGTCTCAGGGCCGTGGGCCTCGGGTGTCCCTCCGGCTCCCCAAAGCACAGGGACGAGGTGAGGGTCTTAGACCGTGCCTGGGCAATGTTGTTTCTTACACCTGGGTGTGTGGCATTTCGTTGACCTGGCTACCCCCACTTGGGATAGGTTTTCCACAGCAAGCACCTCTTGTTCGTCGGAAGCCGTTTTTGCCTCAGGGTCTCCGGGCTGTGTTCGTTGGGGTTGAACTCCTGCTAGCAAAACCGCCGGGATGAGGGAAGGGTTCAGACTGTGCCTGGGCCCTGTGGTCTCTTCCAGGTCAGTGTATGGCATTTCCTTCCCCTTACCACAGGCACCTGGGAGCATGTCTCACGTGGAGAAAGACTTTCCCGTGGGAAGCCGGGTTTTGTCAAATGGGTCCCAGTGCTCTGCTCCTCTCTTTTCACTCCTGCTGCCAGAAGCCCAGGGAGGATGGGAGGGTTTAGAACATGGCTGGGCACTGTGGTTTCTTCCAGAGAAGTGGAGGGCATTTGCTTTACCTTGCCACAACCACTTGGGAGAGGGTCTGTATCTCGGGAAAACTGTTTCTGTGGGAAGCCGGCTTTTTGCAAAGGGGTCTCAGGGCCGTGGGCCTCGGGTGTCCCTCCGGCTCCCCAAAGCACAGGGACGAGGTGAGGGTCTTAGACCGTGCCTGGGCAATGTTGTTTCTTACACCTGGGTGTGTGGCATTTCGTTGACCTGGCTACCCCCACTTGGGATAGGTTTTCCACAGGAAGCACCTCTTGTTCGTCGGAAGCCGTTTTTGCCTCAGGGTCTCCGGGCTGTGTTCCTTGGGGTTGAACTCCCGCTAGCAAAACCGCCGGGATGAGGGAAGGGCTCAGACTGTGCCTGGGCCCTGTGGTCTCTTCCAGGTCAGTGTATGGCATTTCTTTCACCTTGCCACAGGCACTGGGGAGCATGTCTGCACGTGGAGAAGGACTTTCTCGTGGGAAGCCGGTTTCTGTCAAACGGGTCCCAGTGCCCTGCTCCTCTCTTTTCACTCCTGCTACCAGAAGCCCAGGGAGGATGGGAGGGCTTAGAACATGGTTGGGCACTGCGGTTTCTTCCAGAGAAGTGGAGGGCATTTACTTTACCTTGCCACAACCACTTGTGAGAGGGTCTGCACCTCAGGAAAACTGTTTCCGTGGGAAGCCGGCTTTTTGCAAACGGGTCTCAGGGCCGTGGGCCTCGGGTGTCCCTCGGCTCCCCAAAGCACAGGGAGGAGGTGAGGGGCTTAGACCATGCCTGGGCAATGTTGTTTCTTACACCTGGGTGTGTGGCATTTCGTTGACCTAGCTACTCCCACTTGGGATAGGTTTTCCACAGCAAGCACCTCTTGTTCGTCGGAAGCCGTTTTTGCCCCAGGGGGCTCCGGGCTGTGTTCGTTGGGGTTGAACTCCTGCTAGCAAAACCGCCGGGATGAGGGAAGGGTTCAGACTGTGCCTGGGCCCTGTGGTCTCTTCCAGGTCAGTGTATGGCATTTCCTTCCCCTTCCCACAGGCACCTGGGAGCATGTCTGCACGTGGAGAAAGACTTTCCCATGGGAAGCCGGTTTTTGTCAAACGGGTCCCAGTGCTCTGCTCCTCTCTTTTCACTCCTGCTGCCAGAAGCCCAGGGAGGATGGGAGGGCTTAGAACATAGCTGGGCACTGTGGTTTCTTCCAGAGAAGTGGAGGGCATTTGCTTTACCTTGCCACAACCACTTGGGAGAGGGTCTGCACCTCAGGAAAACTGTTTCCGTGGGAAGCCGGCTTTTTGCAAAGGGGTCTCAGGGCAGTGGGCCTCGGCTGTCCCTCCGGCTCCCCAAAGCACAGGGACGAGGTGAGGGACTTAGACCCTGCCTGGGCAATGTTGTTTCTTACACCTGGGTGTGTGGCATTTCGTTGACCTTGCTACCCCCATTGGGATAGGTTTTCCACAGCAAGCACCTCTTGTTCATAGGAAGCCGTTTTTGCCCCAGGGGTCTCCGGGCTGTGTTCGTTGGGGTTCAATTCCTGCTAGCAAAACTGCCGGGATGAGGGAAGGGTTCAGACTGTGCCTGGGCCCTGTGGTCTCTTCCAGGTCAGTGTATGGCATTTCCTTCCCCTTGCCACAGGCACCTGGGAGCATGTCTGCACGTGGAGAAGGACTTTCTCGTGGGAAGCCGGTTTCTGTCAAACGGGTCCCAGTGCTCTGCTCCTCTCTTTTCACTCCTGCTGCCAGAAGCCCACGGAGGATGGGAGGGCTTAGAACATGGCTGGGCACTGTGGTTTCTTCCAGAGAAGTGGAGGGCATTTGCTTTACCTTGCCACAACCACTTGTGAGAGGGTCTGCACCTCAGGAAAACTGTTTCCGTGGGAAGCCGGCTTTTTGCAAAGGGGTCTCAGGGCCGTGGGCCTCGGATCTCCCTCCGGCTCCCCAAAGCACAGGGACGAGGTGAGGGGCTTAGACCATGCCTGGGCAATGTTGTTTCTTACACCTGGGTGTGTGGCATTTTGTTGACCTGGCTACCCCCACTTGGGATAGGTTTTCCACAGCAAGCACCTATTGTTCGTCGGAAGCCGTTTGTGCCCCAGGGGTCTCCGGGCTGTGTTCCTTGAGGTTGAACTCCTGCTAGCAAAACCGCCCGGATGAGGGAAGGGCTCAGACTGTGCCTGGGCCCTGTGGTCTCTTCCAGGTCAGTGTATGGCATTTCCTTCCCCTTGCCACAGGCACCTGGGAGCATGTCTGCACGTGGAGAAAGACTTTCCCGTGGGAAGCCGGTTTTTGTCAAACGGGTCCCAGTGCTCTGCTCCTCTCTTTTCACTCCTGCTGCCAGAAGCCGAGGGAGGATGGGAGGGCTTAAAACATGGCTGGGCACTGTGGTTTCTTCCAGAGAAGTGGAGGGCATTTGCATTACCTTGCCACAACCACTTGGGATAGGGTGTGCACCTCAGGAGAACTGTTTCCGTGGGAAGCCGGCTTTTTGCAAAGGGGTTTCAGGGCCGTGGGCCTCGGGTGTCCCTCCGGCTCCCCAAAGCACAGGGACGAGGTGAGGGGCTTAGACCCTGCCTGGGCAATGTTGTTTCTTACACCTGGGTGTGTGGCATTTTGTTGACCTGGCTACCCCCACTTGGGATAGGTTTTCCACAGCAAGCACCTCTTGTTCGTCGGAAGCCGTTTTTGCCTCAGGGGTCTCCGGGCTGTGTTCGTTGGGGTTGAACTCCTGCTAGCAAAACCTCCGGGATGAGGGAAGGGTTCAGACTGTGCCTGGGCCCTGTGGTCTCTTCCAGGTCAGTGTATGGCGTTTCCTTCCCCTTGCCACAGGCACCTGGGAGCATGTCTGCACGTGGAGAAAGACTTTCCCGTGGTCAGCCGGTTTTTGTCAAACGGGTCCCAGTGCTCTGCTCCTCTCTTTTCACTCCTGCTGCCAGAAGCCCAGGGAGGATGGGAGGGCTTAGAACATGGCTGGGCACTGTGGTTTCTTCCAGAGAAGTGGAGGGCATTTGCATTACCTTGCCACAACCACTTGGGATAGGGTCTGCACCTCAGGAAAACTGTTTCCGTGGGAAGCCGGCTTTTTCCAAAGGGGTTTCAGGGCCGTGGGCCTCCGCTGTCCCTCCGGCTCCCCAAAGCACAGGGACGAGGTGAGGGGATTAGACCCTGCCTGGGCAATGTTGTTTCTTACACCTGGGTGTGTGGCATTTTGTTGACCTGGCTACCACCACTTGGGATACGTTTTCCACAGCAAGCGCCTATTGTTCCTCGGAAGCCGTTTTTGCCTCAGGGGTCTCCGGGCTGTGTTCGTTGGGGTTGAACTCCCGCTAGCAAAACCGCCGGGATGAGGGAAGGTCTCAGACTGTGCCTGGGCCCTGTGGTCTCTTCCAGGTCAGTGTATGGCATTTCTTTCACCTTGCCACAGTCACTGGGGAGCATGTCTGCACGTGGAGAAGGACTTTCTCGTGGGAAGCCGGTTTCTGTCAAACGGGTCCCAGTGCTCTGCTCCTCTCTTTTCACTCCTGCTGCCAGAAGCCCAGGGAGGATGGGACGGCTTAGAACATGGCTGGGCACTGTGGTTTCTTCCAGAGAAGTGGAGGGCATTTGCTTTACCTTGCCACAACCACTTGTGAGAGGGTCTGCACCTCAGGAAAACTGTTTCCGTGGGAAGCCGGCTTTTTGCAAAGGGGTCTCAGGGCCGTGGGCCTCGGGCGTCCCTCCGGCTACCCAAAGCACAGGGACAAGGTGAGGGGCTTAGACCATGCCTGGGCCATGTTGTTTCTTCCACCTGGTTGTGTGGCATTTTGTTGACCTGGCTACCCCCACTTGGGATAGGTTTTCCACAGCAAGCACCTATTGTTCGTCGGAAGCCCTTTCTGCCCCAGGGGTCTCCGGGCTGTGTTCGTTGAGGTTGAACTCCTGCTAGCAAAACCGCCGGGATGAGGGAGGGGTTCATACTGTGCCTGGGCACTGTGGTCTCTTCCAGGTCGGTGTATGGCATTTCCTTCCCCTTGCCACAGGCACCTGGGAGCATGTGTGCACGTGGAGAAAGACTTTCCCGTGGGAAGCCGGTTTTTGTCAAAAGGGGTCCCAGTGCTCTGCTCCTCTCTTTTCACTCCTGCTGCCAGAAGCCCAGGGAGGATGGGAGGGCTTAGAACATGGCTGCGCACTGTGCTTTCTTCCAGAGAAGTGGAGGGCATTTGCTTTACCTTGCCACAACCACTTGTGAGAGGGTCTGCACCTCAGGAAAACTGTTTCCGTGGGAAGCCGGCTTTTTGCAAAGGGGTCTCAGGGCCGTGGGCCTCGGATCTCCCTCCGGCTCCCCAAAGCACAGGGACGAGGTGAGGGGCTTAGACCATGCCTGGGCAATGTTGTTTCTTACACCTGGGTGTGTGGCATTTTGTTGACCTGGCTACCCCCACTTGGGATAGGTTTTCCACAGCAAGCACCTATTGTTCGTCGGAAGCCGTTTTTGCCCCAGGGGTCTCCGGGCTGTGTTCCTTGAGGTTGAACTCCTGCTAGCAAAACCGCCGGGATGAGGGAAGGGCTCAGACTGTGCCTGGGCCCTGTGGTCTCTTCCAGGTCAGTGTATGGCATTTCCTTCCCCTTGCCACAGGCACATGGGAGCATGTGTGCACGTGGAGAAAGACTTTCCCGTGGGAAGCCGGTTTTTGTCAAACGGGTCCCAGTGCTCTGCTCCTCTCTTTTCACTCCTGCTGCCAGAAGCCCAGGGAGGATGGGAGGGCTTAGAACATGGCTGGGCACTGTGCTTTCTTCCAGAGAAGTGGAGGGCATTTGCATTACCTTGCCACAACCACTTGGGATAGGGTCTGCACCTCAGGAAAACTGTTTCCGTGGGAAGCCGGCTTTTTGCAAAGGGGTCTCAGGGCAGTGGGCCTCGGGTGTCCCTCCGGCTCCCCAAAGCACAGGGACGAGGTGAGGGGCTTAGACCCTGCCTGGGCAATGTTGTTTCTTACACCTGGGTGTGTGGCATTTTGTTGACCTGGCTACCCCCACTTGGGATAGGTTTTCCACAGCAAGCGCCTATTGTTCCTCGGAAGCCGTTTTTGCCTCAGGGGTCTCCGGGCTGTTTTCGTTGGGGTTGAACTCCTGCTAGCAAAACCGCCGGGATGAGGGAAGGGTTCAGACTGTGCCTGGGCCCTGTGGTCTCTTCCAGGTGAGTGTATGGCATTTCCTTCCCCTTGCCACAGGCACCTGGTATCATGTCTGCACGTGGAGAAAGACTTTCCCGTGGGAAGCCGGTTTTTGTCAAACGGGTCCCAGTGCTGTGCTCCTCTCTTTTCACTCCTGCTGCCAGAAGCCGAGGGAGGATGGGAGGGCTTAGAACATGGGTGGGCACTGTGGTTTCTTCCAGAGAAGTGGAGGGCATTTGCATTACCTTGCCACAACCACTTGGGATAGGGTCTGCACCTCAGGAAAACTGTTTCCGTGGGAAGCCGGCTTTTTGCAAAGGGGTCTCAGGGCAATGGGCCTCGGGTGTCCCTCCGGCTCCCCAAAGCACAGGGACGAGGTGAGGGGCTTAGACCCTGCCTGGGCAATGTTGTTTCTTACACCTGGGTGTGTGGCATTTTGTTGACCTGGCTACCCCCACTTGGGATAGGTTTTCCACAGCAAGCACCTCTTGTTCGTCGGAAGCCGTTTTTGCCTCAGGGGTCTCCGGGCTGTGTTCGTTGGGGTTGAACTCCTGCTAGCAAAACCTCCGGGATGAGGGAAGGGTTCAGACTGTGCCTGGGCCCTGTGGTCTCTTCCAGGTCAGTGTATGGCGTTTCCTTCCCCTTGCCACAGGCACCTGGGAGCATGTCTGCACGTGGAGAAAGACTTTCCTGTGGTCAGCCGGTTTTTGTCAAACGGGTCCCAGTGCTCTGCTCCTCTCTTTTCACTCCTGCTTCCAGAAGCCCAGGGAGGATGGGAGGGCTTAGAACAAGGCTGGGCACTGTGGTTTCTTCCAGAGAAGTGGAGGGCATTTGCATTACCTTGCCACAACCACTTGGGATAGGGTCTGCACCTCAGGAAAACTGTTTCCGTGGGAAGCCGGCTTTTTGCAAAGGGGTTTCAGGGCCGTGGGCCTCCGCTGTCCCTCCGGCTCCCCAAAGCACAGGGACGAGGTGAGGGGATTAGACCGTGCCTGGGCAATGTTGTTTCTTACACCTGGGTGTGTGGCATTTCGTTGACCTGGCTACCCCCACTTGGGATAGGTTTTCCACAGCAAGCACCTCTTGTTCGTCGGAAGCCCTTTTTGCCTCAGGGGTCTCCGGGCTGTGTTCGTTGGGGTTGAACTCCCGCTAGCAAAACCGCCGGGATGAGGGAAGGGCTCAGACTGTGCCTGGGCCCTGTGGTCTCTTCCAGGTCAGTGTATGGCATTTCTTTCACCTTGCCACAGGCACTGGGGAGCATGTCTGCACGTGGAGAAGGACTTTCTCGTGGGAAGCCGGTTTCTGTCAAACGGGTCCCAGTGCTCTGCTCCTCTCTTTTCACTCCTGCTGTCAGAAGCCCAGGGAGGATGGGAGGGCTTAGAACATGGCTGGGCACTGTGGTTTCTTCCAGAGAAGTGGAGGGCATTTGCTTTACCTTGCCACAACCGCTTGTGAGAGGGTCTGCACCTCAGGAAAACTGTTTCCGTGGGAAGCTGGCTTTTTGCAAAGGGGTCTCAGGGCCGTGGGCCTCGGGAGTCCCTCCGGCTTCCCAAAGCACAGGGACGAGGTGAGGGGCTTAGACCCTGCCTGGGCAATGTTGTTTCTTACACCTGGGTGTGTGGCATTTTGTTGACCTGGCTACCCCCACTTGGGATAGGTTTTCCACAGCAAGCGCCTATTGTTCCTCGGAAGCCGTTTCTGCCTCAGGGGTCTCCGGGCTGTGTTCGTTGGGGTTGAACTCCTGCTAGCAAAACCGCCGGGATGAGGGAAGGGTTCAGATTGTGCCTGGGCCCTGTGGTCTCTTCCAGGTGAGTGTATGGCATTTCCTTCCCCTTGCCACAGGCACCTGGGAGCATGTCTGCACGTGGAGAAAGACTTTCCCGTGGGAAGCCGGTTTTTCTCAAACGGGTCCCAGTGCTGTGCTCCTCTCTTTTCACTCCTGCTGCCAGAAGCCCATGGAGGATGGGAGGGCTTAGAACATGGCTGGGCACTGTGGTTTCTTCCAGAGAAGTGGAGGTCATTTGCATCACCTTGCCACAACCACTTGGGATAGGGTCTGCACCTCAGGAAAACTGTTTCCGTGGGAAGCCGGCTTTTTGCAAAGGGGTCTCAGGGCAGTGGGCCTCGGGTGTCCCTCCGGCTCCCCAAAGCACAGGGACGAGGTGAGGGGCTTAGACCCTGCCTGGGCAATGTTGTTTCTTACACCTGGGTGTGTGGCATTTTGTTGACCTGGCTACCCCCACTTGGGATAGGTTTTCCACAGCAAGCGCCTATTGTTCCTCGGAAGCCGTTTTTGCCTCAGGGGTCTCCGGGCTGTTTTCGTTGGGGTTGAACTCCTGCTAGCAAAACCGCCGGGATGAGGGAAGGGTTCAGACTGTGCCTGGGCCCTGTGGTCTCTTCCAGGTGAGTGTATGGCATTTCCTTCCCCTTGCCACAGGCACCTGGTATCATGTCTGCACGTGGAGAAAGACTTTCCCGTGGGAAGCCGGTTTTTGTCAAACGGGTCCCAGTGCTGTGCTCCTCTCTTTTCACTCCTGCTGCCAGAAGCCGAGGGAGGATGGGAGGGCTTAGAACATGGGTGGGCACTGTGGTTTCTTCCAGAGAAGTGGAGGGCATTTGCATTACCTTGCCACAACCACTTGGGATAGGGTCTGCACCTCACGAAAACTGTTTCCGTGGGAAGCCGGCTTTTTGCAAAGGGGTCTCAGGGCAGTGGGCCTCGGGTGTCCCTCCGGCTCCCCAAAGCACAGGGACGAGGTGAGGGGCTTAGACCCTGCCTGGGCAATGTTGTTTCTTACACCTGGGTGTGTGGCATTTTGTTGACCTGGCTACCCCCACTTGGGATAGGTTTTCCACAGCAAGCACCTCTTGTTCGTCGGAAGCCGTTTTTGCCTCAGGGGTCTCCGGGCTGTGTTCGTTGGGGTTGAACTCCTGCTAGCAAAACCTCCGGGATGAGGGAAGGGTTCAGACTGTGCCTGGGCCCTGTGGTCTCTTCCAGGTCAGTGTATGGCGTTTCCTTCCCCTTGCCACAGGCACCTGGGAGCATGTCTGCACGTGGAGAAAGACTTTCCTGTGGTCAGCCGGTTTTTGTCAAACGGGTCCCAGTGCTCTGCTCCTCTCTTTTCACTCCTGCTGCCAGAAGCCCAGGGAGGATGGGAGGGCTTAGAACATGGCTGGGCACTGTGGTTTCTTCCAGAGAAGTGGAGGGCATTTGCATTACCTTGCCACAACCACTTGGGATACGGTCTGCACCTCAGGAAAACTGTTTCCGTGGGAAGCCGGCTTTTTGCAAAGGGGTTTCAGGGCCGTGGGCCTCCGCTGTCCCTCCGGCTCCCCAAAGCACAGGGACGAGGTGAGGGGATTAGACCGTGCCTGGGCAATGTTGTTTCTTACACCTGGGTGTGTGGCATTTCGTTGACCTGGCTACCCCCACTTGGGATAGGTTTTCCATAGCAAGCACCTCTTGTTCGTCGGAAGCCGTTTCTGCCCCAGGGGCCTCCGGGCTGTGTTCGTTGAGGTTGAACTCCTGCTAGCAAAACCGCCGGGATGAGGGAAGGGTTCAGACTGTGCCTGGGCCCTGTGGTCTCTTCCAGGTCAGTGTATGGCGTTTCCTTCCCCTTGCCACAGGCACCTGGGAGCATGTCTGCACGTGGAGAAAGACTTTCCCGTGGGAAGCCGGTTTTTGTCAAACGGGTCCCAGTGCTGTGCTCCTCTCTTTTCACTCCTGCTGCCAGAAGCCCAGGGAGGATGGGAGGGCTTAGAACATGGCTGGGCACTGTGGTTTCTTCCAGAGAAGTGGAGGGCATTTGCATTACCTTGCCACAACCACTTGGGATAGGGTGTGCACCTCAGGAGAACTGTTTCCGTGGGAAGCCGGCTTTTTGCAAAGGGGTTTCAGGGCCGTGGGCCTCGGCTGTCCCTCCGGCTCCCCAAAGCACAGGGACGAGGTGAGGGGATTAGACCGTGCCTGGGCAATGTTGTTTCTTACACCTGGGTGTGTGGCATTTCGTTGACCTGGCTACCCGCACTTGGGATAGGTTTTCCACAGCAAGCACCTCTTGTTCGTCGGAAGCCGTTTTTGCCTCAGGGGCCTCCGGGCTGTGTTCGTTGGGGTTGAACTCCCGCTAGCAAAACCGCCGGGATGAGGGAAGGTCTCAGACTGTGCCTGGGCCCTGTGGTCTCTTCCAGGTCAGTGAATGGCATTTCTTTCACCTTTCCACAGGCACTGGGGAGCATGTCTGCACGTGGAGAAGGACTTTCTCGTGGGAAGCCGGTTTCTGTCAAACGGGTCCCAGTGCTCTGGTCCTCTCTTTTCACTCCTGCTGCCAGAAGCCCAGGGAGGATGGGACGGCTTAGAACATGGCTGGGCACTGTGGTTTCTTCCAGAGAAGTGGAGGGCATTTGCTTTACCTTGCCACAACCACTTGTGAGAGGGTCTGCACCTCAGGAAAACTGTTTCGGTGGGAAGCCGGCTTTTTGCAAAGGGGTCTCAGGGCCGTGGGCCTCGGGTGTCCCTCCGGCTCCCCAAAGCACAGGGACAAGGTGAGGGGCTTAGACCATGCCTGGGCAATGTTGTTTCTTACACCTGGTTGTGTGGCATTTTGTTGACCTGGCTACCCCCACTTGGGATAGGTTTTCCACAGCAAGCACCTATTGTTCGTCGGAAGCCGTTTCTGCCCCAGGGGTCTCCGGGCTGTGTTCGTTGAGGTTGAACTCCTGCTAGCAAAACCGCCGGGATGAGGGAAGGGTTCATACTGTTCCTGGGCACTGTGGTCTCTTCCAGGTCGGTGTATGGCATTTCCTTCCCCTTGCCACAGGCACCTGGGAGCATGTGTGCTCGTGGAGAAAGACTTTCCCGTGGGAAGCCGGTTTTTGTCAAACGGGTCCCAGTGCTCTGCTCCTCTCTTTTCACTCCTGCTGCCAGAAGCCCAGGGAGGATGGGAGGGTTTAGAACATGGCTGGGCACTGTGCTTTCTTCCAGAGAAGTGGAGGGCATTTGCATTACCTTGCCACAACCACTTGGGATAGGGTCTGCACCTCAAGAAAACTGTTTCCGTGGGAAGCTGGCTTTTTGCAAAGGGGTCTCAGGGCCGTGGGCCTCGGGAGTCCCTCCGGCTTCCCAAAGCACAGGGACGAGGTGAGGGGCTTAGACCCTGCCTGGGCAATGTTGTTTCTTACACCTGGGTGTGTGGCATTTTGTTGACCTGGCTACCCCCACTTGGGATAGGTTTTCCACAGCAAGCGCCTATTGTTCCTCGGAAGCCGTTTTTGCCTCAGGGGTCTCCGGGCTGTGTTCGTTGGGGTTGAACTCCTGCTAGCAAAACCGCCGGGATGAGGGAAGGGTTCAGACTGTGCCTGGGCCCTGTGGTCTCTTCCAGGTCAGTGTATGGCATTTCCTTCACCTTGCCACAGGCACCTGGGATCATGTCTGCACGTGGAGAAAGACTTTCCCGTGGGAAGCCGGTTTTTGTCAAACGGGTCCCAGTGCTCTGCTCCTCTCTTTTCACTCCTGCTGCCAGAAGCCCAGGGAGGAGGGGAGGGCTTGGAACATGGCTGGGCACTGGGGTTTCTTCCAGAGAAGGGGATGGCATTTGCTTTCATTGCCACCACCCCTTGGAATAAGGTCTGCACCTCATGAAACCTGTTTCGGTGGGAAGCCGGCTTTCTGCCCTACGGGCCTCAGGGCCGTGGGCCTCGGCTCTCCCTCCGGCTCCCCAAAGCACAGGGACGAGGTGAGGGGCTTAGTCGATGCCTGGGCCGTGTTGTTTCTTCCACCTGGGTGTGTGGCATTTTGTTGACCTGGCTACCCCCACTTGGGATAGGTTTTCCACAGCAAGCACCTCTTGTTCGTCGGAAGCCGTTTTTGCCTCAGGGGTCTCCGGGCTGTGTTCGTTGGGGTTGTACTCCTGCTAGCAAAACCGCCAGGATGAGGGAAGGGTTCAGACTGTGCCTGGGCCCTGTGGTCTCTTCCAGGTCAGTGTATGGCATTTCCTTCCCCTTGCCACAGGCACCTGGGAGCATTTCTGCACGTGGAGAAAGACTTTCCCATGGGAAGCCGGTTTTTGTCAAACGGGTCCCAGTGCTCTGCTCCTCTCTTTTCACTCCTGCTGCCAGAAGCCCAGGGAGGATGGGAGGGCTTAGAACATAGCTGGGCACTGTGGTTTCTTCCAGAGAAGTGGAGGGCATTTGCTTTACCTTGCCACAACCACTTGTGAGAGGGTCTGCACCTCAGGAAAACTGTTTCCGTGGGAAGCCGGCTTTTTGCAAAGGGGTCTCAGGGCAGTGGGCCTCGGCTGTCCCTCCGGCTCCCCAAAGCACAGGGACGAGGTGAGGGACTTAGACCCTGCCTGGGCAATGTTGTTTCTTACACCTGGGTGTGTGGCATTTCGTTGACCTGGCTACCCCCACTTGGGATAGGTTTTCCACAGCAAGCACCTCTTGTTCATAGGAAGCCGTTTTTGCCCCAGGGGTCTCCGGGCTGTGTTCGTTGGGATTGAATTCCTGCTAGCAAAACTGCCGGGATGAGGGAAGGGTTCAGACTGTGCCTGGGCCCTGTGGTCTCTTCCAGGTCAGTGTATGGCATTTCCTTCCCCTTGCCACAGGTACCTGGGAGCATGTCTGCACGTGGAGAAGGACTTTCTCGTGGGAAGCCGGTTTCTGTCAAACGGGTCCCAGTGCTCTGCTTCTCTCTTTTCACTCCTGCTGCCAGAAGCCCAGGGAGGATGGGAGGGCTTAGAACATGGCTGGGCACTGTGGTTTCTTCCAGAGAAGTGGAGGGCATTTGCTTTACCTTGCCACAACCACTTGGGATAGGGTGTGCACCTCAGGAGAACTGTTTCCGTGGGAAGCCGGCTTTTTGCAAAGGGGTCTCAGGGCCGTGGGCCTCGGGTGTACCTCCGGCTCCCCAAAGCACAGGGACGAGGTGAGGGGCTTAGACCATGCCTGAGCAATGTTGTTTCTTACACCTGGGTGTGTGGCATTTTCTTGACCTGGCTACCCCCACTTGGGATAGGTTTTCCACAGCAAGCACCTCTTCTTGGTCGAAAGCCGTTTCTGCCCCAGGGGTCTCCGGGCTGTGTTCATTGAGGTTGAACTCCTGCTAGCAAAACCGCCGGGATGAGGGAAGGGTTCAGACTGTGCCTGGGCACTGTGGTCTCTTCCAGGTCAGTGTATGGCATTTCCTTCCCCTTGCCACAGGCACCTGGGAGCATGTCTGCACGTGGAGAAAGACTTTCCCGTGGGAAGCCGGTTTTTGTCAAACGGGTCCCAGTGCTGTGCTCCTCTCTTTTCACTCCTGCTGCCAGAAGCCCAGTGAGGATGGGAGGGCTTAGAACATGGCTGGGCACTGTGGTTTCTTCCAGAGAAGTGGAGGGCATTTGCATTACCTTGCCACAACCACTTGGGATAGGATCTGCACCTCAGGAAAACTGTTTCCGTGGGAAGCCGGCTTTTTGCAAAGGCGTCTCAGGGCAGTGGGCCTCGGGTGTCCCGCCGGCTCCCCAAAGCACAGGGACGAGGTGAGGGGCTTAGACCGTGCCTGGACAATGTTGTTTCTTACACCTGGGTGTGTGGCATTTTGTTGACCTGGCTACCCCCACTTGGGATAGGTTTTCCACAGCAAGCACCTCTTGTTCGTCTGAAGCCATTTTTGCCTCAGGGGTCTCCGGGCTGTGTTCGTTGGGGTTGAACTCCTGCTAGCAAAACCGCCGGGATGAGGGCAGGGTTCAGACTGTGCCTGGGCCCTGTGGTCTATTCCAGGTCAGTGTATGGCGTTTCCTTCCCCTTGCCACAGGCACCTGGGAGCATGTCTGCACGTGGAGAAAGACTTTCCCGTGGTAGCCGGTTTTTCTCAAACGGGTCCCAGTGCTCTGCTCCACTCTTTTCACTCCTGGTGCCAGAAGCCCAGGGAGGATGGGAGGGCTTAGAACATGGGTGGGCACTGTAGTTTCTTCCAGAGAAGTGGAGGGCATTTGCATTACCTTGCCACAACCACTTGGGATAGGGTGTGCACCTCAGGAGAACTGTTTCCGTGGGAAGCCGGCTTTTTGCAAAGGGGTCTCAGGGCCGTGGGCCTCGGGTGTCCCTCCGGCTCCCCAAAGCACAGGGACGAGGTGAGGGGCTTAGACCGTGCCTGGGCAATGTTGTTTCTTACACCTGGGTGTGTGGCATTTCGTTGACCTGGCTACCCCCACTTGGGATAGGTTTTCCACAGCAAGCACCTCTTGTTCGTCGGAAGCCGTTTTTGCCTCAGGGGCCTCCGGGCTGTGTTCGTTGGGGTTGAACTCCCGCTAGCAAAACCGCCGGGATGAGGGAAGGTCTCAGACTGTGCCTGGGCCCTGTGGTCTCTTCCAGGTCAGTGTATGGCCTTTCTTTCACCTTGCCACAGGCACTGGGGAGCATGTCTGCACGTGGAGAAATACTTTCCCGTGGGAAGCCCGGTTTTGTCAATCGGGTCCCAGTGCTGTGCTCCTCTCTTTTCACTCCTGCTGCCAGAAGCCCAGTGAAGATGGGAGGGCTTAGAACATGGCTGGGCACTGTGGTTTCTTCCAGAGAAGTGGAGGGTATTTGCATTACCTTGCCACAACCACTTGGGATAGGGTGTGCACCTCAGGAGAACTGTTTCCGTGGGAAGCCGGCTTTTTGCAAAGGGGTCTCAGGGCCGTGGGCCTCGGGTGTACCTCCGGCTCCCCAAAGCACAGGGACGAGGTGAGGGGCTTAGACCATGCCTGAGCAATGTTGTTTCTTACACCTGGGTGTGTGGCATTTTCTTGACCTGGCTACCCCCACTTGGGATAGGTTTTCCACAGCAAGCACCTCTTCTTGGTCGAAAGCCGTTTCTGCCCCAGGGGTCTCCGGGCTGTGTTCATTGAGGTTGAACTCCTGCTAGCAAAACCGCCGGGATGAGGGAAGGGTTCAGACTGTGCCTGGGCACTGTGGTCTCTTCCAGGTCAGTGTATGGCATTTCCTTCCCCTTGCCACAGGCACCTGGGAGCATGTCTGCACGTGGAGAAAGACTTTCCCGTGGGAAGCCGGTTTTTGTCAAACGGGTCCCAGTGCTGTGCTCCTCTCTTTTCACTCCTGCTGCCAGAAGCCCAGTGAGGATGGGAGGGCTTAGAACATGGCTGGGCACTGTGGTTTCTTCCAGAGAAGTGGAGGGCATTTGCATTACCTTGCCACAACCACTTGGGATAGGATCTGCACCTCAGGAAAACTGTTTCCGTGGGAAGCCGGCTTTTTGCAAAGGGGTCTCAGGGCAGTGGGCCTCGGGTGTCCCTCCGGCTCCCCAAAGCACAGGGACGAGGTGAGGGGCTTAGACCGTGCCTGGACAATGTTGTTTCTTACACCTGGGTGTGTGGCATTTTGTTGACCTGGCTACCCCCACTTGGGATAGGTTTTCCACAGCAAGCACCTCTTGTTCGTCTGAAGCCATTTTTGCCTCAGGGGTCTCCGGGCTGTGTTCGTTGGGGTTGAACTCCTGCTAGCAAAACCGCCGGGATGAGGGCAGGGTTCAGACTGTGCCTGGGCCCTGTGGTCTATTCCAGGTCAGTGTATGGCGTTTCCTTCCCCTTGCCACAGGCACCTGGGAGCATGTCTGCACGTGGAGAAAGACTTTCCCGTGGTAGCCGGTTTTTCTCAAACGGGTCCCAGTGCTCTGCTCCACTCTTTTCACTCCTGGTGCCAGAAGCCCAGGGAGGATGGGAGGGCTTAGAACATGGGTGGGCACTGTAGTTTCTTCCAGAGAAGTGGAGGGCATTTGCATTACCTTGCCACAACCACTTGGGATAGGGTGTGCACCTCAGGAGAACTGTTTCCGTGGGAAGCCGGCTTTTTGCAAAGGGGTCTCAGGGCCGTGGGCCTCGGGTGTCCCTCCGGCTCCCCAAAGCACAGGGACGAGGTGAGGGGCTTAGACCGTGCCTGGGCAATGTTGTTTCTTACACCTGGGTGTGTGGCATTTCGTTGACCTGGCTACCCCCACTTGGGATAGGTTTTCCACAGCAAGCACCTCTTGTTCGTCGGAAGCCGTTTTTGCCTCAGGGGCCTCC
Organism: Ursus americanus; assembly: GCF_024610735.1. NCBI lineage: Eukaryota > Metazoa > Chordata > Mammalia > Carnivora > Ursidae > Ursus > Ursus americanus. The sequence continues at coordinate 90,103,279 of NC_142131.1, read as the reverse complement.
GGGCTGTGTTCGTTGGGGTTGAACTCCCGCTAGCAAAACCGCCGGGATGAGGGAAGGTCTCAGACTGTGCCTGGGCCCTGTGGTCTCTTCCAGGTCAGTGAATGGCATTTCTTTCACCTTTCCACAGGCACTGGGGAGCATGTCTGCACGTGGAGAAGGACTTTCTCGTGGGAAGCCGGTTTCTGTCAAACGGGTCCCAGTGCTCTGCTCCTCTCTTTTCACTCCTGCTGCCAGAAGCCCAGGGAGGATGGGACGGCTTAGAACATGGCTGGGCACTGTGGTTTCTTCCAGAGAAGTGGAGGGCATTTGCTTTACCTTGCCACAACCACTTGTGAGAGGGTCTGCACCTCAGGAAAACTGTTTCGGTGGGAAGCCGGCTTTTTGCAAAGGGGTCTCAGGGCCGTGGGCCTCGGGTGTCCCTCCGGCTCCCCAAAGCACAGGGACAAGGTGAGGGGCTTAGACCATGCCTGGGCAATGTTGTTTCTTACACCTGGGTGTGTGGCATTTTGTTGACCTGGCTACCCCCACTTGGGATAGGTTTTCCACAGCAAGCACCTATTGTTCGTCGGAAGCCGTTTCTGCCCCAGGGGTCTCCGGGCTGTGTTCGTTGAGGTTGAACTCCTGCTAGCAAAACCGCCGGGATGAGGGAAGGGTTCATACTGTTCCTGGGCACTGTGGTCTCTTCCAGGTCGGTGTATGGCATTTCCTTCCCCTTGCCACAGGCACCTGGGAGCATGTGTGCTCGTGGAGAAAGACTTTCCCGTGGGAAGCCGGTTTTTGTCAAACGGGTCCCAGTGCTCTGCTCCTCTCTTTTCACTTCTGCTGCCAGAAGCCCAGGGAGGATGGGAGGGTTTAGAACATGGCTGGGCACTGTGCTTTCTTCCAGAGAAGTGGAGGGCATTTGCATTACCTTGCCACAACCACTTGGGATAGGGTCTGCACCTCAAGAAAACTGTTTCCGTGGGAAGCTGGCTTTTTGCAAAGGGGTCTCAGGGCCGTGGGCCTCGGGAGTCCCTCCGGCTTCCCAAAGCACAGGGACGAGGTGAGGGGCTTAGACCCTGCCTGGGCAATGTTGTTTCTTACACCTGGGTGTGTGGCATTTTGTTGACCTGGCTACCCCCACTTGGGATAGGTTTTCCACAGCAAGCGCCTATTGTTCCTCGGAAGCCGTTTTTGCCTCAGGGGTCTCCGGGCTGTGTTCGTTGGGGTTGAACTCCTGCTAGCAAAACCGCCGGGATGAGGGAAGGGTTCAGACTGTGCCTGGGCCCTGTGGTCTCTTCCAGGTCAGTGTATGGCATTTCCTTCACCTTGTCACAGGCACCTGGGATCATGTCTGCACGTGGAGAAAGACTTTCCCGTGGGAAGCCGGTTTTTGTCAAACGGGTCCCAGTGCTCTGCTCCTCTCTTTTCACTCCTGCTGCCAGAAGCCCAGGGAGGAGGGGAGGGCTTGGAACATGGCTGGGCACTGGGGTTTCTTCCAGAGAAGGGGATGGCATTTGCTTTCATTGCCACCACCCCTTGGGATAAGGTCTGCACCTCATGAAACCTGTTTCGGTGGGAAGCCGGCTTTCTGCCCTACGGGCCTCAGGGCCGTGGGCCTCGGCTCTCCCTCCGGCTCCCCAAAGCACAGGGACGAGGTGAGGGGCTTAGTCGATGCCTGGGCCGTGTTGTTTCTTCCACCTGGGTGTGTGGCATTTTGTTGACCTGGCTACCCCCACTTGGGATAGGTTTTCCGCAGCAAGAGCATATTGTTCGTCGGAAGCCGTTTGGGCCCCAGGGGGTCTCCGGGCTGTGTTCCTGGCGGTGGACCTCCTGCTAGCAAAACCGCCGGGATGAGGGAAGGGCTCAGACTGTGCCTGGGCACTGTGGTCTCTTACCTGACCCGTACCCTAACTAGAACCCAAACCCTATACCCTGACCCAGACCCTTAGCCTGATCCTGACCATTACCCTGACCCTAACCCTAACCCTAACCTAACCAGAACCCTAGCCCTAACCCGAACCCTAACACTAATCCTAAAGCTAACCCGAAACCTGAAGCCGAACCCTAACCCTAACCCTACCCGAACCCTAACCCTAAACCAAACCTTAAACCTAACCCTAACCCTACCCGAAGCCTAACCCTAAACCAAACCCTAACCCTAAACCTAACCCGAACCCTAACCCTAACCCTCACCCGAATCCTACCACAAACCCTAACCCTAACATGAACAGAAACCCGAAACCTAACCCTAACCCTAACACTAACACGAACACTAAACCTAACCCTAACCCTAACCATAACGTGAACCCTAACCCTAACCCTAACCCTAACCCGAACCCTAACCCTAACCCGAACCCTCACCCTAAACCGAACTCTAACCCTAACCATAACCCCAACCCGAAACCTAACCCTAACAGTAACCCTATCCCGAAACCTAACCCTAACCCGAACTCTAACCCTAACCATAACCCCAACCCGAAACCTAACCCTAACAGTAACCCTATCCCGAAACCTAACCCTAACCCGAACACTAACCCAGCCCTAATCCTCACCCTAACCCTAACCCTAACCCTAACCCTAACCCTAACCCTAAGAGTAACCCTAACCCTAACCCTAACCCTAACCCTAACCCTAATCCTAAACCAAACCCTAACCCTAACCCTAACCCTAACCCTAACCCGAACCCTAACCCTAACCCGTACCCTCACCCTAAACCGAACTCTAACCCTAACCATAACCCCAACCCGAAACCTAACCCTAACAGTAACCCTATCCCGAAACCTAACCCTAACCCGAACACTAACCCAGCCCTAATCCTCACCCTAACCCTAACCCTAACCCTAACCCTAACCCTAAGAGTAACCCTAACCCTAACCCTAACCCTAACCCTAACCCTAATCCTAAACCAAACCCTAACCCTAAACCTAACCCTAACCCTAACCCGAACCGTAACCATAACCCTAACCCTAACCTTAACCCGAAACCGAACGCTAACCGAAACCTGACCCGAACCAGAACACTAAACCTGACGCGAATTTGAACCCAAAACCTAACCTGAACCCGAACCCTGACACCGAACCCCTAACCCTAACCCTAACCCTAACCCTACAAGAACCCTAACCCTAACCCTAACCCTAACCCGAACCCTAACCCGAACCCGAACCCGAACCCTTCCCTAACCCTAACTCATACCCGAACCCTAACCCTAACCCTCCCCGAACCATAACCCTAACCCAAACCCTAACCCTAACCCGAACCCTAACCCTAACCCTAACCCTAACCCTAAGAGTAACCCTAACCCTAACCCTAACCCTAACCCTAACCCTAATCCTAAACCAAACCCTAACCCTAAACCTAACCCAACCCTAACCCGAACCGTAACCATGACCCTAACCCTAACCTTAACCCGAAACCGAACGCTAACCGAAACCTGACCCGAACCAGAACACTAAACCTGACGCGAATTTGAACCCAAAACCTAACCTGAACCCGAACCCCGACACCGAACCCCTAACCCTAACCCTAATGCTAACCCTACAAGAACCCTAACCCTAACCCTAACCCGAACCCTAACCCGAACCCGAACCCGAACCCTTCCCTAAACCTAACCCTAACCCGAACCCTAACCCTAACCCTAACGTGAACCCGAACCCGAATTCAAAACCTAACCCGAACCCTAACCCGAAATCTAACCCTAACCCTAACCTAACCCTAACGCTAACCCGAACCCTAACCCTAACCCTAACCGTAACCCTAACCCGAACGCTAACCCTAAACCGAATCGTAACCCTAACCCTAACCGTAACCCTAACCCTAACCATAACCCGAACTCGAAACCTAACCCTAACCCTAACCCTAACCCTAACCCTAACCCTAACGCTACCCGAACCCTAACCCTAAACCAAACCCTAACCCTAAGCCTAACCCTAACCCTAACCCTAACCCTAACCCTAACTCAAACCCTAACCCGAACCCTAACCCGAACCCTAACAATAATCCTAACCCTAACCCGAAACCTGAAGCCGAACCCTAACCCTAACCCTACCCGAACCCTAACCCTAAACCAAACCTTAAACGTAACCCTAACCCTACCCGAACCCTAACCCTAAACCAAACCCTAACCCTAAACCTAACCCGAACCCTAACCCTAAACCTCACCCGAATCCTACCACAAACCCTAACCCTAACCCTAACCCTAACATGAACAGAAACCCGAAACCTAACCCTAACCCTAACACGAACACGAACACTAAACCTAACCCTAACCCTAACCATAACGTGAACCCTAACCCTAACCCTAACCCTAACCCGAACCCTAACCCTAACCCGAACCCTCACCCTAAACCGAACTCTAACCCTAACCATAACCCCAACCCGAAACCTAACCCTAACAGTAACCCTATCCCGAAACCTAACCCTAACCCGAACACTAACCCAGCCCTAACCCTAACCCTAACCCTAACCCTAACCCTAACCCTAAGAGTAACCCTAACCCTAACCCTAACCCTAATCCTAAACCAAACCCTAACCCTAAACCTAACCCTAACCCTAACCCGAACCGTAACCATAACCCTAACCCTAACCTTAACCCGAAACCGAACGCTAACCGAAACCTGACCCGAACCAGAACACTAAACCTGACGCGAATTTGAACCCAAAACCTAACCTGAACCCGAACACCGACACCGAACCCCTAACCCTAACCCTAACCCTAACCCTACAAGAACCCTAACCCTAACCCTAACCCTAACCCGAACCCGAACCCGAACCCGAACCCTTCCCTAACCCTAACCCATACCCGAACCCTAACCCTAATCCTCCCCGAACCATAACCCTAACCCAAACCCTAACCCTAACCCGAACCCTAACCCTAACCCTAACCCTAACCCGAACACTAACCCTAACCCTAACACTAACCCTAACCGTAACCCTAACCCGAACGCTAACCCTAAACCGAATCGTAACCCTAACCCTAACCGTAACCCTAACCCTAACCCTAACCATAACCCGAACTCGAAACCTAACCCTAACCCTAACCCTAACCCTAACCCTAACCCTAACGCTACCCGAACCCTAACCCTAAACCAAACCCTAACCCTAAGCCTAACCCTAACCCTAACCCTAACCCTAACTCAAACCCTAACCCGAACCCTAACCCGAACCCTAACCCTAACTTAACCCTAACCCGAACCCGAACGCTAACCCTAACCCTAACCCTAACCCGTACCCTAACCCGAACCCGAACCCTTACCCGAACCCTAACCCTAAACTGAACCGTAACCCTAACCCGATCCCTAGTCCTAAACCGAACGCTAACCCTAACCTGAACCCTAAAAGGACCCTAAACCTAACCCTAACCCTCAGCCTAACCCGAATCCGAATTCTAACCCTAACTTAACCCTTATCCTAACCCTAACCCGAACACTAACCCTGACGTGATTTTGAACCTGAACCCTAACCTTAAACCAAACCCTAACCCTAACACTAACCCTCAGCCTAACCCGAACCCTAACCCTAACCCTAACGTGAACCCGAACCCGAATCCAAAACCTAACCCTAACCCGAACCCTAACCCGAACTCTAACCCTAACCCTAACCTAACCCTAACCCTAAACGTAACCCTAACCCTAACCCTAACCATAACCCGAACCCGAAACATAACCCTAACCCTAACCCTATCCCTAACCCTAACCCTAACGCTACCCGAACCCTAACCCTAAACCAAACCCTAATCCTAACCCTGAACCTAACCCTAACCCCAAAACGTAAAACCTGACCCTGACCCTAACCCTAAGCATGACCCTCACCCTAAACCTAACGCTGACCCTGACACTGACCCTAATCCCTAAACCCTGACCCTGATCCTAACCCTAACCCGAACCCTAACCATAACCCTAACCCTAACCCTAAAACTAACCCGACCCTAACCCTAACCCTAACCCGAACCCTAACCATAACCCGTACCGTAACCCGAACCCGAACCCGAACCCTTACCCGAAACCTAACCCTAAGCCGAACCCTAACCCGAACACTAACTCTTACCCCATCCCTAACCCGAACCAGAACCCGACGCGAACTGTCAACCGAACACGAACCCTAACCCTGACACTGACCCTGACCCTGATCCTGACCATGACCCTGACCCTAATCCTAACCCTAAACCCTAATACCTGACCCTGACCCCAAACCTAACCCTGACCCTGACCCTGACTCTAAACCCTAAACCCTGACCCTGACCCTGACCCTACCCTAACCCGAACCCTGACCGGAACCCGAACGCTAACCCTGACATGAATCTGAACCCGAACCCTAACCCTAACCCGAACCTGAATCCCTAACACGAACCCAAACCCGAACCCCTAACCCGAACCATAACCCTAACCCGAACCCTAGCCCTAACCCAAACCCTAACCCGAACCCGAATCCTAACCAGAACTCTAACCCTAACCCTAACCATACCCGAAATATAACCCTAAACCTAACCCTAACCCGAACCCTAACCCTAACCCGTACCCTAACACGAACCCTAACCCAAAACCTAACCCTAACAGTAACCCTAACCCTAACCCTCTCCTAATCCTAACCCTTACCCTAACCCTTACTCGTACCCGAACCTGAAAAGTAACCCGAACCCTAAACCTAACACTAACCCTAACCCTCAGCCTAACACGAACCTGAACCCGAATCCTAACCGTAACCCTACTCGAAACAGAACCCTAACCCAAACCCTAACCCTAAACCGAACCATAACCCTAACCAGAACCCTAGCCCTAACCCGAACCCTAACCTTAATCCTAACCCTAACACGAAACCTAACCCTAACCCTAACCCGAACCCTAACCTGAACGCGAAGCCCTAACCTGACCCCAAACCCGAGCCCCTAACCCTAACCCTAACCCTAAACCTAACCCTAACCCGAACCCTAACCCGAACAACAATTCTAACCCTAACCCTAACCCTAACCCTAACGCTAACCCTAACCTCAGCCTAACCCTAACCCTACCCGAACCCTAACCCTAAACCAAACCCTAAACCTAACCCTAACCCTACCCGAACCCTAACCCTAAACCAAACCCTAACCCTAAACCAAACCCGAACCCTAACCCTAACCCTCACCCGAATCCTACCACAAACCCTAACCCTAACCCTAACCCTAACATGAACAGAAACCCGAAACCTAACCCTAACCCTAACCCTAACACGAACACTAAACCTAACCCTAACCCTAACCATAACGTGAACCCTAACCCTAACCCTAACCCTAACCCGAACCCGAACCCTAACCCTAACCCAAACCCTCACCCTAACCCGAACTCTAACCCTAACCATAACCCCAACCCGAAAACTAACCCTAACAGTAACCCTATCCCGAAACCTAACCCTAACCCGAACACTAACCCAGCCCTAATCCTCACCCTAACCCTAACCCTAACCCTAACCCTAACAGTAACCCTAACCCTAACCCTAACCCTAATCCTAACCCTAACCCTAACCCTAACAGTAACCCTAACCCTAACCCTAACCCTAATCCTAAACCAAACCCTAACCCTAAACCTAACCCTAACCCTAACCCGAACCGTAAACATAACCCTAACCCTAATCCTCACCCTAACCCTAACCCTAACCCTAACCCTAACCCTAACCCTAACAGTAACCCTAACCCTAACCCTAACCCTAATCCTAAACCAAACCCTAACCCTAAACCTAACCCTAACCCTAACCCGAACCGTAACCATAACCTTAACCCTAACCTTAACCCGAAACCGAACGCTAACCGAAACCTGACCCGAACCAGAACACTAAACCTGACGCGAATTTGAACCCAAAACCTAACCTGAACCCGAACCCCGAACCCGAACCCCTAACCCTAACCCTAACCCTAACCCTACAAGAACCCTAACCCTAACCCTAAAACTAACCCGAACCATGGCCCTAACTCAAACCCTAACCCGAACCCTAACCCTAACCCTAACCCTAACTCAAAACCTAACCCGAACCCTAACCCTAACCCGAACCCGAACCCTTCCCTAACCCTAACCCATATCCGAACCCTAACCCTAACCCTCCCCGAACCCTAACCCTAACCCAAACCCTAACCCTAACCCGAACCCTAACCCTAACCCTAACCCTAACCCGAACACTAACCCTAACCCTAACCCTAAACCTAACCCTAACCCTAACCATAACCCTAACTCTAACCCTAACCCTAACCCTAACCATAATCGGAACCCGAACACTAACCCTAACCCGAACCCTAACCCTAACGTGAACCCGAACCCGAATTCAAAACCTAACCCGAACCCTAACCCGAACTCTAACCCTAACCCTAACCTAACCCTAACACTAACCCGAACCCTAAGCCTAACCCTAACCGTAACCCTAACCCGAACGCTAACCCTAAACCGAATCGTAACCCTAACCCTAACCGTAACCATAACCCTAACCCTAACCATAACCCGAACTCGAAACCTAACCCTAACCCTAACCCTAACCCTAACGCTACCCGAACCCTAACCCTAAACCAAACCCTAACCCTAAGCCTAACCCTAACCCTAACCCTAACCCTAACTCAAACCCTAACCCGAACCCTAACCCTAACTTAACCCTAACCTGAACCCGAACGCTAACCCTAACCCTAACCCTAACCCGTACCCTAACCCGAACCCGAACCCTTACCCGAACCCTAACCCTAAACTGAACCGTAACCCTAACCCGAACCCTAGTCCTAAACCGAACGCTAACCCTAACCTGAACCCTAAAAGGACCCTAAACCTAACCCTAACCCTCAGCCTAACCCGAATCCGAATTCTAACCCTAACTTAACCCTTATCCTAACCCTAACCCGAACACTAACCCTGACGTGATTTTGAACCTGAACCCTAACCTTAAACCAAACCCTAACCCTAACACTAACCCTCAGCCTAACCCGAACCCTAACCCTAACCCTAACGTGAACCCGAACCCGAATCCAAAACCTAACCCTAACCCGAACCCTAACCCGAACTCTAACCCTAACCCTAACCTAACCCTAACCCTAAACGTAACCCTAACCCTAACCCTAACCATAACCCGAACCCGAAACATAACCCTAACCCTAACCCTATCCCTAACCCTAACCCTAACGCTACCCGAACCCTAACCCTAAACCAAACCCTAATCCTAACCCTGAACCTAACCCTAACCCCAAAACGTAAAACCTGACCCTGACCCTAACCCTAAGCATGACCCTCACCCTAAACCTAACGCTGACCCTGACACTGACCCTAATCCCTAAACCCTGACCCTGATCCTAACCCTAACCCGAACCCTAACCATAACCCTAACCCTAACCCTAAAACTAACCCGATCCTAACCCTAACCCTAACCCGAACCCTAACCATAACCCGTACCGTAACCCGAACCCGAACCCGAACCCTTACCCGAAACCTAACCCTAAGCCGAACCCTAACCCGAACACTAACTCTAACCCCATCCCTAACCCGAACCAGAACCCGACGCGAACTGTCAACCGAACACGAACCCTAACCCTGACACTGACCCTGACCCTGATCCTGAACATGACCCTGACCCTAATCCTAACCCTAAACCCTAATACCTGACCCTGACCCCAAACCTAACCCTGACCCTGACCCTGACTCTAAACCCTAAACCCTGACCCTGACCCTGACCCTACCCTAACCCGAACCCTGACCGGAACCCGAACGCTAACCCTGACATGAATCTGAACCCGAACCCTAACCCTAACCCGAACCTGAATCCCTAACACGAACCCAAACCCGAACCCCTAACCCGAACCCTAACCCTAACCCGAACCCTAGCCCTAACCCGAACCCTAACCCGAACCCGAATCCTAACCAGACCTCTAACCCTAACCCTAACCATACCCGAAATATAACCCTAAACCTAACCCTAACCCGAACCCTAACCCTAACCCGTACCCTACACGAACCCTAACCCAAAACCTAACCCTAACAGTAACCCTAACCCTAACCCTCTCCTAATCCTAACCCTTACCCTAACCCTTACTCGAACCCGAACCTGAAACGTAACCCGAACCCTAAACCTAACACTAACCCTAACCCTCAGCCTAACACGAACCTGAACCCGAATCCTAACCGTAACCCTACTCGAAACAGAACCCTAACCCAAACCCTAACCCTAAACCGAACCATAACCCTAACCAGAACCCTAGCCCTAACCCGAACCCTAACCTTAATCCTAACCCTAACACGAAACCTAACCCTAACCCTAACCCGAACCCTAACCTTAACATGAACCTGAACCCGAAACCTAACCCTAACCCTAACCCTAACACGAAAACTAACCCTAACCCTAAACCTAACCCTAACGTGAACCCTAACCCTAACCCTAACCCTAAACCAAACCCTAACCCTAACCCTAACCCTAACGCTAACGCGAACCCTAACCATAACCCTAACCCTAACCTTAACCCGAAACCGAACCCTAACCCGAACCCTAACCCTAACCCGAACCCTAACCCAAACCATAACCCTAACCCTAACCCTAAACCTGACGCTGACCCTTACCCTGACCCTAAACCCTAAACCCTGACCCTGACCCTGACCCTAACCCTAAACCGAACCCTGACCCGAACCTGAACACTAACCGTGATGCGAACTTGAACCCGAACCTGAACGCGAACCCCTAACCTGACCCCAAACCCGAACCCCTAACCCTAACCCTAACCCTAAACCTAACCCTAACCCGAACCCTAACCCGAACAACAATTCTAACCCTAACCCTAACCCTAACCCTAACGCTAACCCTAACCTCAGCCTAACCCTAACCCTACCCGAACCCTAACCCTAAAACAAACCCTAACCGTAAACCTAACCCTAACCTGAAGCCGAACCCTAACCCTAACCCTACCCGAACCCTAACCCTAAACCAAACCCTAAACCTAACCCTAACCCTACCCGAACCCTAACCCTAAACCAAACCCTAACCCTAAACCTAACCCGAACCCTAACCCTAACCCTCACCCGAATCCTACCACAAACCCTAACCCTAACCCTAACCCTAACATGAACAGAAACCCGAAACCTAACCCTAACCCTAACCCTAACACGAACACTAAACCTAACCCTAACCCTAACCATAACGTGAACCCTAACCCTAACCCTAACCCTAACCCGAACCCTAACCCTAACCCGAACCCTCACCGTAACCCGAACTCTAACCCTAACCATAACCCCAACCCGAAACCTAACCCTAACAGGAACCCTATCCCGAAACCTAACCCTAACCCGAACACTAACCCAGCCCTAATCCTCACCCTAACCCTAACCCTAACCCTAACCCTAACCCTAACCCTAACAGTAACCCTAACCCTAACCCTAACCCTAATCCTAAACCAAACCCTAACCCTAAACCTAACCCTAACCCTAACCCGAACCGTAACCATAACCCTAACCCTAACCTTAACCCAAAACCGAACGCTAACCGAAACCTGACCCGAACGAGAACACTAAACCTGACGCGAATTTGAACCCAAAACCTAACCTGAACCCGAACCCCGAACCCGAACCCCTAACCCTAACCCTAACCCTAACCCTACAAGAACCCTAACCCTAACCCTAAAACTAACCCGAACCCTGGCCCTAACTCAAACCCTAACCCGAACCCTAACCCTAACCCTAACTCAAACCCTAACCCGAACCCTAACCCGAACCCGAACCCGAACCCTTCCCTAACCCTAACCCATACCCGAACCCTAACCCTAACCCTCCCCGAACCCTAACCCTAACCCAAACCCTAACCCGAACACTAACCCTAACCCTAACCCTAACCCTAACCCTAACCATAACCCTAACTCTAACCCTAACCCTAACCCTAACCATAATCGGAACCCGAACACTAACCCTAACCCGAACCCTAACCCTAACCCTAACGTGAACCCGAACCCGAATTCAAAACCTAACCCGAACCCTAACCCGAACTCTAACCCTAACCCTAACCTAACCCTAACACTAACCCGAACCCTAAGCCTAACCCTAACCGTAACCCTAACCCGAACGCTAACCCTAAACCGAATCGTAACCCTAACCCTAACCGTAACCATAACCCTAACCCTAACCATAACCCGAACTCGAAACCTAACCCTAACCCTAACCCTAACCCTAATGCTACCCGAACCCTAACCCTAAACCAAACCCTAACCCTAAGCCTAACCCTAACCCTAACCCTAACCCTAACCCTAACTCAAACCCTAACCCGAACCGTAACCCTAACTTAACCCTAACCTGAACCCGAACGCTAACCCTAACCCTAACCCTAACCCGTACCCTAACCCGAACCCGAACCCTTACCCGAACCCTAACCCTAAACTGAACCGTAACCCTAACCCGAACCCTAGTCCTAAACCGAACGCTAACCCTAACCTGAACCCTAAAAGGACCCTAAACCTAACCCTAACCCTCAGCCTAACCCGAATCCGAATTCTAACCCTAACTTAACCCTTATCCTAACCCTAACCCGAACACTAACCCTGACGTGATTTTGAACCTGAACCCTAACCTTAAACCAAACCCTAACCCTAACACTAACCCTCAGCCTAACCCGAACCCTAACCCTAACCCTAACGTGAACCCGAACCCGAATCCAAAACCTAACCCTAACCCGAACCCTAACCCGAACTCTAACCCTAACCCTAACCTAACCCTAACCCTAAACGTAACCCTAACCCTAACCCTAACCATAACCCGAACCCGAAACATAACCCTAACCCTAACCCTATCCCTAACCCTAACCCTAACGCTACCCGAACCCTAACCCTAAACCAAACCCTAATCCTAACCCTGAACCTAACCCTAACCCCAAAACGTAAAACCTGACCCTGACCCTAACCCTAAGCATGACCCTCACCCTAAACCTAACGCTGACCCTGACACTGACCCTAATCCCTAAACCCTGACCCTGATCCTAACCCTAACCCGAACCCTAACCATAACCCTAACCCTAACCCTAAAACTAACCCGACCCTAACCCTAACCCTAACCCGAACCCTAACCATAACCCGTACCGTAACCCGAACCCGAACCCGAACCCTTACCCGAAACCTAACCCTAAGCCGAACCCTAACCCGAACACTAACTCTAACCCCATCCCTAACCCGAACCAGAACCCGACGCGAACTGTCAACCGAACACGAACCCTAACCCTGACACTGACCCTGACCCTGATCCTGACCATGACCCTGACCCTAATCCTAACCCTAAACCCTAATACCTGACCCTGACCCCAAACCTAACCCTGACCCTGACCCTGACTCTAAACCCTAAACCCTGACCCTGACCCTGACCCTACCCTAACCCGAACCCTGACCGGAACGCGAACGCTAACCCTGACATGAATCTGAACCCGAACCCTAACCCTAACCTGAACCTGAATCCCTAACACGAACCCAAACCCGAACCCCTAACCCGAACCCTAACCCTAACCCGAACCCTAGCCCTAACCCGAACCCTAACCCGAACCCGAATCCTAACCAGAACTCTAACCCTAACCCTAACCATACCCGAAATATAACCCTAAACCTAACCCTAAACCGAACCCTGACCCGAACCTGAACACTAACCGTGATGCGAACTTGAACCCGAACCTGAACCCGAACCCCTAACCCTAACCCTAACCCTAAACCTAACCCTAACCCGAACCCTAACCCGAACACCAATTCTAACCCTAACCCTAACCCTAACCCTAACCCTAACCTCAGCCTAACCCTAACCCTACCCGAACCCTAACCCTAAAACAAACCCTAACCGTAAACCTAACCCTAACCTGAAGCCGAACCCTAACCCTAACCCTACCCGAACCCTAACCCTAAACCAAACCCTAAACCTAACCCTAACCCTACCCGAACCCTAACCCTAAACCAAACCCTAACCCTAAACCTAACCCGAACCCTAACCCTAACCCTCACCCGAATCCTACCACAAACCCTAACCCTAACCCTAACCCTAACATGAACAGAAACCCGAAACCTAACCCTAACCCTAACCCTAACACGAACACTAAACCTAACCCTAACCCTAACCATAACGTGAACCCTAACCCTAACCCTAACCCTAACCCGAACCCTAACCCTAACCCAAACCCTCACCCTAACCCGAACTCTAACCCTAACCATAACCCCAACCCGAAACCTAACCCTAACAGTAACCCTATTCCGAAACCTAACCCTAACCCTAACCCTAATCCTAAACCAAACCCTAACCCTAAATCTAACCCTAACCCTAAACCGAACCGTAACCATAACCCTAACCCTAACCTTAACCCGAAACCGAACGCTAACCAAAACCTGACCCGAACCAGAACACTAAACCTGACGCGAATATGAACCCAAAACCTAACCCGAACTCGAACCCCGAACCCGAACCCCTAACCCTAACCCTAACGCTAACCCTACAAGAACCCTAACCCTAACCCTAAAACTAACCCGAACCCTGGCCCTAACTCAAACCCTAACCCGAACCCTAACCCTAACCCTAACCCTAACTCAAACCCTAACCCGAACCCTAACCCTAACCCGAACCCGAACCCTTCCCTAACCCTAACCCATACCCGAACCCTAACCCTAACCCTCCCCGAACCCTAACCCTAACCCAAACCCTAACCCTAACCCGAACCCTAACCGTAACCCTAACCCTAACCCGTACCCTCACCCTAACCCTAATCCCTAAACACTGACCTTGACCCTAACCCTAACCCTGACACTGACCCTGACCCTAACCCTAACCCGAACCCTGACCGGAACCTGAAGCCTAACCCTGACGCGAACCTGAACCCGAACCCAAACCCCGAACCTGAACCCGAAACCAAACCCCTAACCCTAAGCCTAACCCTAACCCGAACCCTTACATGAACCCAAACCCTAATGCGAACCCTCACCCGAACCCTAACCCGAACCCTATCCCTAAACCGAACCCGAACCTGACCCGAACCCTAATCACGAAACCTAACCCTGACCCTGACCATGACCCTGACCCTAACCCTCACCCTAAACCCTCAAACCTGACCCTGAACCTAACCTTAAACCTGACCCTGACCCTGACCCTAAACCCTAAACCCTGACACTGACCCTGACCCTCACCCTAACCCGAACCCTGACCCGAACCTGAACACTAACCCTGACGCGAACATCAACCCGAAACCTAACCCGAACCCTAACCCGAACCCTAACCCTAACCCTAACCCTCACCCGAACCCTAACACGAACGCTAACCCTAACCCTGACTCTAACACTAACATTAAACTTAACCCTAACCCGAATCTGAGCCCTAACTCTAACCCTAACCCTATCCGAACCCTAACCCTAACCCAAACCCTAACCGTAACCCTAACCCGAACACTAACCCTAATCCTAACCCTAACCCTAACCCTAACCCTAACCCTATCCCTAACCCTAACCCTATCCGAACCCTAACCCTAACCCAACCCTAACGGTAACCCTAACCCTAACCCGAACACTAACCCTAACCCTAACCCTAACCCTAACCCTAACCGTAACCCTAACTCTAACCCTAACCCTAACCCTAACCATAATCGGAACCCGAACACTAACCCTAACCCGAACCCTAACCCTAACCCTAACGTGAACCCGAACCCGAATCCAAAACCTAACCCTAACCCGAACCCTAACCCGAACTCTAACCCTAACCCTAACCTAACCCTAACCCTAACCTGAACCCTAACACTAACCCTAACCGTAACCCTAACCCGAACGCTAACCCTAAACCGAATCATAACCCTAAGCCTAACCGTAACCCTAACCCTAACCCTAACCATAACCCGAACCCGAAACCTAACCCTAACCCTAACCCTAACCCTAACGCTACCCGAACCCTAACCCTAAACCAAACCCTAACCCTAAGCCTATCCCTAACCCTAACCCTAACCCTAACTCAAACTCTAACCCGAACCCTAACCCGAACCCTAACACTAACCCTAACCCTAACTTAACCCTAACCCGAACCCGAACGCTAACCCTAACCCTAACACTAACCCGACCCGAACCCTTACCCGAACCCTAACCCTAAACTGAACCGTAACCCTAACCCGAACCCTAGTCCTAAACCGAACGCTAACCCTAACCTGAACCCTAAAAGGACCCTAAACCTAACCCTAACCCTCAGCCTAACCCGAATCCGAATTCTAACCCTAACTTAACCGTTACCCTAACCCTAACCCGAACACTAACCCTGACGTGATTTTGAACCCGAACCCTAACCTTAAACCAAACCCTAACCCTAACACTAACCCTCAGCCTAACCCGAACCCTAACCCTAACCCTAACCCTAACCCTAAACCTCAGCCTAACCCTAACCCTAAACCTAACCCTAACCCGAACACAAACCCTAACCCTAAGCCTAAACCGAACCCGAACCCTAAGCCTAACCCTAACCCTAATCCTAACCCTGAACCTAACCCTAACCCCAAACCCTAAAACCTGACCCTGACCCTAACCCTAACCATGACCCTCACCCTAAACCTAACGCTGACCCTGACACTGACCCTAATCCCTAAACCCTGACCCTGATCCTAACCCTAACCCGAACCCTAACCCTAACCAGAACCCTAACCCTAAGCTGAAACCTAACCCTAACCCGAACCCTAAGCCTAACCCTAACCCTAACCCTAAACCTAACCCGAACGCTAACCCTAACCCTAACCCTAACCCTAACCCTAACCCTAACCCGAACACTAACCCTAACCCTAACCGTAATCCTAACCCTAACCCTAACCGTAACCCTAACCCTAACCCTAACCCTAACCATAATCGGAACCCGAACACTAACCCTAACCCGAACCCTAACCCTAACCCTAACGTGAACCCGAACCCGAATCCAAAACCTACCCCTAACCCGAACCCTAAGCCGAACTCTAAACCTAACCCTAACCCTAACCCTAACCCTAACCTAACCCTAACCCGAACCCTAAAACTAACCCTAACCGTAACCCTAACCCGAACGCTAACCCTAAACCGAATCGTAACCCTAACCCTAACCGTAACCATAACCCTAACCCTAACCATAACCCGAACCCGAAACCTAACCCTAACCCTAACCCTAACCCTAACCCTAACTTAACCCTAACCCGAACCCGAACGCTAACCCTAACCCTAACCCTAACCCGTACCCTAACCCGAACCCGAACCCTTACCCGAACCCTAACCCTAAACCGAACGCTAACCCTAACCTGAACCCTAAAAGGACCCTAAACCTAACCCTAACCCTCAGCCTAACCCGAATCCGAATTCTAACCCTAACTTAACCCTTACCCTAACCCTAACCCGAACACTACCCCTGACGTGATTTTGAACCCGAACCCTAACCTTAAACCAAACCCTAACCCTAACACTAACCCTCAGCCTAACCCGAACCCTAACCCTAACCATAACCCTAACCCTAAACCTCAGCCTAACCCTAACCCTAAACCTAACCCTAACCCGAACACAAACCCTAACCCTAAGCCTAAACCGAACCCGAACCCTAAGCCTAACCCTAACCCTAATCCTAACCCTGAACCTAACCCTAACCCCAAACCCTAAAACCTGACCCTGACCCTAACCCTAACCATGACCCTCACCCTAAACCTAACGCTGACCCTGACACTGACCCTAATCCCTAAACCCTGACCCTGATCCTAACCCTAACCCGAACCCTAACCCTAACCAGAACCCTAACCCTAAGCTGAAACCTAACCCTAACCCGAACCCGAACCCTAACCCTAACCCTAACCCTAAAACTAACCCGACCCTAACCCTAACCCTAACCCGAACCCTAACCATAACCCGTACCGTAACCCGAACCCGAACCCGAACCCTTACCCGAAACCTAACCCTAAGCCGAACCCTAACCCGAACACTAACCCTAACCCCATCCCTAACCCGAACTGGAACCCGACGCGAACTGTCAACCGAACACGAACCCTAACCCTGACACTGACCCTGACCCTGATCCTGACCATGACCCTGACCCTAATCCTAACCCTAAACCCTAATACCTGACCCTGACCCCAAACCTAACCCTGACCCTGACCCTGACTCTAAACCCTAAACCCTGACCCTGACCCTGACCCTACCCTAACCCGAACCCTGACCGGAACCCGAACGCTAACCCTGACATGAATCTGAACCCGAACCCTAACCCTAACGCGAACCCGAATCCCTAACACGAACCCAAACCCGAACCCCTAACCCGAACCCTAACCCTAACCCGAACCCTAGCCCTAACCCGAACCCTACCCGAACCCGAATCCTAACCAGAACTCTAACCCTAACCCTAACCATACCCGAAATATAACCCTAAACCTAACCCTAACCCGAACCCTAACCCTAACCCGTACCCTAACACGAACCCTAACCCAAAACCTAACCCTAACAGTAACCCTAACCCTAACCCTCTCCTAATCCTAACCCTTACCCTAACCCTTACTCGAACCCGAACCTGAAACGTAACCCGAACCCTAAACCTAACACTAACCCTAACCCTCAGCCTAACACGAACCTGAACCCGAATCCTAACCGTAACCCTACTCGAAACAGAACCCTAACCCAAACCCTAACCCTAAACCGAACCATAACCCTAACCAGAACCCTAGCCCTACCCGAACCCTAACCTTAATCCTAACCCTAACACGAAACCTAACCCTAACCCTAACCCGAACCCTAACCTTAACATGAACCTGAACCCGAAACCTAACCCTAACCCTAACCCTAACACGAAAACTAACCCTAACCCTAAACCTAACCCTAACGTGAACCCTAACCCTAACCCTAACCCTAAACCAAACCCTAACCCTAACCCTAACCCTAACGCTAACGCGAACCCTAACCCTAACCCTAACCCTAACCTTAACCCGAAACCGAACCCTAACCCGAACCCTAACACTAACCCGAACCCTAACCCAAACCATAACCCTAACCCTAACCCTAAACCTGACCCTGACCCTTACCCTGACCCTAAACCCTAAACCGTGACCCTGACCCTGACCCTAACCCTAAACCGAACCCTGACCCGAACCTGAACACTTACCGTGATGCGAACTTGAACCCGAACCTGAACGCGAACCCCTAACCTGACCCCAAACCCGAACCCCTAACCCTAACCCTAACCCTAAACCTAACCCTAACCCGAGCACCAATTCTAACCCTAACCCTAACCCTAACGCTAACCCTAACCTCAGCCTAACCCTAACTCTACCCGAACCCTAACCCTAAAACAAACCCTAACTGTAAACCTAACCCTAACCTGAAGCCGAACCCTAACCCTAACCCTACCCGAACCCTAACCCTAACCCTAAACCAAACCCTAAACCTAACCCTAACCCTACCCGAACCCTAACCCTAAACCAAACCCTAACCCTAAACCTAACCCGAACCCTAACCCTAACCCTCACCCGAATCCTACCACAAACCCTAACCCTAACCCTAACCCTAACATGAACAGAAACCCGAAACCTAACCCTAACCCTAACCCTAACCCGAACCCTAACCCTAACCCGAACCCTCACCCTAACCCGAACTCTAACCCTAACCATAACCCCAACCCGAAACCTAACCCTAACAGTAACCCTATCCCGAAACCTAACCCTAACCCGAACACTAACCCTAACCCTAATCCTCACCCTAACCCTAACCCTAACCCTAACCCTAACCCTAATCCTAAACCAAACCCTAACCCTAACAGTAACCCTAACCCTAACCCTAACCTTAACCCGAAACCGAACGCTAACCGAAACCTGACCCGAACCAGAACACTAAACCTGACGCGAATTTGAACCCAAAACCTAACCCGAACCCGAACCCCGAAACCGAACCCCTAACCCTAACCCTAACCCTAACCCTACAAGAACCCTAACCCTAACCCTAAAACTAACCCGAACCCTGGCCCTAACTCAAACCCTAACCCGAACCCTAACCCTAACCCTAACCCTAACTCAAACCCTAAACCGAACCCTAACCCTAACCCGAACCAGAACCCTTCCCTAACCCTAACCCATACCCGAACCCTAACCCTAACCCTCCCCGAACCCTAACCCTAACCCAAACCCTAACCCTAACCCTAACCCGAACACTAACCCTAACCCTAACCGTAATCCTAACCCTAACCCTAACCGTAACCCTAACTCTAACCCTAACCCTAACCCTAACCATAATCGGAACCCGAACACTAACCCTAACCCGAACCCTAACCCTAACCCTAACGTGAACCCGAACCCGAATCCAAAACCTACCCCTAACCCGAACCCTAACCCGAACTCTAACCCTAACCCTAACCCTAACCCTAATCTAACCCTAACCCGAACCCTAACCCTAACCCTAACCGTAACCCTAACCCGAACGCTAACCCTAAACCGAATCGTAACCCTAACCCTAACCGTAACCATAACCCTAACCCTAACCATAACCCGAACCCGAAACCTAACCCTAACCCTAACCCTAACCCTAACCCTAACGCTACCCGAACCCTAACCCTAAACCAAACCCTAACCCTAAGCCTAACCCTAACCCTAACCCTAACCCTAACTCAAACCCTAACCCGAACCCTAACCCTAACCCTAACCCTAACTTAACCCTAACCCGAACCCGAACGCTAACCCTAACCCTAACCCTAACCCGTACCCTAACCCGAACCCGAACCCTTACCCGAACCCTAACCATAAACTGAACCGTAACCCTAACCCGAACCCTAGTCCTAAACCGAACGCTAACCCTAACCTGAACCCTAAAAGGACCCTAAACCTAACCCTAACCCTCAGCCTAACCCGAATCCGAATTCTAACCCTAACTTAACCCTTACCCTAACCCTAACCCGAACACTAACCCTGACGTGAACTTGAACCCGAACCCTAACCTTAAACCAAACCCTAACCCTAACACTAACCCTCAGCCTAACCCGAACCCTAACTCTAACCATAACCCTAAACCTAACCCGAACCCTAACCCTAACCCTAACCCCAAACTCGATCCCTAACCCTAACCCTAACCCTAACCCTAAGCCGAACCCTAACCCTAACCCTAACCCTAACCCTAACCCTAACCTTAACCCGAAACCGAACGCTAACCGAAACCTGACCCGAACCAGAACACTAAACCTGACGCGAATTTGAACCCAAAACCTAAGCTGAACCCGAACCCCGACACCGAACCCCTAACCCTAACCCTAATCCTAACCCTACAAGAACCCTAACCCTAACCCAAACCCTAACCCTAACCCGAAACCTAACCCTAACCCTAACCCTAACCCGAACACTAACCCTAACCCTAACCCTAACCCTAACCGAACACTAACCGTAACCCTAACTCTAACCCTAACCCTAACCCTAACCATAATCGGAACCCGAACACTAACCCTAACCCGAACCCTAACCCTAACCCTAACGTGAACCCGAACCCGAATTCAAAACCTAACCCGAACCCTAACCCGAACTCTAACCCTAACCCTAACCTAACCCTAACCCTAACCCGAACCCTAACCCTAACCCTAACCGTAACCCTAACCCGAACGCTAACCCTAAACCGAATCGTAACCCTAACCCTAACCGTAACCCTAACCCTAACCCTAACCATAACCCGAACTCGAAACCTAACCCTAACCCTAACCCTAACCCTAACCCTAACCCTAATGCTACCCGAACCCTAACCCTAAACCAAACCCTAACCCTAAGCCTAACCCTAACCCTAACCCTAACCCTAACCCTAACTCAAACCCTAAACCGAACCCTAACCCGAACCCTAACCCTAACTTAACCCTAACCGGAACCCGAACACTAACCCTAACCCTAACCCTAACCCGTACCCTAACCCGAACCCGAACCCTTACCCGAACCCTAACCCTAAACTGAACCGTAACCCTAACCCGAACCCTAGTCCTAAACCGAACGCTAACCCTAACCTGAACCCTAAAAGGACACTAAACCTAACCCTAACCCTCAGCCTAACCCGAATCCGAATTCTAACCCTAACTTAACCCTTATCCTAACCCTAACCCGAACACTAACCCTGACGTGATTTTGAACCTGAACCCTAACCTTAAACCAAACCCTAACCCTAACACTAACCCTCAGCCTAACCCGAACCCTAACCCTAACCATAACCCTAAACCTCAGCCTAACCCTAACCCTAAACCTAACCCTAACCCGAACACAAACCCTAACCCTAAGCCTAAACCGAACCCGAACCCTAACCCTAACCCTAACCCTAATCCTAACCCTGAACCTAACCCTAACCCCAAACCGTAAAACCTGACCCTGACCCTAACCCTAAGCATGACCCTCACCCTAAACCTAACGCTGACCCTGACACTGACCCTAATCCCTAAACCCTGACCCTGATCCTAACCCTAACCCGAACCCTAACCCTAACCCGAACCCTAACCCTAAGCTGAAACCTAACCCTAACCCGAACCCTAACCATAACCCTAACCTAACCCTAAAACTAACCCGACCCTAACCCTAACCCTAACCCAAACCCTAACCATAACCCGTACCGTAACCCGAACCCGAACCCGAACCCTTACCCGAAACCTAACCCTAAGCCGAACCCTAACCCGAACACTAACCCTAACCCCATCCCTAACCCGAACCGGAACCCGACGCGAACTGTCAACCGAACACGAACCCTAACCCTGACACTGACCCTGACCCTGATCCTGACCATGACCCTGACCCTAATCCTAACCCTAAACCCTAATAACTGACCCTGACCCCAAACCTAACCCTGACCCTGACCCTGACTCTAAACCCTAAACCCTGACCCTGACCCTGACCCTACCCTGCCCGAACCCTGACCGGAACCCGAACGCTAACCCTGACATGAATCTGAACCCGAACCCTAACCCTAACCCGAACCCGAATCCCTAACACGAACCCAAACCCGAACCCCTAACCCGAACCCTAACCCTAACCCGAACCCTAGCCCTAACCCGAACCCTAACCCGAACCCGAATCCTAACCAGAACTCTAACCCTAACCCTAACCATACCCGAAATATAACCCTAAACCTAACCCTAACCCGAACCCTAACCCTAACCCGTACCCTAACACGAACCCTAACCCAAAACCTAACCCTAACAGTAACCCTAACCCTAACCCTCTCCTAATCCTAACCCTTACCCTAACCCTTACTCGAACCCGAACCTGAAACGTAACCCGAACCCTAAACCTAACACTAACCCTAACCCTCAGCCTAACACGAACCTGAACCCGAATCCTAACCGTAACCCTACTCGAAACAGGACCCTAACCCAAACCCTAACCCTAAACCGAACCATAACCCTAACCAGAACCCTAGCCCTAACCCGAACCCTAACCTTAATCCTAACCCTAACACGAAACCTAACCCTAACCCTAACCCGAACCCTAACCTTAACATGAACCTGAACCCGAAACCTAACCCTAACCCTAACCCTAACACGAAAACTAACCCTAACCCTAAACCTAACCCTAACATGAACCCTAACCCTAACCCTAACCCTAAACCAAACCCTAACCCTAACCCTAACCCTAACGCTAACGCGAACCCTAACCATAACCCTAACCCTAACCTTAACCCGAAACCGAACCCTAACCCGAACCCTAACCCTAACCCGAACCATAACCCTAACCCTAACCCTAAACCTGACGCTGACCCTTACCTTGACCCTAAACCCTAAACCCTGACCCTGACCCTGACCCTAACCCTAAACCGAACCCTGACCCGAACCTGAACACTAACCGTGATGCGAACTTGAACCCGAACCTGAACGCGAACCCCTAACCTGACCCCAAACCCGAACCCCTAACCCTAACCCTAAACCTAACCCTAACCCTAACCCTAACCCTAAACCTAACCCTAACCCGAACCCTAACCCGAACACCAATTCTAACCCTAACCCTAACCCTAATGCTAACCCTAACCTCAGCCTAACCCTAACCCTACCCGAACCCTAACCCTAAAACAAACCCTAACCGTAAACCTAACCCTAACCCGAAGCCGAACCCTAACCCTAACCCTACCCGAACCCTAACCCTAACCCTAAACCAAACCCTAAACCTAACCCTAACCCTACCCGAACCCTAACCCTAAACCAAAACCTAACCCTAAACCTAACCCGAACCCTAACCCTAACCCTCACCCGAATCCTACCACAAACCCTAACCCTAACCCTAACCCTAACATGAACAGAAACCCGAAACCTAACCCTAACCCTAACCCTAACCCGAACCCTAACCCTAACCCGAACCCTCACCCTAACCCGAACTCTAACCCTAACCATAACCCCAACCCGAAACCTAACCCTAACAGTAACCCTATCCCGAAACCTAACCCTAACCCGAACACTAACCCTAACCCTAATCCTCACCCTAACCCTAACCCTAACCCTAACCCTAACCCTAATCCTAAACCAAACCCTAACCCTAACAATAACCCTAACCCTAACCCTAACCTTAACCCGAAACCGAACGCGAACCGAAACCTGACCCGAACCAGAACACTAAACCTGACGCGAATTTGAACCCAAAACCTAACCCGAACCCGAACCCCGAAACCGAACCCCTAACCCTAACCCTAACCCTAACCCTACAAGAACCCTAACCCTAACCCTAAAACTAACCCGAACCCTGGCCCTAACTCAAACCCTAACCCGAACCCTAACCCTAACCCTAACTCAAACCCTAAACCGAACCCTAACCCTAACCCGAACCCGAACCCTTCCCTAACCCTAACCCATACCCGAACCCTAACCCTAACCCTCCCCGAACCCTAACCCTAACCCAAACCCTAACCCTAACCCTAACCCGAACACTAACCCTAACCCTAACCGTAATCCTAACCCTAACCCTAACCGTAACCCTAACTCTAACCCTAACCCTAACCCTAACCATAATCGGAACCCGAACACTAACCCTAACCCGAACCCTAACCCTAACCCTAACGTGAACCCGAACCCGAATCCAAAACCTACCCCTAACCCGAACCCTAACCCGAACTCTAACCCTAACCCTAACCCTAACCCTAATCTAACCCTAACCCGAACCCTAACCCTAACCCTAACCGTAACCCTAACCCGAACGCTAACCCTAAACCGAATCGTAACCCTAACCCTAACCGTAACCATAACCCTAACCCTAACCATAACCCGAACCCGAAACCTAACCCTAACCCTAACCCTAACCCTAACCCTAACGCTACCCGAACCCTA
The DNA here is from genome assembly GCF_024610735.1 of Ursus americanus. Lineage (NCBI taxonomy): Eukaryota > Metazoa > Chordata > Mammalia > Carnivora > Ursidae > Ursus > Ursus americanus. The sequence goes on along the minus strand of NC_142131.1, from coordinate 90,078,092 downwards.
ACCCTAAACCAAACCCTAACCCTAAGCCTAACCCTAACCCTAACCCTAACCCTAACTCAAACCCTAACCCGAACCCTAACCCTAACCCTAACCCTAACTTAACCCTAACCCGAACCCGAACGCTAACCCTAACCCTAACCCTAACCCGTACCCTAACCCGAACCCGAACCCTTACCCGAACCCTAACCATAAACTGAACCGTAACCCTAACCCGAACCCTAGTCCTAAACCGAACGCTAACCCTAACCTGAACCCTAAAAGGACCCTAAACCTAACCCTAACCCTCAGCCTAACCCGAATCCGAATTCTAACCCTAACTTAACCCTTACCCTAACCCTAACCCGAACACTAACCCTGACGTGAACTTGAACCCGAACCCTAACCTTAAACCAAACCCTAACCCTAACACTAACCCTCAGCCTAACCCGAACCCTAACCCTAACCGTAACCCTAACCCTAACCCGAACCCTAACCCTAACCCTAACCCCAAACTCGATCCCTAACCCTAACCCTAACCCTAACCCTAAGCCGAACCCTAACCCTAACCCTAACCCTAACCCTAACCCTAACCTTAACCCGAAACCGAACGCTAACCGAAACCTGACCCGAACCAGAACACTAAACCTGACGCGAATTTGAACCCAAAACCTAAGCTGAACCCGAACCCCGACACCGAACCCCTAACCCTAACCCTAACCCTAACCCTACAAGAACCCTAACCCTAACCCAAACCCTAACCCTAACCCGAAACCTAACCCTAACCCTAACCCTATCCGAACCCTAACCCTAACCCTAACCCTAACTCAAACCCTAAACCGAACCCTAACCCTAACCCGAACCCGAACCCTTCCCTAACCCTAACCCATACCCGAACCCTAACCCTAACCCTCCCCGAACCCTAACCCTAACCCAAACCCTAACCCTAACCCTAACCCGAACACTAACCCTAACCCTAACCGTAATCCTAACCCTAACCCTAACCGTAACCCTAACTCTAACCCTAACCCTAACCCTAACCATAATCGGAACCCGAACACTAACCCTAACCCGAACCCTAACCCTAACCCTAACGTGAACCCGAACCCGAATCCAAAACCTACCCCTAACCCGAACCCTAACCCGAACTCTAACCCTAACCCTAACCCTAACCCTAATCTAACCCTAACCCGAACCCTAACCCTAACCCTAACCGTAACCCTAACCCGAACGCTAACCCTAAACCGAATCGTAACCCTAACCCTAACCGTAACCATAACCCTAACCCTAACCATAACCCGAACCCGAAACCTAACCCTAACCCTAACCCTAACCCTAACCCTAACGCTACCCGAACCCTAACCCTAAACCAAACCCTAACCCTAAGCCTAACCCTAACCCTAACCCTAACCCTAACTCAAACCCTAACCCGAACCCTAACCCTAACCCTAACCCTAACTTAACCCTAACCCGAACCCGAACGCTAACCCTAACCCTAACCCTAACCCGTACCCTAACCCGAACCCGAACCCTTACCCGAACCCTAACCATAAACTGAACCGTAACCCTAACCCGAACCCTAGTCCTAAACCGAACGCTAACCCTAACCTGAACCCTAAAAGGACCCTAAACCTAACCCTAACCCTCAGCCTAACCCGAATCCGAATTCTAACCCTAACTTAACCCTTACCCTAACCCTAACCCGAACACTAACCCTGACGTGAACTTGAACCCGAACCCTAACCTTAAACCAAACCCTAACCCTAACACTAACCCTCAGCCTAACCCGAACCCTAACCCTAACCATAACCCTAACCCTAACCCGAACCCTAACCCTAACCCTAACCCCAAACTCGATCCCTAACCCTAACCCTAACCCTAACCCTAAGCCGAACCCTAACCCTAACCCTAACCCTAACCCTAACCTTAACCCGAAACCGAACGCTAACCGAAACCTGACCCGAACCAGAACACTAAACCTGACGCGAATTTGAACCCAAAACCTAAGCTGAACCCGAACCCCGACACCGAACCCCTAACCCTAACCCTAACCCTAACCCTAACTCAAACCCTAAACCGAACCCTAACCCGAACCCTAACCCTAACTTAACCCTAACCGGAACCCGAACACTAACCCTAACCCTAACCCTAACCCGTACCCTAACCCGAACCCGAACCCTTACCCGAACCCTAACCCTAAACTGAACCGTAACCCTAACCCGAACCCTAGTCCTAAACCGAACGCTAACCCTAACCTGAACCCTAAAAGGACACTAAACCTAACCCTAACCCTCAGCCTAACCCGAATCCGAATTCTAACCCTAACTTAACCCTTATCCTAACCCTAACCCGAACACTAACCCTGACGTGATTTTGAACCTGAACCCTAACCTTAAACCAAACCCTAACCCTAACACTAACCCTCAGCCTAACCCGAACCCTAACCCTAACCCTAACCCTAACCCTAAACCTCAGCCTAACCCTAACCCTAAACCTAACCCTAACCCGAACACAAACCCTAACCCTAAGCCTAAACCGAACCCGAACCCTAACCCTAACCCTAACCCTAATCCTAACCCTGAACCTAACCCTAACCCCAAACCGTAAAACCTGACCCTGACCCTAACCCTAAGCATGACCCTCACCCTAAACCTAACGCTGACCCTGACACTGACCCTAATCCCTAAACCCTGACCCTGATCCTAACCCTAACCCGAACCCTAACCCTAACCCGAACCCTAACCCTAAGCTGAAACCTAACCCTAACCCGAACCCTAACCATAACCCTAACCTAACCCTAAAACTAACCCGACCCTAACCCTAACCCTAACCCAAACCCTAACCATAACCCGTACCGTAACCCAAACCCGAACCCGAACCCTTACCCGAAACCTAACCCTAAGCCGAACCCTAACCCGAACACTAACCCTAACCCCATCCCTAACCCGAACCGGAACCCGACGCGAACTGTCAACCGAACACGAACCCTAACTCTGACACTGACCCTGACCCTGATCCTGACCATGACCCTGACCCTAATCCTAACCCTAAACCCTAATACCTGACCCTGACCCCAAACCTAACCCTGACCCTGACCCTGACTCTAAACCCTAAACCCTGACCCTGACCCTGACCCTACCCTAACCCGAACCCTGACCGGAACCCGAACGCTAACCCTGACATGAATCTGAACCCGAACCCTAACCCTAACCCTAACCCTAACCCTAACCCTAACCCTAACCCGAACCCTAACCCTAACCCGTACCCTAACACGAACCCTAACCCAAAACCTAACCCTAACAGTAACCCTAACCCTAACCCTCTCCTAATCCTAACCCTTACCCTAACCCTTACTCGAACCCGAACCTGAAACGTAACCCGAACCCTAAACCTAACACTAACCCTAACCCTCAGCCTAACACGAACCTGAACCCGAATCCTAACCGTAACCCTACTCGAAACAGGACCCTAACCCAAACCCTAACCCTAAACCGAACCATAACCCTAACCAGAACCCTAGCCCTAACCCGAACCCTAACCTTAATCCTAACCCTAACACGAAACCTAACCCTAACCCTAACCCGAACCCTAACCTTAACATGAACCTGAACCCGAAACCTAACCCTAACCCTAACCCTAACACGCAAACTAACCCTAACCCTAAACCTAACCCTAACGTGAACCCTAACCCTAACCCTAACCCTAAACCAAACCCTAACCCTAACCCTAACCCTAACGCTAACGCGAACCCTAACCATAACCCTAACCCTAACCTTAACCCGAAACCGAACCCTAACCCGAACCCTAACCCTAACCCGAACCATAACCCTAACCCTAACCCTAAACCTGACGCTGACCCTTACCTTGACCCTAAACCCTAAACCCTGACCCTGACCCTGACCCTAACCCTAAACCGAACCCTGACCCGAACCTGAACACTAACCGTGATGCGAACTTGAACCCGAACCTGAACGCGAACCCCTAACCTGACCCCAAACCCGAACCCCTAACCCTAACCCTAAACCTAACCCTAACCCTAACCCTAACCCTAAACCTAACCCTAACCCGAACCCTATCCCGAACACCAATTCTAACCCTAACCCTAACCCTAACGCTAACCCTAACCTCAGCCTAACCCTAACCCTACCCGAACCCTAACCCTAAAACAAACCCTAACCGTAAACCTAACCCTAACCTGAAGCCGAACCCTAACCCTAACCCTACCCGAACCCTAACCCTAACCCTAAACCAAACCCTAAACCTAACCCTAACCCTACCCGAACCCTAACCCTAAACCAAACCCTAACCCTAAACCTAACCCGAACCCTAACCCTAACCCTCACCCGAATCCTACCACAAACCCTAACCCTAACCCTAACCCTAACATGAACAGAAACCCGAAACCTAACCCTAACCCTAACCCTAACCCGAACCCTAACCCTAACCCGAACCCTCACCCTAACCCGAACTCTAACCCTAACCATAACCCCAACCCGAAACCTAACCCTAACAGTAACCCTATCCCGAAACCTAACCCTAACCCGAACACTAACCCTAACCCTAATCCTCACCCTAACCCTAACCCTAACCCTAACCCTAACCCTAATCCTAAACCAAACCCTAACCCTAACAGTAACCCTAACCCTAACCCTAACCTTAACCCGAAACCGAACGCGAACCGAAACCTGACCCGAACCAGAACACTAAACCTGACGCGAATTTGAACCCAAAACCTAACCCGAACCCGAACCCCGAAACCGAACCCCTAACCCTAACCCTAACCCTAACCCTACAAGAACCCTAACCCTAACCCTAAAACTAACCCGAACCCTGGCCCTAACTCAAACCCTAACCCGAACCCTAACCCTAACCCTAACTCAAACCCTAAACCGAACCCTAACCCTAACCCGAACCCGAACCCTTCCCTAACCCTAACCCATACCCGAACCCTAACCCTAACCCTCCCCGAACCCTAACCCTAACCCAAACCCTAACCCTAACCCTAACCCGAACACTAACCCTAACCCTAACCGTAATCCTAACCCTAACCCTAACCGTAACCCTAACTCTAACCCTAACCCTAACCCTAACCATAATCGGAACCCGAACACTAACCCTAACCCGAACCCTAACCCTAACCCTAACGTGAACCCGAACCCGAATCCAAAACCTACCCCTAACCCGAACCCTAACCCGAACTCTAACCCTAACCCTAACCCTAACCCTAATCTAACCCTAACCCGAACCCTAACCCTAACCCTAACCGTAACCCTAACCCGAACGCTAACCCTAAACCGAATCGTAACCCTAACCCTAACCGTAACCATAACCCTAACCCTAACCATAACCCGAACCCGAAACCTAACCCTAACCCTAACCCTAACCCTAACCCTAACGCTACCCGAACCCTAACCCTAAACCAAACCCTAACCCTAAGCCTAACCCTAACCCTAACCCTAACCCTAACTCAAACCCTAACCCGAACCCTAACCCTAACCCTAACCCTAACTTAACCCTAACCCGAACCCGAACGCTAACCCTAACCCTAACCCTAACCCGTACCCTAACCCGAACCCGAACCCTTACCCGAACCCTAACCATAAACTGAACCGTAACCCTAACCCGAACCCTAGTCCTAAACCGAACGCTAACCCTAACCTGAACCCTAAAAGGACCCTAAACCTAACCCTAACCCTCAGCCTAACCCGAATCCGAATTCTAACCCTAACTTAACCCTTACCCTAACCCTAACCCGAACACTAACCCTGACGTGAACTTGAACCCGAACCCTAACCTTAAACCAAACCCTAACCCTAACACTAACCCTCAGCCTAACCCGAACCCTAACCCTAACCATAACCCTAACCCTAACCCGAACCCTAACCCTAACCCTAACCCCAAACTCGATCCCTAACCCTAACCCTAACCCTAACCCTAAGCCGAACCCTAACCCTAACCCGAACCGTAACCATAACCCTAACCCTAACCTTAACCCGAAACCGAACGCTAACCGAAACCTGACCCGAACCAGAACACTAAACCTGACGCGAATTTGAACCCAAAACCTAACCTGAACCCGAACCCCGACACCGAACCCCTAACCCTAACCCTAACCCTAACCCTACAAGAACCCTAACCCTAACCCAAACCCTAACCCTAACCCGAAACCTAAACCTAACCCTAACCCTAACCCGAACACTAACCCTAACCCTAACCCTAACCCTAACCGAACACTAACCGTAACCCTAACTCTAACCCTAACCCTAACCCTAACCATAATCGGAACCCGAACACTAACCTTAACCCGAACCCTAACCCTAACCCTAACGTGAACCCGAACCCGAATTCAAAACCTAACCCGAACCCTAACCCGAACTCTAACCCTAACCCTAACCTAACCCTAACCCTAACCCGAACCCTAACCCTAACCCTAACCGTAACCCTAACCCGAACGCTAACCCTAAACCGAATCGTAACCCTAACCCTAACCGTAACCCTAACCCTAACCCTAACCATAACCCGAACTCGAAACCTAACCCTAACCCTAACCCTAACCCTAACCCTAACCCTAATGCTACCCGAACCCTAACCCTAAACCAAACCCTAACACTAAGCCTAACCCTAACCCTAACCCTAACCCTAACCCTAACTCAAACCCTAAACCGAACCCTAACCCGAACCCTAACCCTAACTTAACCCTAACCGGAACCCGAACACTAACCCTAACCCTTACCCTAACCCGTACCCTAACCCGAACCCGAACCCTTACCCGAACCCTAACCCTAAACTGAACCGTAACCCTAACCCGAACCCTAGTCCTAAACCGAACGCTAACCCTAACCTGAACCCTAAAAGGACACTAAACCTAACCCTAACCCTCAGCCTAACCCGAATCCGAATTCTAACCCTAACTTAACCCTTATCCTAACCCTAACCCGAACACTAACCCTGAGGTGATTTTGAACCTGAACCCTAACCTTAAACCAAACCCTAACCCTAACACTAACCCTCAGCCTAACCCGAACCCTAACCCTAACCCTAACCCTAACCCTAAACCTCAGCCTAACCCTAACCCTAAACCTAACCCTAACCCGAACACAAACCCTAACCCTAAGCCTAAACCGAACCCGAACCCTAACCCTAACCCTAACCCTAATCCTAACCCTGAACCTAACCCTAACCCCAAACCGTAAAACCTGACCCTGACCCTAACCCTAAGCATGACCCTCACCCTAAACCTAACGCTGACCCTGACACTGACCCTAATCCCTAAACCCTGACCCTGATCCTAACCCTAACCCGAACCCTAACCCTAACCCGAACCCTAACCCTAAGCTGAAACCTAACCCTAACCCGAACCCTAACCATAACCCTAACCTAACCCTAAAACTAACCCGACCCTAACCCTAACCCTAACCCAAACCCTAACCATAACCCGTACCGTAACCCGAACCCGAACCCGAACCCTTACCCGAAACCTAACCCTAAGCCGAACCCTAACCCGAACACTAACCCTAACCCCATCCCTAACCCGAACCGGAACCCGACGCGAACTGTCAACCGAACACGAACCCTAACCCTGACACTGACCCTGACCCTGATCCTGACCATGACCCTGACCCTAATCCTAACCCTAAACCCTAATACCTGACCCTGACCCCAAACCTAACCCTGACCCTGACCCTGACTCTAAACCCTAAACCCTGACCCTGACCCTGACCCTACCCTAACCCAAACCCTGACCGGAACCCGAACCCTAACCCTGACATGAATCTGAACCCGAACCCTAACCCTAACGCGAACCCGAATCCCTAACACGAACCCAAACCCGAACCCCTAACCCGAACCCTAACCCTAACCCGAACCCTAGCCCTAACCCGAACCCTAACCCGAACCCGAATCCTAACCAGAACTCTAACCCTAACCCTAACCATACCCGAAATATAACCCTAAACCTAACCCTAACCCGAACCCTAACCCTAACCCGTACCCTAACACGAACCCTAACCCAAAACCTAACCCTAACAGTAACCCTAACCCTAACCCTCTCCTAATCCTAACCCTTACCCTAACCCTTACTCGAACCCGAACCTGAAACGTAACCCGAACCCTAAACCTAACACTAACCCTAACCCTCAGCCTAACACGAACCTGAACCCGAATCCTAACCGTAACCCTACTCGAAACAGGACCCTAACCCAAACCCTAACCCTAAACCGAACCATAACCCTAACCAGAACCCTAGCCCTAACCTGAACCCTAACCTTAATCCTAACCCTAACACGAAACCTAACCCTAACCCTAACCCGAACCCTAACCTTAACATGAACCTGAACCCGAAACCTAACCCTAACCCTAACCCTAACACGAAAACTAACCCTAACCCTAAACCTAACCCTAACGTGAACCCTAACCCTAACCCTAACCCTAAACCAAACCCTAACCCTAACCCTAACCCTAACGCTAACGCGAACCCTAACCATAACCCTAACCCTAACCTTAACCCGAAACTGAACCCTAACCCTAACCCGAACCCTAACCCAAACCATAACCCTAACCCTAACCCTAAACCTGACGCTGACCCTTACCCTGACCCTAAACCCTAAACCCTGACCCTGACCCTGACCCTAACCCTAAACCGAACCCTGACCCGAACCTGAACACTAACCGTGATGCGAATTTGAACCCGAACCTGAACGCGAACCCCTAACCTGACCCCAAACCCGAACCCCTAACCCTAACCCTAAACCTAACCCTAACCCGAACCCTAACCCGAACACCAATTCTAACCCTAAGCCTAACCCTAACCCTAACCCTAACCTCAGCCTAACCCTAACCCTACCCGAACCCTAACCCTAAAACAAACCCTAACCGTAAACCTAACCCTAACCTGAAGCCGAACCCTAACCCTAACCCTCACCCGAATCCTACCACAAACCCTAACCCTAACCCTAACCCTAACATGAACAGAAACCCGAAACCTAACCCTAACCCTAACCCTAACACGAACACTAAACCTAACCCTAACCTTACCATAAAGTGAACCCTAACCCTAACCCTAACCCGAACCCGAACCCTAACAGTAACCCTAACCCTAACCCTAACCCTAACCCGTACCCTCACCCTAACCCTAATCCCTAAACACTGACCTTGACCCTAACCCTAACCCTGACACTGACCCTGACCCTAACCCTAACCCGAACCCTGACCGGAACCTGAATCCTAACCCTGACGCGAACCTGAACCCGAACCCAAAACCCGAACCTGAACCCGAAACCAAACCCCTAACCCTAAGCCTAAACCTAACCCGAACCCTTACATGAACCCAAACCCTAATGCGAACCCTCACCCGAACCCTAACCCGAACCCTATCCCTAAACCGAACCCGAACCTGACCCGAACCCTAATCACGAAACCTAACCCTGACCCTGACCATGACCCTGACCCTAACCCTCACCCTAAACCCTCAAACCTGACCCTGAACCTAACCTTAAACCTGACCCTGACCCTGACCCTAAACCCTAAACCCTGACACTGACCCTGACCCTCACCCTAACCCGAACCCTGACCCGAAACTGAACACTAACCCTGACGCGAACATCAACCCGAAACCTAACCCGAACCCTAACCCGAACCCTAACCCTAACCCTCACCCGAACCCTAACACGAACGCTAACCCTAACCCTGACTCTAACACTGACATTAAACTTAACCCTAACCCGAATCTGAGCCCTAACTCTAACCCTAACCCTATCCGAACCCTAACCCTAACCCAAACCCTAACCGTAACCCTAACCCGAACACTAACCCTAATCCTAACCCTAACCCTAACCCTAACCCTAAACCTATCCCTAACCCTAACCCTATCCGAACCCTAACCCTAACCCAAACCCTAACGGTAACCCTAACCCTAACCCGAACACTAACCCTAACCGTAACCCTAACTCTAACCCTAACCCTAACCCTAACCATAATCGGAACCCGAATACTAACCCTAACCCGAACCCTAACCCTAACCCTAACGTGAACCCGAACCCGAATCCAAAACCTAACCCTAACCCGAACCCTAACCCGAACTCTAACCCTAACCCAAACCCTAACCCTAACCCTAACCTAACCCTAACCCTAACCCTAACCCTAACACTAACGCTACCCGAACCCGAACCCTAAACCAAACCCTAACCCTAAGCCTAACCCTTACCCTAACCCTAACCCTAACTCAAACCCTAACCCGAACCCTAACCCGAACCCTAACACTAACCCTAACCCTAACTTAACCCTAACCCGAACCCGAACGCTAACCCTAACCCTAACCCTAACCCGTACCCGAACCCGAACCCGAACCCTTACCCGAACCCTAACCCTAAACTGAACCGTAACCCTAACCCGAACCCTAGTCCTAAACCGAACGCTAACCCTAACCTGAACCCTAAAAGGACCCTAAACCTAACCCTAACCCTCAGCCTAACCCGAATCCGAATTCTAACCCTAACTTAACCCTTACCCTAACCCTAACCCGAACACTACCCCTGACGTGATTTTGAACCCGAACCCTAACCTTAAACCAAACCCTAACCCTAACACTAACCCTCAGCCTAACCCGAACCCTAACCCTAACCATAACCCTAACCCTAAACCTCAGCCTAACCCTAACCCTAAACCTAACCCTAACCCGAACACAAACCCTAACCCTAAGCCTAAACCGAACCCGAACCCTAAGCCTAACCCTAACCCTAATCCTAACCCTGAACCTAACCCTAACCCCAAACCCTAAAACCTGACCCTGACCCTAACCCTAACCATGACCCTCACCCTAAACCTAACGCTGACCCTGACACTGACCCTAATCCCTAAACCCTGACCCTGATCCTAACCCTAACCCGAACCCTAACCCTAACCAGAACCCTAACCCTAAGCTGAAACCTAACCCTAACCCGAACCCTAACCCTAACCCTAACCCTAACCCTAAAACTAACCCGACCCTAACCCTAACCCTAACCCGAACCCTAACCATAACACGTACCGTAACCCGAACCCGAACCCGAACCCTTACCCGAAACCTAACCCTAAGCCGAACCCTAACCCGAACACTAACCCTAACCCCATCCCTAACCCGAACCGGAACCCGACGCGAACTGTCAACCGAACACGAACCCTAACCCTGACACTGACCCTGACCCTGATCCTGACCATGACCCTGACCCTAATCCTAACCCTAAACCCTAATACCTGACCCTGACCCCAAACCTAACCCTGACCCTGACCCTGACTCTAAACCCTAAACCCTGACCCTGACCCTGACCCTACCCTAACCCGAACCCTGACCGGAACCCGAACGCTAACCCTGACATGAATCTGAACCCGAACCCTAACCCTAACCCGAACCCGAATCCCTAACACGAACCCAAACCCGAACCCCTAACCCGAACCCTAACCCTAAACCGAACCCTGACCGGAACCCGAACGCTAACCCTGACATGAATCTGAACCCGAACCCTAACCCTAACCCGAACCCGAATCCCTAACACGAACCCAAACCCGAACCCCTAACCCGAACCCTAACCCTAACCCGAACCCTAGCCCTAACCCGAACCCTAACCCGAACCCGAATCCTAACCAGAACTCTAACCCTAACCCTAACCATACCCGAAATATAACCCTAAACCTAACCCTAACCCGAACCCTAACCCTAACCCGTACCCTAACACGAACCCTAACCCAAAACCTAACCCTAACAGTAACCCTAACCCTAACCCTCTCCTAATCCTAACCCTTACCCTAACCCTTACTCGAACCCGAACCTGAAACGTAACCCGAACCCTAAACCTAACACTAACCCTAACCCTCAGCCTAACACGAACCTGAACCCGAATCCTAACCGTAACCCTACTCGAAACAGAACCCTAACCCAAACCCTAACCCTAAACCGAACCATAACCCTAGCCAGAACCCTAGCCCTAACCCGAACCCTAACCTTAATCCTAACCCTAACACGAAACCTAACCCTAACCCTAACCCGAACCCTAACCTTAACATGAACCTGAACCCGAAACCTAACCCTAACCCTAACCCTAACACGAAAACTAACCCTAACCCTAAACCTAACCCTAACGTGAACCCTAACCCTAACCCTAACCCTAAACCAAACCCTAACCCTAACCCTAACCCTAACGCTAACGCGAACCCTAACCATAACCCTAACCCTAACCTTAACCCGAAACCGAACCCTAACCCGAACCCTAACACTAACCCGAACCCTAACCCAAACCATAACCCTAACCCTAACCCTAAACCTGACCCTGACCCTTACCCTGACCCTAAACCCTAAACCGTGACCCTGACCCTGACCCTAACCCTAAACCGAACCCTGACCCGAACCTGAACACTAACCGTGATGCGAACTTGAACCCGAACCTGAACGCGAACCCCTAACCTGACCCCAAACCCGAACCCCTAACCCTAACCCTAACCCTAACCCTAACCCGAAACCTAACCCGAACACCAATTCTAACCCTAACCCTAACCCTAACCCTAACCCTAACCTCAGCCTAACCCTAACCCTACCCGAACCCTAACCCTAAAACAAACCCTAACCGTAAACCTAACCCTAACCTGAAGCCGAACCCTAACCCTAACCCTACCCGAACCCTAACCCTAAACCAAACCCTAAACCTAACCCTAACCCTACCCGAACCCTAACCCTAAACCAAACCCTAACCCTAAACCTAATCCGAACCCTAACCCTAACCCTCACCCGAATCCTACCACAAACCCTAACCCTAACCCTAACCCTAACATGAACAGAAACCCGAAACCTAACCCTAACCCTAACCCTAACACGAACACTAAACCTAACCCTAACCCTAACCATAACGTGAACCCTAACCCTAACCCTAACCCTAACCCGAACCCGAACCCGAACCCTAACCCTAACCCAAACCCTCACCCTAACCCGAACTCTAACCCTAACCATAACCCCAACCCGAAACCTAACCCTAACAGTAACCCTATTCCGAAACCTAACCCTAACCCGAACACTAACCCTAACCCTAATCCTCACCCTAACCCTAACCCTAACCCTAACCCTAACAGTAACCCTAACCCTAACCCTAACCCTAACCCTAATCCTAAACCAAACCCTAACCCTAAACCTAACCCTAACCCTAACCCGAACCGTAACCATAACCCTAACCCTAACCTTAACCCGAAACCGAACGCTAACCGAAACCTGACCCGAACCAGAACACTAAACCTGACGCGAATATGAACCCAAAACCTAACCCGAACTCGAACCCCGAACCCGAACCCCTAACCCTAACCCTAACCCTAACCCTACAAGAACCCTAACCCTAACCCTAAAACTAACCCGAACCCTGGCCCTAACTCAAACCCTAACCCGAACCCTAACCCTAACCCTAACCCTAACTCAAACCCTAACCCGAACCCTAACCGTAACCCGAACCCGAACCCTTCCCTAAACCTAACCCATACCCGAACCCTAACCCTAACCCTCCCCGAACCCTAACCCTAACCCAAACCCTAACCCTAACCCAAACCCTAACCGTAACCCTAACCCTAACCCGTACCCTCACCCTAACCCTAATCCCTAAACACTGACCTTGACCCTAACCCTAACCCTGACACTGACCCTGACCCTAACCCTAACCCGAACCCTGACCGGAACCTGAATCCTAACCCTGACGCGAACCTGAACCCGAACCCAAACCCCGAACCTGAACCCGAAACCAAACCCCTAACCCTAAGCCTAACCCTAACCCGAACCCTTACATGAACCCAAACCCTAATGCGAACCCTCACCCGAACCCTAACCCGAACCCTATCCCTAAACCGAACCCGAACCTGACCCGAACCCTAATCACGAAACCTAACCCTGACCCTGACCATGACCCTGACCCTAACCCTCACCCTAAACCCTCAAACCTGACCCTGAACCTAACCTTAAACCTGACCCTGACCCTGACCCTAAACCCTAAACCCTGACACTGACCCTGACCCTCACCCTAACCCGAACCCTGACCCGAACCTGAACACTAACCCTGACGCGAACATCAACCCGAAACCTAACCCGAACCCTAACCCGACCCTAACCCTAACACTAACCCTAACCCTAACCCTCACCCGAACCCTAACACGAACGCTAACCCTAACCCTGACTCTAACACTAACATTAAACTTAACCCTAACCCGAATCTGAGCCCTAACTCTAACCCTAACCCTATCCGAACCCTAACCCTAACCCAAACCCTAACCGTAACCCTAACCCGAACACTAACCCTAATCCTAACCCTAACCCTAACCCTAACCCTAACCCTATCCCTAACCCTAACCCTATCCGAACCCTAAACCTAACCCAAACCCTAACGGTAACCCTAACCCTAACCCGAACACTAACCCTAACCCTAACCCTAACCCTAACCCTAACCCTAACCGTAACCCTAACTCTAACCCTAACCCTAACCCTAACCATAATCGGAACCCGAACACTAACCCTAACCCGAACCCTAACCCTAACCCTAACGTGAACCCGAACCCGAATCCAAAACCTAACCCTAACCCGAACCCTAACCCGAACTCTAACCCTAACCCTAACCTAACCCTAACCCTAACCTGAACCCTAAGCCTAACCCTAACCGTAACCCTAACCCGAACGCTAACCCTAAACCGAATCATAACCCTAACCCTAACCGTAACCCTAACCCTAACCATAACCATAACCCGAACCCGAAACCTAACCCTAACCCTAACCCTAACGCTACCCGAACCCTAACCCTAAACCAAACCCTAACCCTAAGCCTATCCCTAACCCTAACCCTAACCCTAACTCAAACTCTAACCCGAACCCTAACCCGAACCCTAACACTAACCCTAACCCTAACTTAACCCTAACCCGAACCCGAACGCTAACCCTAACCCTAACCCTAACCCGTACCCTAACCCGAACCCGAACCCTTACCCGAACCCTAACCCTAAACTGAACCGTAACCCTAACCCGAACCCTAGTCCTAAACCGAACGCTAACCCTAACCTGAACCCTAAAAGGACCCTAAACCTAACCCTAACCCTCAGCCTAACCCGAATCCGAATTCTAACCCTAACTTAACCCTTACCCTAACCCTAACCCGAACACTACCCCTGACGTGATTTTGAACCCGAACCCTAACCTTAAACCAAACCCTAACCCTAACACTAACCCTCAGCCTAACCCGAACCCTAACCCTAACCATAACCCTAACCCTAAACCTCAGCCTAACCCTAACCCTAAACCTAACCCTAACCCGAACACAAACCCTAACCCTAAGCCTAAACCGAACCCGAACCCTAAGCCTAACCCTAACCCTAATCCTAACCCTGAACCTAACCCTAACCCCAAACCCTAAAACCTGACCCTGACCCTAACCCTAACCATGACCCTCACCCTAAACCTAACGCTGACCCTGACACTGACCCTAATCCCTAAACCCTGACCCTGATCCTAACCCTAACCCGAACCCTAACCCTAACCAGAACCCTAACCCTAAGCTGAAACCTAACCCTAACCCGAACCCTAACCCTAACCCTAACCCTAACCCTAAAACTAACCCGACCCTAACCCTAACCCTAACCCGAACCCTAACCATAACACGTACCGTAACCCGAACCCGAACCCGAACCCTTACCCGAAACCTAACCCTAAGCCGAACCCTAACCCGAACACTAACCCTAACCCCATCCCTAACCCGAACCGGAACCCGACGCGAACTGTCAACCGAACACGAACCCTAACCCTGACACTGACCCTGACCCTGATCCTGACCATGACCCTGACCCTAATCCTAACCCTAAACCCTAATACCTGACCCTGACCCCAAACCTAACCCTGACCCTGACCCTGACTCTAAACCCTAAACCCTGACCCTGACCCTGACCCTACCCTAACCCGAACCCTGACCGGAACCCGAACGCTAACCCTGACATGAATCTGAACCCGAACCCTAACCCTAACCCGAACCCGAATCCCTAACACGAACCCAAACCCGAACCCCTAACCCGAACCCTAACCCTAACCCGAACCCTAGCCCTAACCCGAACCCTAACCCGAACCCGAATCCTAACCAGAACTCTAACCCTAACCCTAACCATACCCGAAATATAACCCTAAACCTAACCCTAACCCGAACCCTAACCCTAACCCGTACCCTAACACGAACCCTAACCCAAAACCTAACCCTAACAGTAACCCTAACCCTAACCCTCTCCTAATCCTAACCCTTACCCTAACCCTTACTCGAACCCGAACCTGAAACGTAACCCGAACCCTAAACCTAACACTAACCCTAACCCTCAGCCTAACACGAACCTGAACCCGAATCCTAACCGTAACCCTACTCGAAACAGAACCCTAACCCAAACCCTAACCCTAAACCGAACCATAACCCTAACCAGAACCCTAGCCCTACCCGAACCCTAACCTTAATCCTAACCCTAACACGAAACCTAACCCTAACCCTAACCCGAACCCTAACCTTAACATGAACCTGAACCCGAAACCTAACCCTAAACCTAACCCTAACACAAAAACTAACCCTAACCCTAAACCTAACCCTAACGTGAACCCTAACCCTAACCCTAACCCTAAACCAAACCCTAACCCTAACCCTAACCCTAACGCTAACGCGAACCCTAACCATAACCCTAACCCTAACCTTAACCCGAAACCGAACCCTAACCCGAACCCTAACACTAACCCGAACCCTAACCCAAACCATAACCCTAACCCTAACCCTAAACCTGACCCTGACCCTTACCCTGACCCTAAACCCTAAACCGTGACCCTGACCCTGACCCTAAACCTAAACCGAACCCTGACCCGAACCTGAACACTAACCGTGATGCGAACTTGAACCCGAACCTGAACGCGAACCCCTAACCTGACCCCAAACCCGAACCCCTAACCCTAACCCTAACCCTAAACCTAACCCTAACCCGAACCCTAACCCGAACACCAATTCTAACCCTAACCCTAACCCTAACCCTAACGCTAACCCTAACCTCAGCCTAACCCTAACCCTACCCTAAAACAAACCCTAACCGTAAACCTAACCCTAACCTGAAGCCGAACCCTAACCCTAACCCTACCCGAACCCTAACCCTAACCCTAAACCAAACCCTAAACCTAACCCTAACCCTACCCGAACCCTAACCCTAAACCAAACCCTAACCCTAAACCTAACCCGAACCCTAACCCTAACCCTCACCCGAATCCTACCACAAACCCTAACCCTAACCCTAACCCTAACATGAACAGAAACCCGAAACCTAACCCTAACCCTAACCTAACCCGAACCCTAACCCTAACCCGAACCCTCACCCTAACCCGAACTCTAACCCTAACCATAACCCCAACCCGAAACCTAACCCTAACAGTAACCCTATCCCGAAACCTAACCCTAACCCGAACACTAACCCTAACCATAATCCTCACCCTAACCCTAACCCTAACCCTAACCCTAACCCTAACCCTAATCCTAAACCAAACCCTAACCCTAAACCTAACCCTAACCCTAACCCTAACCCTAACCCCAAACTCGATCCCTAACCCTAACCCTAACCCTAACCCTAAGCCGAACCCTAACCCTAACCCTAACCCTAACCCTAACCTTAACCCGAAACCGAACGCTAACCGAAACCTGACCCGAACCAGAACACTAAACCTGACGCGAATTTGAACCCAAAACCTAAGCTGAACCCGAACCCGGACACCGAACCCCTAACCCTAACCCTAACCCTAACCCTACAAGAACCCTAACCCTAACCCAAACCCTAAACCTAACCCGAAACCTAACCCTAACCCTAACCCTATCCGAACCCTAACCCTAACCCTAACCCTAACCCTAACCCTAACCTTAACCCGAAACCGAACGCTAACCGAAACCTGACCCGAACCAGAACACTAAACCTGACGCGAATTTGAACCCAAAACCTAACCTGAACCCGAACCCCGACACCGAACCCCTAACCCTAACCCTAACCCTCACCCTACAAGAACCCTAACCCTAACCCTAAAACTAACCCGAACCCTGGCCCTAACTCAAACCCTAACCCGAACCCTAACCCTAACCCTAACCCTAACTCAAACCCTAACCCGAACCCTAACCCTAACCCGAACCCGAACCCTTCCCTAACCCTAACCCATACCCGAACCCTAACCCTAACCGTCCCCGAACCCTAACCCTAACCCAAACCCTAACCCTAACCCGAAACCTAACCCTAACCCTAACCCTAACCCGAACACTAACGCTAACCCTAACCCTAACCCTAACCCTAACACTAACCGTAACCCTAACTCTAACCCTAACCCTAACCCTAACCATAATCGGAACCCGAACACTAACCCTAACCCGAACCCTAACCCTAACCCTAACGTGAACCCGAACCCGAATTCAAAACCTAACCCGAACCCTAACCCAAACTCTAACCCTAACCCTAACCTAACCCTAACCCTAACCCGAACCCTAACCCTAACCCTAACCGTAACCCTAACCCGAACGCTAACCCTAAACCGAATCGTAACCCTAACCCTAACCGTAACCCTAACCCTAACCCTAACCATAACCCGAACTCGAAACCTAACCCTAACCCTAACCCTAACCCTAACCCTAACCCTAATGCTACCCGAACCCTAACCCTAAACCAAACCCTAACCCTAAGCCTAACCCTAACCCTAACCCTAACCCTAACTCAAACCCTAACCCGAACCCTAACCCGAACCCTAACCCTAAGCCTAACCCTAACCCGAACCCTAACCCTAACTCAAACCCTAACCCGAACCCTAACCCTAACCCTAACCCTAACCCGAACCCTAACCCAAACTCTAACCCTAACCCTAACCCTAACCCTAACCCTATCCGAACCCTAACCCTAACCCAAACCCTAACCGTAACCCTAACCCGAACACTAACCCTAATCCTAACCCTAACCCTAACCCTAACCCTAACCCTATCCCTAACCCTAACCCTATCCGAACCCTAACCCTAACCCAAACCCTAACGGTAACCCTAACCCTAACCCGAACACTAACCCTAACCCTAACCCTAACCCTAACCCTAACCCTAACCGTAACCCTAACTCTAACCCTAACCCTAACCCTAACCATAATCGGAACCCGAACACTAACCCTAACCCGAACCCTAACCCTAACCCTAACGTGAACCCGAACCCGAATCCAAAACCGAACCCTAACCCGAACTCTAACCCTAACCCTAACCTAACCCTAACCCTAACCTGAACCCTAAGCCTAACCCTAACCGTAACCCTAACCCGAACGCTAACCCTAAACCGAATCATAACCCTAACCCTAACCGTAACCCTAACCCTAACCATAACCATAACCCGAACCCGAAACCTAACCCTAACCCTAACCCTAACCCTAACCCTAACGCTACCCGAACCCTAACCCTAAACCAAACCCTAACCCTAAGCCTATCCCTAACCCTAACCCTAACCCTAACTCAAACTCTAACCCGAACCCTAACCCGAACCCTAACACTAACCCTAACCCTAACTTAACCCTAACCCGAACCCGAACGCTAACCCTAACCCTAACCCTAACCCGTACCCTAACCCGAACCCGAACCCTTACCCGAACCCTAACCCTAACCTGAACCCTAGTCCTAAACCGAACGCTAACCCTAACCTGAACCCTAAAAGGACCCTAAACCTAACCCTAACCCTCAGCCTAACCCGAATCCGAATTCTAACCCTAACTTAACCCTTACCCTAACCCTAACCCGAACACTACCCCTGACGTGATTTTGAACCCGAACCCTAACCTTAAACCAAACCCTAACCCTAACACTAACCCTCAGCCTAACCCGAACCCTAACCCTAACCATAACCCTAACCCTAAACCTCAGCCTAACCCTAACCCTAAACCTAACCCTAACCCGAACACAAACCCTAACCCTAAGCCTAAACCGAACCCGAACCCTAAGCCTAACCCTAACCCTAATCCTAACCCTGAACCTAACCCTAACCCCAAACCCTAAAACCTGACCCTGACCCTAACCCTAACCATGACCCTCACCCTAAACCTAACGCTGACCCTGACACTGACCCTAATCCCTAAACCCTGACCCTGATCCTAACCCTAACCCGAACCCTAACCCTAACCAGAACCCTAACCCTAAGCTGAAACCTAACCCTAACCCGAACCCTAACCCTAACCCTAACCCTAACCCTAAAACTAACCCGACCCTAACCCTAACCCTAACCCGAACCCTAACCATAACACGTACCGTAACCCGAACCCGAACCCGAACCCTTACCCGAAACCTAACCCTAAGCCGAACCCTAACCCGAACACTAACCCTAACCCCATCCCTAACCCGAACCGGAACCCGACGCGAACTGTCAACCGAACACGAACCCTAACCCTGACACTGACCCTGACCCTGATCCTGACCATGACCCTGACCCTAATCCTAACCCTAAACCCTAATACCTGACCCTGACCCCAAACCTAACCCTGACCCTGACCCTGACTCTAAACCCTAAACCCTGACCCTGACCCTGACCCTACCCTAACCCGAACCCTGACCGGAACCCGAACGCTAACCCTGACATGAATCTGAACCCGAACCCTAACCCTAACCCGAACCCGAATCCCTAACACGAACCCAAACCCGAACCCCTAACCCGAACCCTAACCCTAACCCGAACCCTAGCCCTAACCCGAACCCTAACCCGAACCCGAATCCTAACCAGAACTCTAACCCTAACCCTAACCATACCCGAAATATAACCCTAAACCTAACCCTAACCCGAACCCTAACCCTAACCCGTACCCTAACACGAACCCTAACCCAAAACCTAACCCTAACAGTAACCCTAACCCTAACCCTCTCCTAATCCTAACCCTTACCCTAACCCTTACTCGAACCCGAACCTGAAACGTAACCCGAACCCTAAACCTAACACTAACCCTAACCCTCAGCCTAACACGAACCTGAACCCGAATCCTAACCGTAACCCTACTCGAAACAGAACCCTAACCCAAACCCTAACCCTAAACCGAACCATAACCCTAACCAGAACCCTAGCCCTACCCGAACCCTAACCTTAATCCTAACCCTAACACGAAACCTAACCCTAACCCTAACCCGAACCCTAACCTTAACATGAACCTGAACCCGAAACCTAACCCTAAACCTAACCCTAACACAAAAACTAACCCTAACCCTAAACCTAACCCTAACGTGAACCCTAACCCTAACCCTAACCCTAAACCAAACCCTAACCCTAACCCTAACCCTAACGCTAACGCGAACCCTAACCATAACCCTAACCCTAACCTTAACCCGAAACCGAACCCTAACCCGAACCCTAACACTAACCCGAACCCTAACCCAAACCATAACCCTAACCCTAACCCTAAACCTGACCCTGACCCTTACCCTGACCCTAAACCCTAAACCGTGACCCTGACCCTGACCCTAAACCTAAACCGAACCCTGACCCGAACCTGAACACTAACCGTGATGCGAACTTGAACCCGAACCTGAACGCGAACCCCTAACCTGACCCCAAACCCGAACCCCTAACCCTAACCCTAACCCTAAACCTAACCCTAACCCGAACCCTAACCCGAACACCAATTCTAACCCTAACCCTAACCCTAACCCTAACGCTAACCCTAACCTCAGCCTAACCCTAACCCTACCCTAAAACAAACCCTAACCGTAAACCTAACCCTAACCTGAAGCCGAACCCTAACCCTAACCCTACCCGAACCCTAACCCTAACCCTAAACCAAACCCTAAACCTAACCCTAACCCTACCCGAACCCTAACCCTAAACCAAACCCTAACCCTAAACCTAACCCGAACCCTAACCCTAACCCTCACCCGAATCCTACCACAAACCCTAACCCTAACCCTAACCCTAACATGAACAGAAACCCGAAACCTAACCCTAACCCTAACCCTAACCCGAACCCTAACCCTAACCCGAACCCTCACCCTAACCCGAACTCTAACCCTAACCATAACCCCAACCCGAAACCTAACCCTAACAGTAACCCTATCCCGAAACCTAACCCTAACCCGAACACTAACCCTAACCATAATCCTCACCCTAACCCTAACCCTAACCCTAACCCTAACCCTAACCCTAATCCTAAACCAAACCCTAACCCTAAACCTAACCCTAACCCTAACCCTAACCTTAACCCGAAACCGAACGCTAACCGAAACCTGACCCGAACCAGAACACTAAACCTGACGCGAATTTGAACCCAAAACCTAACCCGAACCCGAATCCCGAACCCGAACCCCTAACCCTAACCCTAACCCTAACCCTACAAGAACCCTAACCCTAACCCTAAAACTAACCCGAACCCTGGCCCTAACTCAAACCCTAACCCGAACCCTAACCCTAACCCTAACCCTAACTCAAACCCTAAACCGAACCCTAACCCTAACCCGAACCCGAACCCTTCCCTAACCCTAACCCATACCCGAACCCTAACCCTAACCCTCCCCGAACCCTAACCCTAACCCAAACCCTAACCCTAACCCTAACCCGAACACTAACCCTAACCCTAACCGTAATCCTAACCCTAACCCTAACCGTAACCCTAACTCTAACCCTAACCCTAACCCTAACCATAATCGGAACCCGAACACTAACCCTAACCCGAACCCTAACCCTAACCCTAACGTGAACCCGAACCCGAATCCAAAACCTACCCCTAACCCGAACCCTAACCCGAACTCTAACCCTAACCCTAACCCTAACCCTAACCTAACCCTAACCCGAACCCTAACCCTAACCCTAACCGTAACCCTAACCCGAACGCTAACCCTAAACCGAATCGTAACCCTAACCCTAACCGTAACCATAACCCTAACCCTAACCATAACCCGAACCCGAAACCTAACCCTAACCCTAACCCTAACCCTAACCCTAACGCTACCCGAACCCTAACCCTAAACCAAACCCTAACCCTAAGCCTAACCCTAACCCTAACCCTAACCCTAACTCAAACGCTAACCCGAACCCTAACCCTAACCCTAACCCTAACTTAACCCTAACCCGAACCCGAACGCTAACCCTAACCCTAACCCTAACCCGTACCCTAACCCGAACCCGAACCCTTACCCGAACCCTAACCCTAAACTGAACCGTAACCCTAACCTGAACCCTAGTCCTAAACCGAACGCTAACCCTAACCTGAACCCTAAAAGGACCCTAAACCTAACCCTAACCCTCAGCCTAACCCGAATCCGAATTCTAACCCTAACTTAACCCTTACCCTAACCCTAACCCGAACACTAACCCTGACGTGATTTTGAACCCGAACCCTAACCTTAAACCAAACCCTAACCCTAACACTAACCCTCAGCCTAACCCGAACCCTAACCCTAACCATAACCTAACCCTAAACCTCAGCCTAACCCTAACCCTAAACCTAACCCTAACCCGAACACAAACCCTAACCCTAAGCCTAAACCGAACCCGAACCCTAAGCCTAACCCTAACCCTAATCCTAACCCTGAACCTAACCCTAACCCCAAACCCTAAAACCTGACCCTGACCCTAACCCTAACCATGACCCTCACCCTAAACCTAACGCTGACCCTGACACTGACCCTAATCCCTAAACCCTGACCCTGATCCTAACCCTAACCCGAACCCTAACCCTAACCCTAACCCTAACCCTAAAACTAACCCGACCCTAACCCTAACCCTAACCCGAACCCTAACCATAACCCGTACCGTAACCCGAACCCGAACCCGAACCCTTACCCGAAACCTAACCCTAAGCCGAACCCTAACCCGAACACTAACCCTAACCCCATCCCTAACCCGAACCGGAACCCGACGCGAACTGTCAACCGAACACGAACCCTAACCCTGACACTGACCCTGACCCTGATCCTGACCATGACCCTGACCCTAATCCTAACCCTAAACCCTAATACCTGACCCTGACCCCAAACCTAACCCTGACCCTGACCCTGACTCTAAACCCTAAACCCTGACCCTGACCCTGACCCTACCCTAACCCGAACCCTGACCGGAACCCGAACGCTAACCCTGACATGAATCTGAACCCGAACCCTAACCCTAACCCGAACCCCTAACCCTAACCCTAACCCTAAACCTAACCCTAACCCGAACCCTAACCCGAACACCAATTCTAACCCTAACCCTAACCCTAACCCTAACCCTAACCTCAGCCTAACACTAACCCTACCCGAACCCTAACCCTAAAACAAACCCTAACCGTAAACCTAACCCTAACCTGAAGCCGAACCCTAACCCTAACCCTACCCGAACCCTAACCCTAAACCAAACCCTAAACCT